>NC_044033.1:319824754-320192594 GCF_901765095.1 Microcaecilia unicolor
AAGGAGTGTTGCACAAAATCCTCATGCTTCTACCTAGATGGATCCACCAATAGATTAAACCATCTAGCTGGCTTCATATGTATGCAAGTGGCTGGTCTCCTTTAGGTGAACTTTCTAACTTCTCACCTTCCAGAAAGGGATAGAAATAATCAGTGTGTTTTTTTCCTAATAAAAAAGTGCCGGTACTCAAATGTTGGGCCACCCTTCAGAGTGGGGTGATCACTGAGGAACCCCCCCATAATAGCCAGGCCCCTGCAACCAGTCACAGAATCTATGACAAGGCAGAATGGTGTGTAGAGCATAAGCTCTTTCATTAAAACTTGAGTCCATGGGTCATTTTAGCAGACAATGGAAAGGAGCCGGTACTGAGTACCCCCTCAAAAAAAGCCCTGGAAATAATTGTAAGAAAATAGTAGAATAAAGAGAGCATCCAGTGTAATCAGTGGGAGGCTTTGGTGGCAGCAGAACCCTTCTTTGTCTTAAAAACCAGGACTCCTTCTTGAAACAGTGCCTTAAGTTTGTATCTCCCTCTTCTGACCATACCACAGCTAGGAGAACCTTCCAGCCTGCCTTATCAGCATTGTTCCTGGGCTAGAAAACATCCAGCAGTAACATATTATATAAGGAGATAGGGCAATGGACACCTGCACATTTCAATCTATCTGGATCCCTAGAGGAATTGGGGGCCTCTCTACATCCTTTCTATTCTACTCCAGAAGTAAGAAGAAAAGGAGGTCACAGGGGCATAGCTATGGGTGGGTCTGGGGAGGGCAGGTCCACCCAATCTCAGCTCAGGCTCACCCAGTTTGTCCTCATCCATCAATTGTGCCAGTCTTCTAGGCGCTAGTTAGGCTGCACTGCACATGCTTAACTTCAGTCACATGCATTGCAAAGACAGCCGACATGTAACAAGTTAGAAAGGTTAAAAAAAAAAAAAAAATGCTTACCTGTGGGGTCTGGTTGGGGTTCTGGAGGTAGTGGTTGTGGGTGATAGAAGAATTGGAGTGGCAGTGTGTCGACGTCATGATTTTGGGGCTCTGGGGCTCTTCGGGGCCGATTTGGGGTATGTTTTTGTGGGACTGGCAAAGCCGGGGCCTGGGAGGAGGAGAGACACTGTGAGAAGTAGCGCCACTGTTTTTGGGCGCTATTGCCATTTTCGGGCGCGGGGGAAGAAGCGCTGAGGCCGGTGAGAGGAAGGTGACCGGTTTTGAAGGGGAGGCGGCGTCGGGTCATTTTCAGCGCCGATTTGGGGCCGTTGGAAGCGCAGCCAGCGCTGTGAGGACGTCGGGAGAGAGAGAAGCATGGAGGGGCGCCGGGAGGAGCAAGCGCTGACGCGGGAGACGTTTCAGAGGCGAGGAGGCGTGTGCATGAGGCGGCGCACCTCATGCACATATTGGGAACACGCGTAGTTACGAGTAGGCCGAAGCCGGGGCCTAAATTTTGGGCCGGCTTCGGAGCTTTTTTATTTTTACCTCCGATTTTGGACAGAGACTTCGAGGACCGGAACCAGCAGGGGTCTTTGAGTGAGAGGAAATTTGGCAATCAGGTAAGGGGATTTTAAACCTAAAATTTAAGTTAGTTTAATTTTAATTGTGAAAATGCGGTTTTTGATTTTTAATAAATCAGGGGTTAATCGGATTTGGACGGTTTTCTGTTTTGTGATCGGGGAATTTTTTGTGATTTTTCGGGTGAGTTAGTTTCGGGGTTTAATTATTTTAAATGTTAGTTTTAGTTAAAGTGTAAAATAAGGGTATGGAAAGGGTTAAAATATTAATTTTGACGGGATAGGTAGGGAAGGTGTTGACTTAATTTTTAATAGTGTTGAATTAAAATTTGGGATTTTGGGGGGGTTCGGGGAGAAAGATGTGGGGCGGACATAAAAATTAATTAAATTTAAATTCTAAAAATATGGTTTAATGTGGGAAGTAGTGCTTAGGGGTTGGGGTGATTTTGGGCAAATTTGAGTGATTGGTGTTATTTTAATTTGGTAATTAGTATTTTTCCCATTATTCCCTATGGGAAAATAAAATTAAAATGGTTTGAGTGGTATTGGTGAAAATTCTAAGCCACTTTCAGAAAAAAAATGGAATTTTAGGGAAGCATCTGATTGGTCAGGGGGGATTGGAACTCAAGCCAGGTCCGGTAACCTGGGAGACGGCTTGGCTGGCAGTTGGTCAGAGTGGTTTTGACCTTCAGTGAGTGAGGAAGCGCTGTGGTGTGTGAGTGAGGAAGAGTGATTTGGGTGAAAAGAGGAGAACAAATAATTTTAGGGTAATTGGATTATCAAGGGTAATTAAGAAGTATTTAGGTGGGATTAAAATTTAGAGTGAAGAGTGTTTCCTTAAGTTTTTTTTGAGTTTGAATGTCCTGGGTGAGTAAGAAGTGAATGAGTGAAAGTTAGGTAGTTAAGGTGAGGGGGAGGTTAGGTGGCTGTGTTATTTTTTTTTTAAATTGGGTTTTGGGATTTTAGGTGAGAGTAAAGAAAAGAATCTTGAAAGGCTGTATGAGTGCAGGGAAGATGAAGGAGTGGAATGTTGAGAAGTAAGGCTGGCAGTGGAATGTTGAGCTGCGCTGCACTGCTGCAAGTGATCAGACACTCTGTCTAGCCTAGGAATATAAAAAAAAGCCTAGAATTGAAAAGAGAAGGGTGTTAAAGTTAATTTTGTTTCTTTAGCTAGCGAGCCCCAGTTTATTGTTACAACTCCCCATAAATAGAATATTCTTTAAGTTTTAAAATAGGAAGGCAGGGTTTTGCTCCCGTTTCATTTGTTAAGCGTGAGGTGTAGCTCGAAGATGGCACGGAGGGAAGAGTGAACATCGGAAGAATTGTTGGGCCCCACCGCAAGAAAGATCCAGTGGACAATTTCGGTGACAGCTAAGTACTATTGTAGAAACAAAAGAGTTAAAGAATACAATTAACAGAAACAGTCAATGATTATACTTACCTAAGTCTCCCGGGAGTGAAGATCCTTGTGATACCTGAAAAAAAAAGAATAACAAAGAATCAAATTCTTAATAGGGGTGGGTCGCTGATTTAAGGGGTTTATCTTAAAACTATACATTTTCTTGTTCAAAAAGGGGAAGGTTAAGAGTAATAATACTTATCTGATTTGTTCTAGTCTACGATGATAAGGTTGCGAAACCTGTAAAGAAAAGAAAAAGTTAAAGGGTTAATCTTCTGAAATGTGTTGGTTCAGTTAAGGAAACTGCTAATAGAAATTATAGTTAAGTTATTAATGCAATTTTTGACTATTTTCATCCACTGAAACTGTTGGTGTTATTCAATAAATACAAAATTATTTAATCTACCTAGCTAGTTTGGTCTTTCTCAAAATCAGGAGTAATCTAATTTTTAGTTTTTTTCCCCCTTTGCTTCAAGGAAGTGAAGGGCGTGGTTAGTGACCTGTGCAGCTTTCTGACGCTCAGTGGTGTGGAAGCTGGGAGTTGGCCACGACTAGTTACATCAGACTCCCAGCAAAGCACTGTTAACCGAGCGTGAGCTTAGCTGATTACAGACAGCAAAAACAGAAGCTCTCCTCCTACCTGCCTAATTTTGTTTAGTGCATGTCCGGGTCAGGAAATCGGGAGTTGGTCGAATTCACTGCTCCGTGGGCAATTTTCATCATGGCTGCTCTAGAGCCGTGCCGCTGCTGTCTCAGTGCTGTGCTGTGCTCAGCTCTACTCTCACCATCCGACTTTTGGTCTCAGTGGGTGCCTGCTTTGCCTTGCCCTTCAGTGCCCTCGTGATGCACATGTCGCAGGAAAAATCTGCCGTAAGTGCTGTGGGTCTGCCGGCCAGGTTTTTCCACTGTGCCAGTACTCTGAGCTCTCTAGGACCCAGTCTCGGACTCCTAGCCTGCTGGAGTTAGCTATTTTTGGACCTTCAATCAGTTCCCCAGCCATAGGCCTCAGCACCCCCCTGCGGCCACAAACAGGCACAGGAGCCAGCACACTGTGCACAGTCTGCAGTGCTCCGCACCTTCCACCACGTGCACATTGACTGCATAGTGTGCAAAATTTGGGAGATGCAAGCCCAGCTTCCCAGGTAAACAAATATATTTTTTAATATGTATAGTGTAATACTGGTGGGCTTCTGGGTGAGGGTAGGATCTTCACTATCTAGGGGGGGAGGTATATTTAATCATTAAATGGGTGCACAGGTTTATAGAATTCAGTGGTGTTCCTAGGTCTAACACCCTGGGGGTGCAGGGAGCAGCTGCATAGCTGTCAGCTCCACGGCTCCCTGCCCCAGAACAGGAAGTAACGTCAGAGGGAGCAGGGAACCCGTGGTGTATCAACTGTGCTTTGTGATATAAATCTAGGAGGAAGAAGATTTACCAATAGAGCAACTGTGCTACTTATTTAACAGTGTTGACCCAGATGCATGTGGGTTGAAGATCTTCGTTCAGTTTGAGCTTAGTGGCTCAAGGATTCTCATCTTAAGAACATGATTTACAGTGAAGTCCTAAGGAACATGACGCAGTGAGGAACCCAGAATAGAGTTGTATTGCTAGGACTGGTGCACTGTGAATTTAAAGAAAGGACTGGTGTATTGACATAATTAATTAATGTTTATGCTTAATTAATGTTTATGTGATATAGGAGGCACTGTTTAGTAATAGCCAGAGCTCATCTGTATTGGGTACATTTGTGTAAGATTTAAACATTTGGTGTGTTAGTGATTGTATGGATGTGAGTGAATGATAGTGTATGAGAGAAATTTTTTTTAATCTAATGACATTGAGTTAATTTCTTATAAATGAATAAATAAAATTAAAGGATTTTTTGTATTCTCAACGGTTGTAGGTGTTGTTATGTATTAGAGTATGACCAATTATGGAGTGTAAACCTTGATTAGTAGTACATAATATTTTAAAAAGTCATAATAATATATATGATTAGATTTCCTCCTGGTTTTTGTGAAGAAGTCAGTAGAGTAAACAGTTCCAGAGACACCAAGTTACTCGGTTCCAGGCAGAAGACTTTTTGGCCAGTCCTGGTTTTTCACTTATATACACTGTCAGCTAGCACATTTGCTTATTTCCGATCTGACGAAGAAGGGCAACCTTCAAAAGCTAATCAAGAAATGTATTAAGTTATGTCCAATAAAAAAGGTATCATCTTATTTTCTTTTCCATGTTTTATTTTGTTTGATTTCTATTGATAACCTTAAGTGGACTAACACGGCTACCACACTCCTCAATTTACATTCCAAAGCATTGTAGTGCTCGTATCACCCCTCACCTCAAGTCACTTCACTGGCTTCCGATCAGGTACCGCATACAGTTCAAGCTTCTCCTACTAACCTACAAATGCACTCAATCTGCAGCCCCTCATTACCTCTCTACCCTCATCTCCCCTTACGCTCCTACCCGTAACCTCCGCTCACAGGACAAATCCCTCCTCTCAGTACCCTTCTGCACCACCGCCAACTCCAGGCTCCGCTCTTTCTGCCTTTGCTTGGAATAAACTCCCTGAGCCCATACGCCAAGCCCCCTCCCTGCCCATCTTCAAATCCTTGCTCAAAGCCCACCTCTTCAATGTCGCTTTCGGCACATAACCACTGTACCTCTATCCAGGAAATCTAGACTGCCCCCAATTTGATTGACTGCACTTTTTTGTCCTTTAGATTTAAGCTCCTTTGAGCAGGGACTGTCCTTCTTTGTTAGATTGTACAGCGCTGCGTAACCCTGGTAGCACTTTAGAAATGATAAATAGTAGTAGTAGTACCTGATCCTGCCCATTGAAATTAGTGCTGCAAGTCCCATAATGCACCAGGATGGAGTGGTCAGAAATCCAGAACTGTCCCAAAATCTCCAGCCTGGAACTGTGTAACTTGGCATCTCTGCAGTTCACCTTAAGAGCACTCCTTCAACAGGGCACTTTAAGGTATGTTAATTAGAATGCTGAGCCTAAGTCAGAAGAGCATAACACAGGCAGAGAGCAGAATAAAATCCTGTGTGGGGACAGAACAGAGAGGCATAGAACAGGGAGAGTAGGTGCTCTAAGAGAGATTCCAAGCACAAGCAGCAGTGTTTGAAGACCTGCCTGGTACAGGAGGAAGGGGTCCTCCAGGAGAGTCCTAGTCTGTGACAGCAGTGTTTGAAGATATGTTTACATTGGGAAGTATTTGCCCAGCCTGTGACTGCAGTGTTTGAAGATAGGTCAAGGTGGGAGGATTACAGAATACAAGTAAAGCACTGAGGTGAGCCTGCTGGGAGCGGTCACTGTGAATATTACTACTACTACTTATCATTTCTATAGCGCTACAAGGCATACGCAGCACTATACACCATACACAAAAACAGTCCCTGCTCAAAAAGCTTACAATCTAGATAAGACAGGTAAACAGACAAAACAATTAAGGGTAAGGGAATACAGACAGAACAATTAAGGGTAAGGGAATAAAGAGGTGAGGATAAAGGGCAGGGCAAGTGAGTTAGGAGTCAAAAGCAGTGGTAAAGAGGTGGGTTTTGAGTTTGGACTTGAAAACGGCTAAAGACGGGGCAAGACGTACAGGCTCAGGAAGTCTATTCCAGGCGTGAGATGCAGCCAAATAAAAGGAACGGAGTCTTGAATTAGCAGTAGAGGAGAAAGGGACAGATAGGAGAGATTTATCTACAGAACGGAGTACTCGAGGGGGGACATAGGGAGAGACAAGAATGGAGAGGTACTGGGGAGTGGCAGAGTGAATGCACTTAAAGGTTAACAGGAGAAGTTTGAATTGAATATGGAAATGGATAGGGAGCCAGTGAAGTGACTTAAGGAGGGGGCTAACGTGAGCATAGCGACTTTGGCGGAAGATGAGTCATGCAGCAGAGTTTTGGATTGATTGAAGAGAGAGATGGCTAAGAGGGAGGCCGGTGAAAAGTAGGTTTCAATAATCAAGACGAGAGGTGATAAGAGTGTGGATAAGGTTCTGGTAGAGTGCTCAGAGATGAAGGGATGGATTTTGCTAATGGTGTAGAGAAAGAAACAACAAGTTTTGGCAATCTGCTGAATGTGATCAGAGAAGGAGAGAGAGTCAAAGATGACCCCAAGGTTACGAGCAGGTAAGACAGGGAGAATGAGAGTGCCATCCACCGAAATAGAGAAAGGGGGGAGGGAGGGAGAGTATTAAGCAAATGATAAGTAGTATAGTAGTAGTAGTAGTGAGTTAATGAAGCTGGGCTTCAGGGAACCAGGGAGAGGAAGTTCCTTTATGGGTAAAATGAAATTCCATTTGAATCCTGCCTAAGTTTGCATACCAGATCTGTGACAATAATAGATGTTTGGTAGCTTTTGGTTCATAATATAGACATTTCTTTTGGTTTACATTCTCTCCTGTGTGTATCTGAGAAGGCTCTATGCCTGGCTGCCATGCATGCTGTGACAGTTTTCACTAATGACTCATGATTGTTATATAAAGCTCTATTACCACATGATGGGTATACCCTCACTGATGAAAACTAGAAGACAAATTTCTATCAGTTTGTCTCTCTGTTTAGGGACAAAATACGTTCCTAAAAAGAAAATGGCATCAAATTTGGTGTGGTTAGAAAACTAGTAAAAGACACATCAGTTCCAGAGAAATAAAGTACCCAAAAACTTTGCCAAGTGCATTTCTATGAGGGGAGAATTCCAGCAGCTGCAGCATAAACATTAATGCACTGAAAAATGACTATTTGTGGCATACAATTTTCATGGAGTAAAGAATTCATAAAATATGCATTTACCGCTCCCCACTTCTGCCTTTGGGAATGCCTTCACAAACAATGACTAAACTTATATGCCGACATTGGACCAGCAAATAATCAAGAAAGTTGATTCTAGGTACAAAAGGCATATGCACTTCAATTCCCTTGAGAAAGCCAGAAGTTAAAGCAGGCGAAACGGAACCTATCGGAAACGCAATTAAACATAGTAACGTGGTAACATAGTAGATGACGGCAGAAAAAGACCTGCACGGTCCATCCAGTCTGCCCAACAAGATAACTCATATGTGCTACTTTTTGTGTATACCTTACCTTGATTTGTATCTGTCTTTTTCAGGGCACAGACCGTAGAAGTCTGCCCAGCACTAGCCCCGCCTCCCAACCACCAGCCCCGCCTCCCAGCACCGGCTCTGCCATCCAATCTCCGCTAAGCTCCTGAGGATCCCTTCCTTCTGAACAGGATTCCTTTAAGTTTATCCCACACATGTTTGAATTCCGTTACCGTTTTCATCTCCACCACCTCCCGCGGGAGGGCATTCCAAGCATCCACCACTCTCTCCGTGAAAAAATACTTTCTGACATTTTTCTTGAGTCTGCCCCCCTTCAATTTCATTTCATGTCCTCTAGTTCTACCGCCTTCCCATCTCTGGAAAAGGTTCATTTGCGGATTAATACCCTGTTTCTTCTTTCCTCCAGGGTATACATGTTCAGGTCAGCAAGTCTCTCCTCATATGTCTATTAAGATAAGTGATACAAGGGAAACACCGTTAAGATAAGTGCTACAAGTTAAGTGCCACAAGTTAGAATTCAGCACAATTTATCATAGTATCTGACGAATATACAAGCAAATATTGCTCATAACTGGAGGTTTTTTAACCGGTGAAGAAAGAGTCTGTGAGTCACACAGAAGTTTAAACTAGACCACACACAAGCAGAGGCTTTTTCCTCCATAGACAAAAAAATTTGATAACACAATCACACAAATTTCAAATAGAAGTCTTCAGAAGTTGGTGGTCACGTTTAAGCCAATTAAAGTAAATGTATATGCAAACAGACATTCATGGGTGTCAGTTCCATGGGTGCAGTACATGCTTGAACAACCTCAATACACTCCAGCAAATTCCTTCACTGTGTCCAGGAAAGGGTAATTTGACTCTGCATGAGCACCCCCTCCAATCCTATTAAAAGTTGGCTACTTTGCCTGCAAAAGGGTGGGAAATTTTCACATGGACACTGCACATGGAGTTTTCTTTTCAAAATGAGCTTGTAGGTGCAGAGAAGGAATATCCTCAAGGGCTTACGTGCCCCATTATGAACAGGCAAACTTTTAATTGAATGTCCTCTGAGTTTCCATGCCTTTCCCTATGCCCCAGTCATCTGACCTCAGTTGCATTTGTAGTCTTTTTAAACAGGCAGATCAAAACCTGTGAGTCCTTGAGGAAGAAGCTACAATCTATCCTGTACAATACAAATAGTAAGTCAGTCCCAGAAATGCAATGTTATATACTGTGTTTGTTTGTCTAAGATTTAAATTTGAATGTCTTGTAGATTTTCAACCTATGTGTTGGAAACAAATTCCTGACAGTAGAAATCAGTGATGACCAACCTCAGCCATCTCATGTGAAATTTCCTGACAGAACTTGCTTCTATAAGAGATTATGTCATTGTGTAATTTGGAATATACAATGAATTTGTAATTACAGTGAAATATCGATTATCTGACGTAAACGGTACTGACCTGTTGTCGAATATTTGAAAAGTCGGGTAATACGGAAGGTAACTCCTCAAACAATGCATAAACAAAGCAGGGTCCCAGCTCACAATGGGATCAGCGAAGGTCAGAAATTCGTAACTGTACTGTAGAGAAAGCTTTGATATTTTTCTCATCACTACATGTAACACACATGATAGCTGGCAGAAATAATAAAGCATTTGTACTATGTAGTGTGAAAAAAGTCTTGTTTTTAAATGAACATCAGCAACTGTGAACAGTACTTCTGCAGGAGTTCTATTCTTTTGAATCCGTTTTCTTCATACTGAGTAATCGTAAATTATTTTGGTTTTGTATTTGGGTGGCAGAGCCGGTGGGAGGAGGCGGGGCTAGTGCTGGGCAGACTTCTACAGTCTGTAACCTGAAAATGGCAGATACAAATCAAGGTAAGGTATACACAAACTGTAGCACATATGAGTTTATCTTGTTGGGCAGACTGGATGGACCGTACAGGTTTTTTTCTGCCGTCATCTACTATGTTACTATCAGGCTTATTTTCGAAAGTGATCGCCAGCAATCTTCCGACACAAATCGGGAGTTCGCCGGCGATCTCTCAATCCCGGCCAAATCGGTATTATCGAACGCTGATTTTGGCCAGCTTCAACTGCTGTTTCGTTGTGGCGCTGGCCAACCTTCAAGGGGGCATGTTAGGAGGGTAGCGAAGGCAGGAATGAGGGCGGAGTGGGGCGGGTTAAGAGATGGCTGGCTTCGCCGTATTATGAAAGCTTGAACGAGCATTTCGCCGGCCGGACTTGGTCCATGTATTTTTAGGACCAAGTCCCAAAAAAGAGCCCCAACTGACCAGATGACCACCAGAGGGAAGCGGGATTCACCTCCTCTTACTCCCCCAGTGGTCACCAACCCCCTCTCACACACAAAAAAAAAAATTAAAACATTTTTTGCCAGCCTGTATGCCATGCCATCCCTCCCTGACGGCAGTATGCAGGTCCCTGGAGCAGTTTGTAGTGGGTGCAGTGCACTTCAGGCAGGTGGACCCAGGCCCACCCCCCCTACCTGTTACACTTGTGGTTAATGTTTTTGACAGATGTCGACCCACGGCTTTTGAGAGACCCTTTTCTTTGAAGTTCCTTCGGTTAAGTTGTCCTTTTATTCCACTTTACATATGTGAGTTCAACAAATAGATTTTTAAGTGGAAATTACATGATCACACAGATATCCATTAGCCCCTGATGCAGCCCAGTTGGGTGAAACACAGCCTGTGTCAGGCTTTTTAATTTCAATGTCATCAATTTCCATTAAATACTCTTTTTTCATATATGTATCTGCTTTGTCTGTTTTCCATCTTGGGTCTGCAGATCGGTTACCCACCTGTTTTCTTGGACCCTACTTCAATAAGCCTTCAGGATTGCAGGTGGTTTATATATTCAGGTCTAGTAAGTATTTTATTCTGTTCCCGGAGGGCTTACAATAAAAATAAATAAATAGATGCATTAAATTGGGATTAGAATCTGGGTCACTTGGTTCACATTCCATTGCACAAACCACTAGGCTACTCCTCAGACTCGCTTCCTTTTGGTTAAGAATGCCCCCCAAAAACCTGAAGCTGCCACAAAGCCTGGTATCCCCTTTCAGTTGCACTTTCAGGGGACATGGAAGGGGACAGCAACTACTGGAGTGGTCAGCTGCTCAATCAGAGCACCTTTTTGCAGTGGCGTCGCGAGGCAGCTGACACCCGGGGCGGGTTGCCGCTGTGCACCCCCCCCGGGTGCAGCGCGTCGCACCCTCCCCCCTCCAGAGCGCAACCCGACGCACCCTCCCCCCTCCGGAGCGCAACCCCCCCCCCCCGAGACATACCTCCTGCTGAAAGACGGTGAGGGGCGGGCAGGAGAGTCAATCCGCCGAGTGCACGCCGCTGGGGGTGTCGGCGCCTCGCTGTTTCCTTGCTCTCTCTGCCCCGGAACAGGAAGTAACCTTTTCCAGGGCAGAGAGAGCAAGGAAACAGCGAGGTGCCGACACCCCCCAGCGGCGTGCACCCGGGACAGACCACCCCCCCCTTCCTACGCCACTGCCTTTTTGTACTGTGGTAATCGTTGTTGGATGTTCTAATTTTGGGCCCTATCTAGTCCTGCCCAAAACACTCCCACAACTCCCCCTTGCTATTTGGACATACTGCAGTGTTGGATGTCCCTTTTCTGCCTTTGCAAAATCGGGATTTGGATGTTTCAAGTACAAGGATGTCCATTTGGGCATTTTGAGACATCCATACGTTTTGAAAATAAGCTCCATAGTATATGATAGACTTTCATAAAATCATGAGAGCTGTGGAATAGTTAAATAAGGAACTATTGTTTAACCTTTCAAACAACACAAAACAAGAGGTTATTCAGTGAAACTGATGCCAGCAAATTGTAAACAAACTGTTGACATTTTTTTCACAGAGCCCATAATTAAGTCATGGAATCTGCTCCAAAGAATATGGTCAATGATTGTAATATGACTATGGAGTATAATATTTATTAATTATTTTAACAATGTATTAGCTCATTGTTTATATATGATTACAGCCTAAGGCCACTTTTTGTTTGTTTTGTCTTTTTCTCCTCCTTTTATAAATCTTATTGTAAACCGCTTAGACATATTGTTATTAAATTTGAGATATATCATATAAAGGGGCTCTTTTACTAAAGGGCAATAAAATCCGTGCTTAGTGCATTCTAACATGTGACTTTTCCATGCACTTAGCCCAGAATTAATGTGGCATTTATGAGGAGGGGTAAAATACTTTAATGCAGGTCATGCATTAATGTTGTCATTAGTGCATGGCCCCTGCCTAAAGTTTATAGGGGAGATTTACTGCCTCCTATTTAGGAAGCATTAGGTGCTCCCATGTTAACTCTGGGTTTTGGTATTTGGGGAATGGGGGATTTGGGGTCCATTGAACAACCAGGGCCTTAGATATGGGGGTGGGTGGTCTGGGATCCACTGGACCACCAGACCACAAGGACCTTAAGTCTTTGGAGGGGTCTGGGCTCCATAGGACCACCAGGGCTTATTGTTTTCTGGGTATGTTCTTAAGAGCTGTGCTTACACACAACTCTTGAGAGCATGTGCCAGACACTAGCCTCCCCAACTCCTTAACACTATGAGTGTGCATATATTTGTATCTAACTAACGTGAAGCATTAGGGAGTTGTGCTATTTCTCCAGCACTGTTCAATACATTGCTGGAGTTTTGAGCCTCTGAGCATGAGAGAATGGGCCATTTAAACCTACCATCTGTTTTCTATCTATCAACCAGTTCCTAATCTACAACAGAACGTTGCCTCCTATCCCATGACTCGTTAATTTTCTCAGAAGTCCCTCATGAGGAACTTTGTCAAATGCTTTCTGAAAATCTAGGTACACTACATTGACTGGCTCACCCTTATCCAAGTGTTTATTAATGCATTCAAAGAAATGAAGCAAATTGGTGAGGCAAGACTTCCCTTGACTGAATCCATGTTGATTCTGTCCTATTAATCCATGCTTGTTTATGTGTTCAGTGATTTTATTCTTTATAATAGTTTCTGCTATTTTGCCTGGCACTGATGCCAGGATTACTGGTCTGTAATTTTCCAGATCACCCCTTGATTTCTTTTTGAAAACATTCATTACATTGGCCACCCTCCAATATTCAGGTACTACAGACGATGTTAATGACAGGCTACAGATCACCAACAGCAAACCTGCAACTTCATATTTGAGTTATTTCAGTACTCTAGGATGTATAACATCTGGTCCAGGTGATTTTCTACTCTTTAATTTGTAAATTTGGATCAGTATCCTGCTTATAATCGAAAGAGAAAAATGCCTATATTGCGACCCAAATCGGGAGATGGGCGTCTTTCTCCCGTGGGCGCCCAAATCGGTATAATCGAAAGCCGATTTTGGACGTTTCCAACTGCAATCCGTCGCGGAAACGGGTAAAGTTGACGGGGCGTGTTGAAGGCGTGGTGAAGGTGGAACTGGGGCGTGGTTATCGGCTGAGGAGAGATGGGCGTCTTTAGCTGATAATCGAAAAAAAGCCGTTTTTACCGCGATTTTGGGTCACTTTTGTGGACCCTTTTTTTTCACGAAAAGTTCCAAAAAAGTGCCCCAACTGACCAGATGACCACTGGAGGGAATCGGGGATGACCTCCCCGGACTCCCTCAGTGGTCACTAACCCCCCCCCCCCACCAAAAAAACCCCACTTTAAAAACTTTTTTTCCAGCCTCTATGCCAGCCTCAAATGCCGTACCCAACTCCATGACAGCAGAATGTGTTCTATCCTGTGACAGCCTTTCCCTGGTTCTGATGTGGCTCTCAGGTGAGTGTGACACCTTTTCTGTTATGCGCACTGTAGAGTCACATCAGCAATGCATTGTGGTGGTGTAGGGTATTGGGCTCCGTGATTCCAGTAGCTTGTGGCAAATGCTCACGATGTTGGTAGTTGGTAGGCTCTACTCCCATGGTGCTTTTCCCCCTGCTTACTGGGTCAGAGTGTGCCCTGTTTTTGTTTCCGGTAGTCCATGAGGTAGTGGCCATTTTTGTAAGCCAGTTTTAGATCCCTTTCACGTGTTAGCCACGTTACAGAACTTAGTTTTTACCTTGAATGTGGCTGAAAGAGGGCATTGTACAGCATTCTGCCAGCTCTGACCTACTGCTAATCTCAGTTTTAGGGAGACTCGTTGCCAGTGGGGCACAATCTCTGATCTGCAGTTAACTGTTATAAGTGTGCTTATTCCAATAAAGGACGTTTTCGGAGAGATTAGTCTTCAGGTGTCAACTGGTTTGCCAATGTTATATAGCAGCAACAAGTCCTAGAGGCCTGCGTGTATGCAGGTCCCTGGAGCACTTTTAGTGGGTACCGCAGTGCACTTCAGCCAGGTGAACCCAGGCCCATCTCCTCCTACCTGTAACACTTGTGCTGGTAAATGGGAGGTCTCCAAAACCCACTGTACCCACATGTAGGTGCCCCCTTCACCCCTAAGAGCTATGGTAGTGTTGTACATTTGTGGGTAGTGGGTTTTGGGGGAGGGGGTTGGGTGCTCAGCACCCATGGTAAGGGAGCTATGCATGTGGGAGTGTTGTCTGAAGTCCACCGCACTGACCTCTAGGGTGCTCAGTTGGTGTCCTGGCATGTCAGGGGGACGAGTGTACTACGAATCGGGGCCCCTCCGACGACCAAATGGCTTGGATTAGGAAGTTTTTGAGCTGGGCGTTTTTAGTTTCCATTATCGCTAAAAAAAAAAACAACGCCCAGCTGAAAAACATCCATTTATTCGAAAATACGGTCTGTCCCGCCTCTTCACGTACCCGTTTTTGGACATAGACACCCATGGAGATAGGCGTTCGCGTTCGATTATGCCCCTCTATGTCTTCCAAGTTCACCAATATTTCTTTCAGTTCCTCTGCATCTTACCCTGGAAAACCATCTCTGGTACAGATAGATCTTTTACATCTTCTTCAGTAAAGACCGAGGCAAAGAATTAATCCAGCCCTCTGCTATAGCCCTGTCCTCCCAGAATGCCCCTTTTAGTCCTTGATGATCTAACGGTCCCATGGATTCCCTCACAGGCTTTCTGATATACCTGAAAAAGTTATTACTATGAGTTTTTGCTTCCAAGGCAAGTTTCTTTTCATATTTGTTGGCCTTCTTTAATAAATGCTTTGCATCTAACTTGCCAGTGCTTATATTGCTTCTTGTTTTCTTCATATGGATCTTTTTTCCATATTCTGAAAGATGTTCTTTTGGCTCTAATAGCCTCTTTCAGTTCTCCCTTTAGCAATGCTGGAGGACAACAAGCGGAAGAGGCAGTGGATGGCTAAGAGGCATATTTTCAAAGCACTTTGGGAGGCTAAGTTCCATAGGTTTCTATGGAACTTTGGGAGGCTAAGTGCTTTGAAAATAAGCCTCTTAGTCAACTTTAATTGGCTATTAGACATCCATATTTTACTAGTGTCTAGGGAGTGGTGAAACCAGCATTATGTTCTGGGTTGTTGAAATATTCAGACTTCATATTAAGAGCATATAGAATATATGGTGATTGAGCTTGGCTCAACTGTGATAAGCAGTTTAGGAAGGGGCTTGCTAAAGATAAAGCTGATGATTGGGATTTTAGGGATATGGATGTCTGGTTACAAGAAATAACCACAGTAACGTTTAGGCAGATAAGGCGTGGCATGGTGGCAGGTGCTTGGGCAGCAGATAATGCTGTTGTGAATGCTGTGATCCCAGTAGATTCTGGGACTTAGAGGATATTAAGGACTTTTCAGCAGTTATGGGGGTCTGGGATTTGTTGACATCTGATTGTCCAAGTTTGTACAGGCATGATGGTATACATCTTTCAGAAATTGGTTTGGACATTGCTATCCTCTATCCAGGATATCCTTGAGGCTTGTGTCTCACATTCCCATCCTACAGTTTTGAGAGGAGCTGTGACTAGTTAACTTGTGGCAGAAATGTTCTGTATTTAGTGCTTCAATAGTCCTCTTTTGAGGCATTTTGTCTATTTCTTGAAGTTGGTGAGCTTGGGGAGGAAGTAATGGGTTATATGTTGTACCACCATGAGCTCTTGGATAACAAGGAAATGGTTTAGCATTACTGTAAACCCTGCCCTTTTGAATTTATCTAATATAATAATTTGCTCCTACAACGTTCCAATGAGGCTACCTGCATCCATAACCATCGCCTGACATCACTCTCCTCCAAAGTTCTCCGTCCCTCCCTCCCTCCCTCCCAGTTCCAGGGTCATTGGCCCTATCTCTCTCCCCTTCCTCCCTTCAAGTTCCAGGCACCCTCCCTCTGATTTTTAAAACTCAACTTCACTTACCACGTCGGGGTTACGGCGGCTGGCAACAGCGGTATAAAGCGTATAGGCTCGGCCCGTCTCTCTGTCAGATCTGGTCCCGCCCTCATTTCCTGTTTCCACAAAGGCGGGACCAGAGCTGAGAGACAGAGAAGGCCCGAGCCTGCACGCTTTGTACCGCTGCTGGTGCCCGCCGTAACCCCGACGTGGTAAGTGAAGATGAGTTTTAAAAATTGGAGCGAGGGGCCCTGGAAATGGAAGGGCGGGAGGCACGACAATGACCCAGGAACTGGGAGGGAGGAGGTACCCTGGAACTGGGAGGAAGGAGGGAGGGGACCCTGGAACTGGGAGGGAGGGAGGGAGACGGATGGAGGGAGGGGGACCCTGGTCATGGAAGGGAGGGAGGGGGGACACTGGCACTCGGAGGGGGGAGGGAAAGGAAAGAGAGAGAGGAGGGAGGGAGGGGAGCATGGAACCTGGAGGGAGGTGGAGGGGGAAGGTGTTATGATGGAGGGGGCAGGGGAGAGATGCTGCACATGGATGGATGGAGGGGCAGGATACAGAGGACATTGCATGCATATGGATGAATGCAGGAGAGAGAGCATAATTGGTGCACACAGGACACACACTACACTCTCTCACTCACACAGACAGACACCACATTCTGTCTCTCTCTGAATCACGTACTGTCTCTCAATCACACACTCACTCTTTCTGACACACACTCTTTCTCTCTCACACATACTCTTTCCTCACAGTTCCCTTAAAAACATAATTGCCATTAGAAGACAACCTTGCTATTGCCTGTTTCATTTCTTTCCGAAACGGGCCTGTTTTACTAGTAGTATATATTAAGTTCATTTAGTTTATTAATGACTAACCGGTAAAATTCTTAACTGTTACATATTGTTATATGCTTGGATGGTGAACATGGTTTCTTGGGTTTTGGCTGGGTCTGTTGGGAAGACTAGTAGAGGGTTTTAACTGGAAGATAATAAAGCTGTGGCCAGATGTTTGACACAAGCCATTTGGTTCTTGAGTCTTTATTTTGGATTGCTAGTTCACTTATTTTGTTTCAGGGAGATGGGGAGAGTGCAAATTTACTCAGGAAAATAGCTTTGGGAAAATTGCTCTGCCTCTATATTATACATGATACTGTGTATTATGGCTGATAGACAGGGCCGTGCCTAGGGTCTCCGGCGCCCCCCTGCAGTTGGCCCTGCCGACGCCCCCCTGCAGTTGGCCCCGCTGGCGCCCCCCCCCCTGAAAACGATCGCTACACTACCCGCCCTCTTCTCCACAGATCCTTTTCCTTTTTGTTTAAATTTACCTCTCCGGCGCGCGGCAGCGTAGCGTTAGTGAGAAGGAGGCGGCGTTCCCCCCCCGACGTGTCTTCTTCCCTTTGCTCAGTGTCCCGCCTTCTTCTGACATCATTTCTGATGTCAGAAGAAGGCAACCGAGCGAAGGGAAGAGACTGACACGTCGGGGCGGGGGAGCGCCGCCTCCTCACTAACGCTATGCTGCCACGCGCCGGAGAAGTAAATTTAAACAAAAAAAAAGGACAAGGATCTGGGGAGAAGAGAGCGAGGTAAGCATGGTGCGGTGGGGCGCCCCCCCAGAGGATGGCGCCCTCCTGCCATGCTTCCCTCGCTTACCGTGTCTGCACGGCCCTGCTGATAGACAATTCTCCTATCATGATGTTTATTTCTATTATAGTGTCAAATATATGTTTCTTCCTTTAAATCCCACAGATTTAGAATGGTGTATCAATGGGAAAGGAAAATAAGACCTCCGTCTCAGAATTTATTCTCCTTGGATTCTCTGAGTATCCTCACCTGCAGCTCTTCATTTCTGTCACCATTTTCCTGATCTTCCTGATCTCTGTGCTGGGAAACTTGATGTTTTTAATGTTAGTATGTGCTGACCCTCACCTGCAAAAACCCATGTACTTCTTCCTCAGTAACCTGTCCTTCCTAGATATCTGTAACACCTCTGTCACTCTTTCCACACTTCTACACAGCCTTATGACAGGGGACACACGGATTTATTTTTCTTTGTGTATGGCACAGCTCTACTTCTTTCTTTCTTTTCTTGGTATAGAAATCTTTCTTCTTACTGCCATGGCATATGATCGATATGTTGCTGTCTGTAACCCTTTACGTTATGTACTTATCATGAACAGGAGAGTCTGTGTCCTTCTAGCATCTGCTTCTTGGATACTTGGCTTTCTAGATGTGATATCCCATACATGTTTAACATCTCAGTTATCTTTCTGTAGGAGCAATGAAATTGATCATTTCTTCTGTGAATTGACAGTACTGATGAAACTCTCCTGCAGTGATATTAACAGCATTGAAATCATTGTATTTAGTCATGGATTTTTGTGTCTTGTATCCCATTTGGATTAACTCTGACATCCTACGTCTATATCATCTCTAACATCCTAAAAATTAATTCTGCAAAGGGGAGACACAAAACCTTTTCCACTTGTTCCTCTCACCTCACAATTGTTACTCTGTTCTATGGGACTCTAATTTTTGTCTACTTAAGACCAACTTCAATACATTCACAAGGTCAAGACAAGGTTTTCTCCCTACTGTACACAGCTCTAATCCCAATGTTAAATCCCTTTATTTACAGCTTGAGAAATGAAGATGTGAAAAGGGCCCTCTTAAAATGTTTACCTATTAATCACAGTGGGAATTATTATATGAACCTTTTTTTGAATATAAAACAGCATTTAACACACAGAAAAATTAGAGATTTTCACTCCTCATCCCCTCAAGCTGATGTTGCATTGATTGTGTGTGTTTTAAAATAATTTACACCCCCTTAAACTGGGCCTTCCTTGTATCCCCACATGCCTCCTGACTCCCCTCTTGCCCAGTGTATAAACTTCTAAGTAAATATTGTCCTATACAAATCTTTTATTCATAAGACAGTATTTCCATTTGACATGGTTTTAATTGTGAAATTCTATGATATAATATGTTTCTATATATTGTCCCATGAGGCTGAATTTGCACTTGAGTCCTCTCTGGTGTACAGTCCTGGTAATCTGGTATGTTTTACTTCTCTGTCAATTAAAACACTGTTTCTTCCCAAAACATGACAATCCTCAGATTAGTATTATATGCAGGTTTCTATCAAGGCCAAAATACTGCATTTGGGAGTTGTGAAGAAAGTTTCTGTTCATGAACTGAAGCTGAAGCGTAATTGGGTTATTCAGGTAAACAATGATCCAAAATACAAGAACCAGTTTACTTCTGAATGGCTGAGAAAAAACTAAGGGGTCCTTTTACTAAGGTGCGCTGAAAAATCCTGATTGTGATTCATGTAATATTGAAAATTTATTTAGGTAGTTGATAAGTTGCTTGGTTACCATGCTTTCCATTATTTTGACTGCCAGTGGGATGGATGCTACCGGGCGGTATTTGGTTATGTCATTTGCTTTTTTCTTTGGGTCTTTAGGTATTGGGGTGAGTAGTATATTTCCTTTATCCTTAGGGAAGGATCCCTGTTGTAACATGTAGTTTAGGTGTGACGTGAGGTCTGTTATGAAGCATTTGGGGGCGGATTTTATTAGGTTGTTGGGACAGATGTCCAGTTTGCAGTGGGATTTAACGAATCTGTTGATTGCTTGGGTGATGGTTTCATTGTTCAGTAAATCGAAGTTTGTCCAGATTCTGTCTGCTGGGTATTCATCGGAGGAAGGATCCAGACAGTCCATGAATATTTCGTGGTTGGTGGTATTGGGTGGTAGTGTGAGTCGTAGTTTTATGATTTTTTCATTGAAGTAGTTAGCAAGGTTATCTGCTGTTGGGGTATCTGTATTGGTTGTGGTAACCGGTGTGGTGTCTAATAGTTTGTTCACAAGTTGGAAGAGTTTGTGTGTGTTTTTGTAATCTGGCCCTATTTTGGTTTTGTAGAATGCCTTCTTGGTATGTCTTATTGTATATTTGTATTTTCTTTGCATTTGTTTCCAAGCATTAGAAGAAGATGACCAAGTTCAAGCCAACCAAGACAGATGAAGCACTGAACCAAGACAGCCTGAAAAACAAAAATATGTAAAGAAGAAGAAAAGTAAATTCAATGACATTGGACACTAATTAAAAAACAAACAAACCCTAAAAAAACTTTTAGGATTTCTTGAAATACTTACCTTTACTTACTATACAGAACTTGAAAACTAAAGAAGAAAAAAATAGTTTAGAAGAATTAAATGGTTCTTATCAAATATATTATGAGGAGAGTTTTAAATAATTACACTTACCTTTTTTTTTAATGTTTTTGTATGTTCTTTATTACATGTTCAATAAAACACATTATTTTTTTAATTAATTTGATTTTTATTGTTTCAATTCTTTTTTAGTTTTCCATACAGAGATAAACAAGCGCTCACAACTAGACAACAGATAACATATTACAGCAAATAGTAACCCTGGAGCTCACAGGTAAAACACAAATATCTATTTCTAGATTAAGATTAAGAAAAGACAAAGAAAGAAGAAGGGGAGCTGGAGGAGACAAATCAAAGTACAGAGCATGCTAGAGATATAAGACACCAATATTTATGCATTTCACTGAACAACATTGAAGTAAGATACAAGCGGGAGCCATTTCTCCCTATAACACATAAATCGAGGAGACTGCTTGGCAAGGTGGGATTCATACTTGTACACTTGAAGCAACAAGGTCCACCATTCCTGGTAAGTGGCTTGATGCAAGGACTTCCAGTGGGAGAAGATTATCTTCAGCGCTAAAGATACCATGGTGTTAACTAGAGACCCTTCACTGTGAGTCAGCTGACTTTTATAGTACTGATCCCTGAGTATCACAAATTTATAAGAGATTGAGCCAGGAAGATGAAAGATATCAACCAGTTGCGACCAGATTTCTGACCAGTATGGCCAGATGCATACACAGTCAAATATAAGGTGCTTTAAATTACCCACTTGTGACAAACAAGACCAACATACTTTAGGGTTAGAAGGATCAATAACATGCATTCTATAAGGTGTCCATTAAGAGCTATGCATAAAGAAATACGACTGTATATGGGAAGAAGATCTAGAGCATCTGAAGAGGGATTTCCAAAGTCGTTCCCACAATGAATCAGGAATAGGTTGCTGGAGGTCCTCTTCCCAACATCTACGCAAACCCTTACAAGTAGTGCGGGAGTTGCTCAGAAGATACTTGTAAATGTGGGAAGCAGCGTGACCAGTATGTTGGAGCTTCAAACTAAAATCAATAATCTCTGGGATTTGGGTCAAAAACTGCACTTGTAATCTACCTTTATTTTCTTTTTTAACATGGTGCTAATCTGAAGCCACTGGTAAAATTGGCTATCTGATAATGAGAATTCTGCTTGCAAATCTGGGAATGATTTCCAGGTCTGACTACTCAGATGGATCAAAACTTTTAAAGACCAAATTCCAATGCGCTGCCACTGAGACCATGAAACTTGCTTATTACCAATTTTAAAGTTAGGATTATTCCATAAAGGAATGAGTGGCATATCAGACCAAGTGATGCCCATGGACTTATCCAAAGACACAATTAATTTGTAGGTGGTGCTGATGAGCGGATTGGAAACAATACTCTTAGGAAGGCACATGCCAATGAGATGGGAGTGCTCTAGCGGGTCAATAAGGGCACGCTCAAAGGATACCCATCGAGGCGGGGAAGTAACATTCATAGGAGTGAGCCAATCCATGCCCTGTCGCATAATGAAGGCTTTATGATAAAGAAGAAGATCAGGAAATTTTACTCCACCATGCTTTTTTGGAAGCTTAAGCTTACTCAGAGAGATTCTGGGCAATTTACAATTCCATAAAAAGTTGGTGAGCATCTTCTCCAGTCGCCTATAAAAGACACCAGGGAAGAGAAGAGGGATCATGCTCAGAGCGTATGTGATTTGAGGGACTATTATTTTTAAGTATCTAGTCTTCCCCACCAAATAAGATGTAATGGGGACCAGGCCGCCAGAGAGGACTCGACCTGCGCAACGTTTGTCAGAGTTAACTTTAATGGTGTTGGAAAGGTCCCTATCAAAGAAGACACCAAGATATTTTATGGAAGAAGTTATCCATTTGAAGGGGAACTCAACAGTGGTGAAAGGAGTACAGATGTCATTCAGAGGCATCATTTCTGTTTTGTCCCAGTTAACTTTATAGCCTGAAATTTTTGAGAAACGAGTGATTAAATTAAAGAGGGCTTTCAAGGATGATTGAGGGTTGGTGAGATATAACATCATCTGCATAAGCAGAGAGCTTGAACTCCTCCACATTTACCTTTTAAATACTCTGTAAGGAAAAGGGAAATAAATTATTCAAAGGTGATTCTAATTGTGTTGTCAATTTAATTTATTTAAAAGACTTCACACACTATATTTATCTGAAGGTTGATTTCTGGATATGTTTCTGTAAAGAGGGAAAATTTTAGAATTGTAAGCATTCGATCCTGTAGGAAATTTTAAAGTATTTTAAATGTATTTATTATGTATGTTACCATTTTAATTAGAAGTACTTTTAAATTATAACAGCAATAAAATATACAATTGACACTTTAAACTTTACCTTGTATAATGAAATATTGTAACATCTTATGATTCTCTAAACACTTCATCACTTATCATTAAACATAAAATTTCTTCCCTGTGTCATCTTAAAGGGTGTGGTATTATCTTTTTGTATTACTTTTCTTCTGGGAGTTGGACTTAAGACTGAGGTAACTCAGCTGACACGACTGTACAAAGAGTAATTAAGTCTGAGTTCATCTCTCAGCTGAGGGGTTACATTACATGGTTAGCATACCGACTATCACCGCTAGCTGGCTAAGTAGCGGCTACACCCATACTCACCCCAGATCCCCCCTAGCCTAGCTGGTTAGGGAATGGCCAGATAGAGCCAATATTCAGAGGCACTATCTGGTTAAGTGCTGCTGAATATTGGTGGCCATCTAGCTCAGAGGGGTTAACCAGGCTGGAGCCTCTCCTTCCCAGTTAAACCCTTTTGAATATTGAACACGTAATATTTCTGACACATTTTATTTTCTTTATTTCCTTTTATCAGTTCTATTAATGTTGAGAAGATAAATAATTTTTCTGCTTGTAACATGTTTAACTCTACTGTATGATAAAATTGATGTAACTGTTTCACTGTTATAAATTGATCCAACGTTTTTGTAATCCACTTGGAACTCATTGGGCAAAGTGTGAATATAAATGTTCAAATTAAATCCCAGGTGGATTCAAGGAGATGATCACCTTTGAACGTGCCAACAAGAATTGGCAAGTCCTAGAGGTCCAGCTAGCCCAAAAGTCCTGATAGACAGAATTAGACTCTGTCTTCCAAATAACAGTGGTAGGACAGTGCCCTTGCCTCCGTTGCACTCTGTCTCAAAGTGCCTCAGCATGTGTATGTCGGTATGAAGGTCTGACAACTTAGCTGGCAAAAAGGAGACTAATGAGGGTTGACCCCAAGATGAGGGCATCAACTCAAAATTTGACTCTGGACTCCATAGCCTATTGAGCTGGCTCTGCTTGTATGCACATATACCAATGAATTAACATGGATACAATCAATCATATGCACAAAAAAAGTTCTTGTGTGTGTACAATGTATGCTTAAAAAAACAAACAGATGAAATGAACCAGATAAATATGCATGAAAATTTGAAACAATTTTTCTTACAGAAGCACACATCAAACCTTTTTTTTTCTTGGTGCACATCCCTAGAAAGTATAAATTGTACTGTACATCTAAGTGATGACAGGTAAATAGCAGGTATTACTTTAAAAAGGAAAACAAATTGCTTGTAGCAAGAATAAATTGATTCTCAGAGGAAACACACATTGTCCACTATTGCAAACCAACATAACTTTACATGGATTTCCTATCTGTTTAATATTGTTATCTGGTCCTGCTGCTGAAAGTTGACCTCATTTTAACTAACATCCATTCAGTGGTTCAAACCTATAAAGTTACTGAAGGCTTTCTTCACTTCTTCATTTCTCAGGCTATAAATAATGGGGTTTAACATTGGAATCAGAGTTGTGTACATCAGGGAGAACAGTTTTCCTTGGTCTGATGAATAGGTTGAGATTGGTCTCATGTGACACAGAGCAGACTCCCATAAAACAGAGTAACAATGGTGAGATGCGAAGAGCAGGTGGAAAAGGCTTGTATCTCCCTTTGCAGAATGGATTTTCAGGATAGTAGAAATAATTGAGATATAGGATGCCAGAGTAAATCCAAAGCTAGTAATGAACACAAGCATCCCTTCAATAAAAATCATAATTCAATCTTGAGTAAATCACTGCAGGTGAGTATCATCAGTGCTGCAATATCACAGAAGAAATGGTTAATCACATTGCTCTCACAGAAAGAGAACTGAGACATGAACACTATATGTGGTATAGTGACCAGGAACCCAAGAATCCAGGAAGTAGTTGCCAGAAGGGCGCAGGCTCTCTTGTTCATGATGAGCACATAACATAAAGGGTCACAAATTGCAACATAGCGATCGTAGGCCATGGCAGTGAGAAGGAAGACTTCTGTACCAATGCCACATAAGAAAAAGTAGGACTGCACTATACATAGATTGAAAGATATTAATGTGTTTCCTGTCAATAGACTGTGCAACAGTGTAGAGAGAGAGATAGTGGTGTTACAGATATCTAAGGAGGACAGGTTACTGAGGAAGAAGTACATGGGTTTTTGCAGGTGAGGGTCAGCACTCACTAACATTAAAAACATCAAGTTTCCCAGTACAGACATCAGGAAAATCAAGACAACTGTGACAGAAATGAGGAGCTGCAGGTCAGGATGGTCAGAGAATCCCACAAGAATGAATTCTGTAACTGAGGTCTTGTTTCCTTTCCCATTGATTAATCCTTCATAATCTGGTAGGATTTAAAGAAACAGAAAATTGTAAGAAAATCAAATGTACTTTCACATAGAAGGTGATAGATCGTAAATACTATTATGTGGAGGGGCATAATCGAAAGGAACGTCCTCATTTCAATTTGGATGTCCTCGCAAAACGTCCCCATCCAGGGGCGGGGAAATCCGTATTTTCAAAACAAGATGGAGGTTCATATTTCGTTTCGATAATACGGTCAGGGACGCCCAAATCCTGAAATTTGGTCGTCCTTAGAGATGGTCGTCCCTAGACTTGGTCGTTTCTGATTTTCGGTGATAATGGAAACCAAGGACGTCCATCTCAGAAATGACCAAATGCAAGCCATTTGGTCGTGGGAGGAGCCAGCATTTGTAGTGCACTGGTCCCCCTGAGATGCCAGGACACCAACCGGGCATCCTAGGGGGCACTGCAGTGGACTTCAGAAATTGCTCCCAGGTACATAGCTCCCTTACCTTGTGTGCTGAGCCCCCAACCCCCCCCCCCAAAACCCACTCCCCACAACTGTACACCACTACCATAGCCCTTATAGGTGAAGGCGGCACCTAGATGTGGGTACAGTGTGTTTCTGGTGGGTTTTGGAGGGCTCGCTGTTTCCTCCACAAACGTAACAGGTGGGGGGATGGGCCTGGGTCTGCCTGCCTGAAGTGCACTGCACCCACTAAAACTGCTCCAGGTACCTGCATACTGTTGTGATGGAGCTGAGTATGACATCTGAGGCTGGCATAGAGGCTGGCAATCCCTAGGAGAAGGACATCCATCTTCCGATTTATGTCGAAAGATGGACGTCCTTCTCATTGGAAAATGAGCCCAATAGACATTCCAGTAGATCAGGGGGGCAGCCTAGTGGTCAATGCAGAGGACTTCACATAAAGGGACCCAGGTGCAAATGCCACCTTAGCACCTTTATTTTGTATTGTGAGCTCTCTAAGAACACCTAAAAACCTACTGTTCCTAACTTTTGACAAATCACTCCAAATATATCACCATATGTCATCCTTAATCCAAACTACTTATTTTCACATAGTTTGGATTAAGGATGACATATGGGCACTTTTTAGAGTGGTGATACATTTGAAGTGATTTGTAGGAGAAAACACTGTTTCACCACGTTTAAGAGGGAAAGTTGTGATGTATAGAGCATTCTTGTTGGTTGTGAAATAGCAGTAATTGCATTGAAAATTGACTCAGCAGCAGAGGCAGGCTATACACTACTACTACTACTTAACATTTCTAAAGCTCTACTAGGGTTACACAGCGCTGTACAGTTTAACAAGAAGGACAGTCCCTGCTCAAAGGAGCTTACAATCTAATGGACAAAATGTGCAGACAATCCAATTGGGGCAGTCTAGATTTCCTGAATAGAGGTATAATGGTTAGGTGCCGAAGGAGACATTGAAGAGGTGGGCTTTGAGCAAGGATTTGAAGATGGGCAGGGAGGGGGCTTGGCGTATGGGCTCAGGAAGTTTATACTGTGGCGTAGCCAGACCCAGTATTTTGGATGGGCCCTCCATGGCACAGCATTCCGTAGCCCTCCCACCCCATGGAGATATTTTAAAAATTAGAGATTTTTTCACCTAACCCACATCAATACCTCTCCTCTTCCGCAGTGTCCCAGCATCTGCCCACCGTCGCTGAACCCCATCCCTCCCTGGTGTACCCTACAGGCATCCCTGGTGCCTGCAGTGATTCAATTGCTGCCTGCATCAGCCCCGCAGGCTTCCATTGGCTGGGTCCAGTCAAACAGGAAATGATGAGAGAGAGGGTGGGACCTGGCCAATGGAAGCCTGCAGGGCTGGTGCAGGCAGCAATAATTGAATCACTGCAGGTGCCAGGGACGCCTGTAAAGTACACCAGGGAGAGATGGGATTCATGAACGGGAGGGCAGATGCCTGGATGCCGCAGAGGAGGAGAGTTGTTGATGTGGGGTGCCGCTGCTGGGTGGGCCTGAGCCAAGAATGAGTGGGCCCGTGCCCACATAGGCCCACTCGTAGCTATGCCACTGCCCCTATATCTGATGCCCTTAGCAAATGCATGAGTTACACAATGGGTTATACCAGCCCTGTCTATTTACTAGTGTTAAAAGCTTTGAAAATTGCCTTTGGGAAATACTATTTTGAAAGTTTACATAGGACAGTGCACATACTTTTACCCACATTGAGGGTTAATTCTATGACTCTATGGTGCTCATTTTAAAAGAGATAAATGTGTCAAAAGCAACACAAAGTGCCAGATGGACATTTTCATGGGAAAACTTCCAAGTCACAATTTTGAAAACTCAGATTTAAGACAGTTTTCTCTGCAGTTCATCTATATCACAAGAGGGTGAGTGTTGGATGGGATTTGGGTGGGCCCAGAATTTGGACACTTTTCAGGGATAATGGAACAAGATAAAAATGTCTATTGTACAAATTGAGACTTTTTAACTGGACTTGTTTCAATAATGACTTAAGTCACAAACAGGTGCCCTAACTGACCAGCTGACCACTGGAGGGATTAAGGCAAACCCCCCCCCCCCTTAATCCCAAAGTGGTCACTGACCCCCTCCTATCTCCCTAAGATGTGATAGTACCTACCAGGCTCTGTGAGATCTTCAGATATTATGCCATTCCTATTAGAGCAGCAAACTGGTCCCAGGAGTAGGCTAACTGGTACACTAGTGGTGGAAATGTGAGTCTTCCAAAAACCCACAAAATACCACCTACAGACCTGAAGGTTTTTGAAACGCTCCCCCCGTTTTTCTATTTCTGTTGATGGCTTTCCTCATTCTCCCTGTATCCTCAGCTCGAAACCTTGGGGTCATCTTTGACTCTTCTCTCTCCTTCTCTGCTCATATCCAGCAGATTGCCAAGAACTGTCGTTTCTTTCTTTACAACATCCGTAAAATCCGCCCTTTCTTTCCGAGCACTCTACCAAAAACCCTCATCCACACCTGTCACCTCTTTTTAGACTACTGCAATCTGCTTCTGGCTGGCCTCCCACTTAGTCACCTCTCCCCTCTCCAGTCGGTCAAACCTCTGCTGCCTGTCTCATCTTCCGCCAGGGTCGCTTTACTCATACTCCCCCTCTCCTCAAGACCCTTCACTGGCTCCCTATCCGTTTTCGCATCCTGTTCAAACTTCTTCTACTAACCTATAAATGTACTCACTCTGCTGCTCCCCAGTATCTCACCACACTCGTCCATCCCTACACCCCTTCCCGTGCACTCCGCTCCATGGATAAATCCTTCTTATCTGTTCCCTTCTTCACTACTGCCAACTCAGACTCCGCGCCTTTTGTCTCGCTGCACACTACGCCTGGAATAAACTTCCTGAGCCCCTACGTCTTGCCCCATCCTTGGCCACCTTTAAATCTAGACCGAAGCCCACCTCTTTAACATTGCTTTTGACTCGTAACCACTTGTAACCACTCGCCTCCACCTACCCTCCTCTCTTCCTTCCCGTTCACATTAATTGATTTGATTTGCTTACTTTATTTATTTTTTGTCTATTAGATTGTAAGCTCTTTGAGCAGGGACTGTCTTTCTTCTATGTTTGTGCAGCGCTGCGTATGCTTTGTAGCGCTATAGAAATGCTAAATAGTAGTAGTAGTAGTAGGCTCACAATACAAAATACAATACAAATAAATGTGTTAAGATGGGATTTGCACCTGGGTCCCTTTATGTGAAGTCCAACTGCACTGACCGTAGACTGCCCTCTCGCTCTGCTGGAATGTCTATGTGGCACTATTTACTATAGCTTGCTTTTTTGCTTTTTTCTCTAGGACTTTTTTTTTAATTGTACCTAAAGAAATACTACTGTGCACAAAATGTCTGGAAAATAGCAATTTTCGAAACAAAAAGTAGCTATTTTTATGGTTCAAAATTGCTGTGTTCAGGGTGAGAATTTCGACATTTTCAGTAAAACGTCTACATTTGGACTTGGACTTATATTGAAAATGCTCCTCCATGCCTATAATTAGGAGCCCAAAGAGAGCTAAGAGGCACCCTAGTCTATAAGGGAATGTAGGTGCTATTTTCCTTTATAGAATACTATACATAGAATATGATAACATGCAGCATAGATGTGATGTAAGGGTCTGCTATAAGTTCTAGAGATATGTTTGTAACTTTCAACTTTCTAGAAGTATACATCTAACTAGTCTCCCTCTTACATGTGATCAGACCATGTAATGCTACTGTGCCCAGCTACAAAACTATGGGGTCCTTTTACTAAGCTGCATAAGCATCTATGCGTGCCCAATGTGTGCCAAAATGGAGTTACTGCCCGGCTACAACATGGCTATTGTGGTAATTTTATTTTTGGCACATGTCCGATTCAGTGCGTCTGAAAAATATTTTTTTTATTTTCGTAATGGAATTTGAAGCATGTAGGTCATTTACGCCCGGTTACCCGCAAAGAGACTTACCGCTAGGTCAATGGCTGGCAGTAAGGTCCTCAGATCCAAAATGGACACACGGCAATTTGATTTTGCTGCATGTCCATTTTTGGCTAAAAAAAGGCCTTTTACACAAGTGCACTGAAAAATGTATAGGCGCGTGGCCTAAAACCCTCGTATACACACTACCGCAAGCCATTTTTCAGTGCGCCTTTGTAAAAGGACCCTATCTGCACAGTTATAGAATAGCACCTAAGTGGACTTTTGGCATTCTGCAACTATATGCTAGTATTTTAAAGTTTTACGCATCTTCTACTACTACTACTATAAATCATTTCTAGAGCGCTACCAGTCGTACGCAGAGCTTCACAATTAAACATGAAGAAAAGACAGTCCCTGCTCAAAAGAGCTTACAATCTAAATTCAGAACAGACAGACAGGACAAATAAGGGATAAGGGCAGGACAGACAGAAAGGACACATAGGGAAAGGGACTATGAGAGAGGAAGACAAGATAAAGGTTATGAGCAAGTGGACAAGGTTAGGAGTCAAAAGCAGCATCAAAACAGGTAGGCCTTTAGCCCGGATTTAAAGGCGGCCATTGATGGAGCTTGACGTATCAGCTCAGGAAGCCTATTCAGGCATAAGGTGCGGCGAGATAAAAGGAACGGAGTCTGGAGTTGGTGATGGAGGAGAAGGGTGCAATTAGGAGAGATTTGCCTAGTGAATGGAGTTTCTGGGAAGGAGTGTAGGAAGAGATGAGGGTGGAGAGGTAGTGAGGTTAGTGTCAACTTTCAACTTGCTAAACGGCTTAGTATTATAAATTATTGGATTATTACTCCTTTGGGGATAATTCTATAAATTAATTTTTGCATGTGCTGTATATCCCTGTATATGCATGTAAAAAGCCTGTTATAAAATTAACCCTCACATACAAGTATTCACTATGATAAGTAGACACGTATTTATATGCAACATGTGTGTAGGGATGTTCAGAGGAGGAGCTGAGGTGGAGTGCAGGTGAAGTAACAAAGTAGGTATGTAGATTATAATATACATACCCACTCCTGTACTTCAGCTGTGGACACTTACACCTGTTCCTGAGCTGGTGTAAATGTATGCAATATTCATTGGCACTATTCATACTGTATAGCAGTGAACTAGCAGCTCAAATCATGTATGGACACCTTGTATACATCAATGCACAACCTCCATCTTAACCATAGTGCTATAAATACTCTGCAAGCTTCTAATACTCTATTGATAAGCAGTTATTATGTATCAGCCACTTAGCTTGGGTTAAGTTTGTGCAAGTCCAAGGATCTTCTTCCTGCAGCTTCTCTGTCACTGCTACACTTCCCATGTTGTGAACCAGGAACTTTGAAAGTTATTGATTAAAGGTTCACACAGATTGATATTTAAAATGTGTAGCAGTGACGGAGAAGCTGCAGGAAGAAGATCCTTGGACTTGCACAAACTTAACCCAAGCTAAGTGGCTGATACATAATAACTCTTATCAATAGAGTATTAGAAGCTTGCAGAGTATTTATAGCACTATGGTTAGGATGGAGGTTGTGCAATAATGTATACGAGGTGTCCATACATGATTTGAGCTGCCAGTTCACTGCTATGCACCAAAAAAACTGAGCACAATATTTTTTAAAAAATAAGCACTATTTTTTATTTTTTTTCAATGTGGTTTCTGTAATAGTTCATCAATTTTGACATTAGGAACCGACCTCTACAATTTACCAAGTGTTTTGATTACTATTCATACTATGCCATCTTAAATATTATCTTTGGCTCTATAGAACACACTTAGGATATCACACTTCCCAAAGCAGAACTACAGGCTGCTTTTTCCTCAGCCTCAAACAGCCTAAGTGCCCACCTGTAGCCTGGGGGCACAGGGCTCTGGTGTTAATGCAGCACCCTTGTAAAGCCATCATTTGGATGATAGCACATACAAGTCCACAGAGAAACTGTCCTTTTATGTGAGTAGTACAGGTAAACATGAATCAACTGTTTACTCTTTCAAAAAGTACAAAAACTAGGGGACGCTCCATGAAGCTACATCATGGTAATATTTCTAAAACGAAAATATTTTTTTTAACTCAATGAATATTTAAGCTTTGGAACTTTTTGCCACAGGATGTGGTAACAGCAGTTAGCGTGTCTAGGTTTGGACAAGTTTCAGAAACAAAAATGCGAAATTTGCTGTTAAGATAGACATGGGGAAAGCCACTATTTATTACTGGGATTGGAAGCATTGAATCTTGCTACTCTTTGGGATTCTGTCAGGTACTTGTGACCTGGCTTGGCCACTTTTGAAAGCAGGATATTGGCCTAGATAGCCCATCAATCTGATGCAGTACGGCTATTCTGTATTCTTCTGATCTTATGCTGCCAGCTGGCAAATGCTTGCTGTGGCTCCGAGTGGTGTCTGGAATCATCCCATGGCCAGGAATGGCTGTGGTCACCTTCAGGTGGACTGGCAGGGTTTGTGTTCACCACGTTGTGGGGTCAAGATCCTCCTCCAGCTGATTGTAGAGTCGTACAATTCTCTCCTTATTAACTGAGCCTGCGCACACATTGCTCCTCAGTCAGGTTCGTAAAGAGCATTCTAGGCTTGTATACCTTCTGCACATAGATTTCCTTCTCCTTTTTTGCCTTTGTTTCCTATGGGCCAACATCCTCAGCAGCAACATCTCACTTCCATTCATGCTTCTGTGCCCACACTATTACATCCAGATACACCAGCAGTAACACCCAATGGTGAATGGCAACTATGGTACAAGAGAACACACACAAACACATACATGTGGTTACAAAAACACAGGCAGATACACATCCATTACAGATAACAGTAAGTGGATAGAGAGACACAGACAGACATATATACATACACACACATACTCACACTTTCACAGAGGGATGGGATAGAGGGGGAAGGGAGTTCAGGTGTTGAGGGGAGATAGAGGGTATCAGGATAGATAGAAGCTACAAGGAAGTAGGTAGGGGAATGTAGGGCTCTGCAGGGCAAGGTGAGGGCAGAAGAGTCTCCACTTTCAAAATAGGTAAAGTCTGAGCAAGCACCAAAATGTCAACCAGCATCACAACATACCAACTAGCCCTCCAGGTTACAAAAGACAGGTTTCTTGCCAGTTAGTTACTATAAACAGCCAGTGTACAATTGGACACACGAGATTAGTGTCATCCACTTGCATGCCATTCATAGAATGCAAACTGAGCGCTCAGATGTTGGGCACAACCTATGCCTTCCCACTCTCCACCCTTTTCATTCCCCATTTCATGGTGTATAAATTTATGTGACATCACATGTGCACCAATATTTAACATTGCAGTGTGGAACTGCCTTTGTTGTGCCTACATGACACATTTGTACCCAACTTCAGAGCCTAACCAGCTCATTTTCGAAAATGATCGCCGGCCATCTTCCGACACAAATCAGGAGGTGGCCGGTGATCTCCTGAAACCGGCCAAATCGGTATAATTGAAAGCCGATTTTGGCCGGATTCAACTGCTATCCGTCGCGGAGCTGGCGAAACATCAACGGGGCGTGTCGGTAGAGTAGTGAAGGCAGGACAGGGGCGGGATGGGGGCGTGCTTACGAGATGGCCGACTTCGCCCGATAATGAAAAGAAAAAGCCAGGCTTGACGAGCATTTCGCCGGCTTTACTTGGTCCCTTTTTTTCACGACCAAGCTTCAAAAAGGAGCCCCAACTGACCAAATGACCACCGGAGTGAATTGGGGGGTCACCTCCCTCTACTCCCCCAGTGGTCACCAAACCCCTCCCACCCAAAAAAAAAACAAACAAAAAAACTTTTTTGCCAGCCTCTATGCCAGCCTGAAATGTCATACCCAGCTCCCTGACAGCAGTATGCAAGTCCCTGGAGCAGTTTTTAGTGGGTGCAGTGCACTTCAGGCAGGTGGACCCAGGCCCATCCCCCCCTACCTGTTACATTTGTGGTGGTAAATGGGAGCCCTCCAAACCCCCCCTGGATACACTATTAACTGTACAAAAACTGAAATAGTTCCATTTAATGTATATTGTATTCTAGAAAATTTTCCATCTGTCCCTATTTGCCGATGTAAAACTGGTATAAAATATTTAGGATTATTACTTAAATCCACAATTCAAGTATCCATGACTGAAAATATGAATATGATATTTAACCTTCTTAAATCCTCCTGTCAGAAATGGAATCCCTCACAACTGGTACTTTCTCTCATAAATATGCAAAATACTGTTTATATACCATAGAGACCTCTGTGGAGTACAAAAAAGTATGAAAGGGAAAACGCTCTGCACCCACACCTACACTCTAGAGAAACTCTTACTGGGTGAAAAGGACTTAAATGGGGTCAAATCTCTTCATCGGCATAAAAAAACCCTTTCATACAAAACATTGTTAAAACTCCACAGAGTATTTAATTTGAATGGATCCACCCAAAAACGTGACAAACGCGAGACAAAATCAAACACTTAGCTTTTTATAATCAGTAAAGATTCAAAAATGGATCTATGAGTCAATCACACCAACTGTGGCCAGAGTTTCACTATAATAAGTTGTCTCAAGGTGTGAGCAACCAATCAGTTCATAGCACACAAGCTGTCTTCATGTCACAAGGATCCTTAGTGCATGGGAAAAATGGACCCCACCACTAGCGCAGGGCCCTTTTTCCCGCAGCTTGATAAAAGGACCCTTTAATTCTTATGGAACAATAAAACACCTTGGATTGTCCTCCAAAAATTGAGCTCTCCCAAAATTGGGGGGGGGGGGGGAGGTGTGAAATTCCCTAAATCTGAATTATATAACCAAGCTTTTTTATTAAGATCCAATGCTTGGTGGGTCATAGACACATTAGATAATTCTGTATCTGTTTGGTTACCATTAGAACAACAATTATCATATCCCATACCTTTAAAATATAGAATTGGGACTACTATCATTAATAAGCATGATAACAAGGATATATTGCAAAACACTCTAATAGCAATTAATAACTTGGACAAGATTCAAAATCATCCTATTCTATGATCAACTTCTACCCCTTTATGGGAAAATCCATTCATTAATGAAGAGAATGGTTACATGGAACCTATGGATTTCACAGGTATACATTGGATTTGTGATATCTTGGATAACAAAGTAATTCATTTTTGAACTATTTGCAAATGGAGTTTTCTCTACCTAAATCACAATTCTTTTAATACTTACAAATCAGACCTGCTTTAAATTCTACTAAGCATCTTGATAAAAATAAAGATGATTCTCCAGAGATTATTAATGTTCTCTCAGATGCCCTTATCAAGGGCAAATCTGCATCTCAGTTTTCTAATTTATTTCTGTCCAAATCCCAGTACCACAAAATACATTACAACATCTCTGGAGTTAGGACTTCTCTGTTTCATTTGATGATTCTCAGTGGTCAGTTTTTTGGTCTAAAATTAACAGACCATATACTACAATCACTTTACTTTATCATGCATATGTCATCTAGACTCCTATTAAACAAAATATAATCAATAACAGCTTATCTAATTTATGTTGGTCATGCAACACAGCTATAAGTATGATGGAACATAAGTTATTCTCTTGTCCTACTGCAATCTTTTTGGACTATGGTATGGGATAGAATTTCAAAATTATTAAATATAAGTTCCTCCTTAGAATATAAAACCATTGTTTTCCATTCTCTTTGCTCTGAGGAATATTTGTCTCCTGAAAAAGGAAAACTGTATGATATTTTACTTGCTATTGCTTTGAAAACTATTTTAAAAGAAAGGAAGGATAATAGTAAAGTATCTTTTTCATTCTGGTGGAACTCGGTATGCCTTATATATAAATATGAAGAAAAGTTAGCAGAGAGCTCTAACTGTACTTGTAAATTTCTTAGGGGGTCCTTTTACAAAGGTGTGCTGAAAAAGGGCCTGCAGTAGTGTAGGTTTTAGGCACACGCAGAATTATTTTTCAGCGCACCTACAAAAAAATGCCTTTTTTCCCGAAAATGGACATGCGGCAAAATCAAAATTGACAAGCGTCCATTTTGGGTCTCTGACCTTACCACCAGCCATAGACCTATTTGGGCGGTAAGGACCTATGCACGTCTGAAAATAAAAAAAAAATTCAGATGCATGTAGCGGATGTGCGCCAAAAATGAAATTACCACAAGAGCCACGTGATAGTCGGGCGGTAAGTCTATTTTGGCACACGTTGGGCACGCGTAGGCACTTACATGTCTTAGGAAAAGGGGCCTTCTGTGTGGGAAACACTGGAATCATTTTGCTTGAAGACTAACTAGATGTTTGTTGTTATTACTAGTTGTTGCACTGTTAATGATACCTCATACTCTATATATACACTTCATGTTATGATTTTATGATATTGTGAACATCGTTACTGTCTGAAAAATACCTGTGAACTTTATGTTCTACTTCATTAGGTGTATACTAATACAATGATATTACTCCCTCTTTCTAGATAATTGTTAATGTTTATTGTTTCTTTTCTAAAAACCTTAATAAAGAAGATTTGAACTAAAATTGAATATTAAATTGTAAACCGCCTAGTGCAAGAGAGAAACATGGAAATAAATAAATAAAATGTGGAGGCTCATTTTCAAAGCACATAGAGTTACTAATTTACATAGGTTGCTAAACATAACTTTGTAAGCCTATGGGTTTTTTTTTTAATAATTGCCTAATAATGTTATACCAGTGAAACACTGATGATTTGATAACTCAGCATAAGGACAGTAATTTAAACAGAGAATTCATGCAATAGTACTGATCAGAGTTGCCAATGTTCATATTTAAAAAATGCATACAATTAGTAATATGGGATTTTGTTTGCCCTAAGATAGACCTTTCTTTCCTTAGTACAAATGTTGCAGTGTTCCTGCCATTTACCGTATATATACATGAAATGTAATTATGACAAAAAACCCTAATTATAAAAGTAATGAATATTCTATATAATACTTTATCATAATCTATTTTACAGGCAAATTCTCTGCCAGGAAATTTTGTGTGTGATGTCTGAGATTACCACTGATTTTTAATGCCAGGAATGTGTTCCTAATTCATGGATAAACGATATAAGACATTCAAATTTAAATCTTAAACAAACATAATATATAACACCACATTTCTGAGGCTGACTTACTGGCTTCATTGCAGGACAAGCAGTACATTTTTCCTCAAAGGTTCAGAGGTTGTGATTAGCTCCTTTAAAAAGACTACAAATGCTTGTGGGACCAGGTGACTGAGACTCTGGGAAGTTCATAGTTCTGGAAACTCAGAGGACAGGCTATTAAACCTTCTTTATTTTAAAATAAATTTGCAGGGCAATCTTTAAACAGACAGTGGGACATGCAGGCTTGTGGAGATATTGTTCCTATATATCCATTTTCAAAGGGAAAATCCATGTGGGATTTCCCTTTGAAAGCTAATAGATAGAAATAAAACAAAACTAACAATACATTTTTTTAACTAGCTTTCAAAGGTCAGGGCAACCACACTACTTTATCCTTTCAAAGCTAACACCTTATATCCAGTTTATTTATTTATTTGTTTGTGTATTTGTTTGTGACATTTATATCCCACATTGTCACAAAGAAGTTTGAGTTCAATGTGGCTTACAATAAACAGTATAGGATACATAATTCTAGACACCCACATTCACATGACCCTTGTGCACAGAAATATCTAGAATAGGACGTATTTTCAAGGGGGTATATACAAGGGTGGACCATGGGTAGGACATGGGCAGAGCTCCCACTTACATGCATAACTTACAGAGTACTGCAAGTTAAATATGCCCCTGCCAAATTTAGGTTCTGGTATAACTGCAGATGTGTAAATGCTATATGTGTCAATAGTGGATTACCCTTGTATTCTTTAAGGGAACCTAGGCACTGTTAAAGAATAGGAGTAGTAAGGTTCACTAGCATTTGCCAAACCTAATTTGAAAATTTAACAGGTGGCCACACTTTCTTCAGGGTGCGGAACTAAAGATTCCCCCTTAGCCTCGCCTACTCTCTGCTCAAGCCCCAGCCCTTGTGATGTGGCATAGACAAAAAAGCAGATCAATGTGGAAAGATCCAAAACACTTTTCATTAATTATCTTAAAAGCTAAACTGCAGATATTTTTGACTTTGTATTTGTGCTTTATTTCTGTGCAAGATAAAATGTTTTAGTCAAGTATTCTATCTCTTGTTTTGGATGCCAGGGCTATATGCTGCTTTAAGCACTTCTTAGAATGACAGTTCAGCTGGCAGTTAGGGTACCTCTCTCTCTTACCTGTCTGAACCATTCATATGTTGGATAAACATGGATTTCCCCCCCCCCCCCCCCAAAAAAAAAATAATGAATACAATAAAATTACAGGATTCAGGGCCCCTTTTACCATATGACAAAAGGGGACCGGCGTTGGCATCAGGACGTGTTTTACAAGCGCCAAGGCCCCCTTTTACCCCAGCTGGTAAAAGGGAAGTCTCACTTTCCTACAGGAAATGGCAGAGCAGCAAGTAAAGCACTTGCCGCTTGGCCATTTCAGGGGGGGGCCTTACCACCACCCACTGAGGTGGCGGTAATGGCTCCCACATTTACTCAATAGTAACTGGGCAGCTCACGGCACTGACCAATTACCGCTGGGTACACTCCGGCACCACAAAAATAAATACATTTTTGTAGAGCCAGAAATGACGGCACGCTAGTGGTGGGAAGTACCGCCAGGCAGCTGCGGTAGCCCAGTAGTACTTTCTATATAGTGAGCGGTAAGCCCACATTGGGCTTACTGATGCTTAGTAAAAGGAGCCCTGAGTGAATCCTATACTTTTATTTATTAGGGTTAGGCTTCTTTAATAATCCATATTCCCTTTGGGGTTCTATTTATTTGGATAAACAAAGATGACAGTGCAACCTACAAGTGTGTTTACGATGTATGATGTTTCACAATTCTTACAGAAAGTTTTCTTGGTGTAGAATAGTTTGATATCTAAGACATCGCAAAAATGATCTTGATGTAGTAAAAGATATATGGCCTTGAGAAATGGGTGATAGTTGCTTGTTTTAAAAGACACCATCTGTCACTGTCTACAGTGTAGGACTCATCAGCTTCTATCTGGCTCCATCTTGAAGAATTGTGCTTTCATCTGCTCTGACCCCAGGATTTGCTCCAATTTCTCCAGATGGAATCTTGCTATGATGCTCAGTACTGGCATGGGTTGATGACACTGGAAGACTTATTTAATATTAAAGGTGTTTGGTATTTTATTTTATTTCTTTGAAAAATTTAAACTCTCTTTAGTTTATACCTATAGAAAGTGGAGGAGTAGCCTAGTGGTTAGTGCAGCAGACTTTGATCCTGGGGGACTGGGTTCAATTCCCACTGCAGCTCCTTGTGACTCTGGGCAAGTCACTTAACCCTCCATTGTCCCAGGTACAAATAAGTACCTGTATATAATATGTAAACCACTTTGAATGTAGTTGGGAAAACCACAGAAAGGCAGTATATTAAGTCCCATTCCCTTTCCCATATAGGGTAATTAGCATTTTTGTTTGTTTTTAAGGATGTATAAGGGAGGTAGTTCTTTATCATTTGGTAAGAATGGTAAAAGTTTGTGTTTTCTGGCAGGGGGGGGGGTTGTTTTTTGTAACTTGTGGTGAGGGAGTGCATATGGAGGAGTAGAATATAGAAATTTTATTGGGATGGGGTAGGCATTCCTGATGGGGTTTTAGTCTTGGGAGAGTGAATATTGATAATAGAAATTACTTATAGGGCTCAATTCAGTAAATGGTACCCAAAGTTAGACGCTGTTAAGATCTATACTAAGCACTATGTCTGCAAAGGTCACTCAGTGCTAAGCAACCTTTATAGAATAGCACTTAAATCAAATTCTCATCCCCAATTTTGAGCCTGTTGTAAATCCTCATGCCAAACTGATGGCAGTTGGGCATGGAAATCCAAGTATTTTATAACACGGTGCCAAATTTCTGGGAATGTCCCTGACCTGCCCATGCCCTCCCATGGCCACACCCATTTTTAGTTGGTGTAGTATGAAATTTAGGCACCCATGTTATAGAATAGAGAGTAGGTTGGTAGATCAATATTATGAGGGCATAGTGAAACCTGTGGGTGTGGTCAACCAAAAGGCTCAGAATTGTGGGACTTATTCTTTACATTCCTTGAAAACCAGTTTGAGGCCTGCTTCTTTGTTAGTGGAAAGTACTCGACTGCAAGAACTTCATTATGTTTTTATTGTGTATTTCTACTACTCACGAGCGAAAAAAAACTGGAATATCCTTCAGATGGGAAATGTATTAAATGTGGCATTGCTGATGTTTCATATAAATATTGCATATGGGATTGTCCTCAGATCCATGCTTTTTGGCAGGCTTTATGGACACATTTGAATCGGATGTATAATTGCAGTGGCCTCCAGTTCTCCAGCATAGCTTATTGGATGTTATGGATGATATTGTGGGGGGTGTTACTGTATCCACTCTTTTTGTGTAAGTCCCGTTTGATTGCCAAATGATGCGTACTGCTCCAATGGATTCAGCATCTGTCTCTTACCCCATTACAGTGGCAAAATCAGAGGCATGAGTTCCTGAGGATGGAAAGACTTTCCATGGAGGAGAAAAGAAGATGAGCAAAAAAGACATTTCTTAAGGTGTGGGCCTCTTCTTTGGGTACCTTGCCAATACCAGTTTGATCACTATATTGAACACGTTAGAAGTGTAATGGTTTACAAGCATCCATGGAACTCACTTTCAAATGCCATCCACACTGTCACCCATACAGACAAAAACTGTTATAATGTGGTATGCACAAATATATTTTCCAAACATCAATGCAGCATCAATCAATGTTCTAACGTTGAGTCCATTTTTTGCACGCTTCTGCAATTCAAAGAATCATTGCTATAAGTCCTAGCACATCATGTGATGAAAATGCTGGTGTCCAGGACACACTCCAAACCAATTCAACAGTTTTTTTGCTGGAAGAACGCTCCCAATATCCACACAAGGCAAAAATAATGGATCACAAAATTTGGTCAATGCTCCATATCATACATCACCGTCAGTCGTTATGTTTTGACTGTTCATATGGGTCCGCTGTGCGGCATAAGAAAGGCTTCCACGAATAGCCAATATACTGATTTCAATTCCACTTGAGCTCCTGTGCTTCCATGGATGCTTGTTGATAGGGGGATTAATTAAGGGGAAACAATAAAGACATTGATAAAAAATAGTATTTGGTAGTGGAGTACGTTTTGCATTAGAACATAAGTTAACCTGACCAGAGTGGAGGTACTCCCAAAAGTGAAGTTGATGCTGAATTTTGTGTTTGCACACATACTTTATTAGTCACATATATGCAAATAAAATTAGCCAGAAAGTTTGTGCATATCAAATAGAAGGTGTATAGCTATTCTCTGTGGAGTAACTTGTATGTGTAGCTACCATACACGTTAGTTAATAGAATCAAACATCCAAGGGATTTGGAGGAACTAATAATCAAGATCTCTATATCTAAGCAATTAATGCTAATTTTAAAAAGTAAGAATTAACAATACATAATACACAAACCACATTGCTTGTTCACCAAGTTCCTTGGGGAGTGAACTCCCCCATGTACCAGTGATGAGGTCTCCCAAGCATTTAAGTCTTTTTAGCAAGGCAGATTCATAGCCTATGCGTCGTTGAGGAAGAAGCAATTGGCTGTCCTACACATGCAAACAGTAAGTTGCTCCCGGAAACGTATCATGCCACTGGTCTGATTTCAGATTTTAAGCCTGATTTTTTTGTAATTTCTTATCTCTTGTAGTTAATCAATAGAAATAAAACAAAATAAAACATGGAAAAGAAAATAAGATGATACCTTTTTTATTGGATATAACTTAATACATTTCTTGATTAGCTTTCGAAGGCTGCCCTTCTTCGTCAGATCGGAAATAAGCAACCTTCGAAAGCTAATCAAGAAATGTATTAAGTTATATCCAATAAAAAAGGTATCATCTTATTTTCTTTTCCATGTTTTATTTTGTTTTATTTCTATTGATTACCTTTAAAACATGGCTACCACACCTGTCTTATCTCTTGTACTAAGAATATATCCCCACCAATAGAAATCAATGATGAACAAACTAGTTAATCACCCCGCTGCCAGAGAATCTGCCTGTGAAGCATATATATTGCAGGTGAATGCATGCTTGAATAGGTAATCTAGAATTAGGAAGACATTATTTAATGTTGTTTCATAACTATGGGATATTTCTTTCAATAAACCACCTATCTGACAACATACATGTATATTTTTCAGCCTATACACACCAACCTGACCTTCAAACAAAATCTGTACATATAGTTTATGTAAAGATCTGGTGACTTAAAAGAAAACAAGAATTCACATTCATGTATACCAGCTTAAACTATGGTGTAAAATAAATGCATTGGCTATGTGTTATATATTTTTAAAACTCATGGATATGACTCTATAAATTGGAACATTGAGTTAGGTGCCATAATGGAGTGCAAAGAGTACATTATTATAGAAAAGTAGCGTAAGCATGGTCACTTATGCTAGGTCAATTGTGGCTCATTGCTTGGTGCCATGCTCATAACCACCCATCTCCACCCATGTGTGCAGTCCCTTGCAGTTATGCATCATAGCACCGATGTGCTACTTTAAAGACTAGCATGTAGTGCATTTGGGTGCATATCTGCCAATTAGGATACACTTAAGCTTGCAAATGCATGTAACTGCACACAGCATTTACAGAAATGTCTTCTATTTCTACAAGCATACTTTTCTCCACAATAAAATTCTACCTCTAATGTCCAAATCGTGATTTTCAAAAGGCAGAATTTTGACATTTTACAGTACAGTTTGTCCAATTAGCAAGGGGACATGTTGGAGGTATGCTCTGAGTGGGACTAGAGAGGGACAAAAACTAGAATGTCTTTTGGCGATAATGGAACAAGAAGAAATATCCGAGGCAAAAGAGATGGATGTTTTTATCTAGACCTTCTTCAATCATGACCAGTGTAGAAAAAGGAGCCCTGATTAGAGAGCTGACCACTGGAGGGTTGAAGGCATGACCTCTCCTTAATCTTCCAGTGTTACTGAACCCCTAAGAACTGCAAATGACAGTGATATAACAGGTTCTATGCAGCTTCAGGTATTATAAACATGCCTAGTAGAGCAGCAAGCAAGCGTAAGGAGTAGCCCAATGGTCAGTGCAGTGGATTTTGAACAATGGGATCCAGGTGTAACTCTCACTTTAACTCTTTTATTTCTGTACAAATATGTGAGCCGTCCTGAAGCTTAGAAATACCTATTGTACCTGAATTTATAAGACACCTGCAAATGTGATAGCTATTATAGTGGTGTACCTTTAGGTACATTCCCCTCCCCCCCCCCCCCGATAATTAAGGCTATTTAAAAAGCCAGACACAGCTGCTGACCAGTTAAATAGAATATCAGCGCCTAACCATGGATATTTAGGGGAACATAGCTGGTTAACTAGCTATATTTAGCAATTAAAATAGGCCATATTTCAAAAATCTCTCTCTCTCTCTCTCTCTATATATATATATATACAGTGCACTCCATTTAAGTGCACATCGGATAAGAGCATGCTCTGTTTAACTGCATGCCTTACTTCGGTCCCGTTTTTGGCACCATCAATTTCTATGGGGACAAACTTCGTTTTAGCACACCACTGATAAGTGCAAGATTCGCTTATATGCATGGTTCAAGACCGCTTCTCTGCAGGAAAGACTCCGCATAAGCACATGCATGGAATATGGAAGCCGATTGGCGCGTGACAACTGAGATTTCAAATTTACCGCCTCTTTAACTGCCCCAGGCAGATTAGGGGAAAGAATGTTGTTGGAGCATGCACCAGGGTTGTCGTCATGGCGGCGGAACTGTAAGACTTTAACACTGGCTGAACGAATAGAAGTTCTTAAAAAATTAGAAAACAAAGAAAGTCAAGCATCTATTCCTAAAGAATATGGTGTCAATCCCAGTCAAATTTCAAGTATCTTGAAGCAGAAAGACCAGCTTCTGGAAGACTGGCAAAACAATACAATCTACAACGGAAACGAAAACATGCGGGAAAAGCTGAGGAGGTAGAAGATGCTCTTCTTTGGTGGTTTTCTCGAATCAGGAGCAGACAATTTCCTGTCAGTGGTCCACTGCTTATGGAGAAAGCTAACCAGGTAGCAGAAAGTCTTGGACTGACTGAATTCAAAGCCACTGTTGGATGGTTGGAAAGATGGAAGGAAAGGAACAGCATAAAATTCAAGAAACAGCATGGTGAGAAACATGACTCTGATGACTTTGATGCTGAAAATTGAGTTGTTTCAGTTCTTGCTACCATCTTGAACGAGTTTGCACCTCATGACATTTCTGACGAAAATGGTCTCTACTGGCGAGCGATTCCTGATGGAACACTTGCATTCAAACATGCCGAAACTACTGGAGCTAAAACATCGAAGGACCGACTGACAATCCTCCTTTGCTGCAATATGGATGGGAGTGAGAAGTTGGAACCCCTCGTCATTGGAAAGAGCAAACAGCCCCGTTGCTTCAAGAAAGTTAAGCAACTTCCTGTGTCACATGAGGCTAACTCAAATTCATGGATGATTGGGGAAATTTGGAAGCAGTGGCTAAAGAAGTTAGACACTAGAATGCGGGCACAAAAGTATCAGATTTTGCTGCTTTGTGATAACTGTGCTGCACACAGGGATGATGTCAGGCGGTCTAACGTCAAAGTGGTCTTCCTGCCACCAAACACTACCTCTCTGATCCAACCTCTGGATCAGGGCATAATAGCCAATTTCAAACAACGTTATCGGGCTGTTGTGCTACGTCATCTGATGAGCGTTATGGATGACCAGACTGGGAAGGATAAACGTGCTGTTGAACTGGCTCGTAATCTATCACTGTTGGATTCCCTACATATGCAGAAAGAAGCCTGGAATCATGTTACACAGGCAACCATAGTGAACTGCTACAAGCAGGCAAGCTTTGTTAAGGATGTGGAGGGGGATGAAACAGGTGCAGCTGTTGCAAACGTGTCAGATGAAGAAGTTATTGACATCCCAGCCAGTTTTACTGAAGAGGAGTTCCATCGCTACGTAGATGATGATTACGATCTACAAACAGCTGAAGACAGCACTGATGTTGAGATATGCTCCTACATGCAGGCAACAACGGCTGATGATGGAACAGATGAAGAAATGAGCAGCGAGGCACATGCTGATGAAATTCAACAACCTCCTCATGTCACATTTGCAAGAGCGCTGGAGAATCTCAACACCGTGCGGGCCTATCTGGAGGCCACTGGATGTCAGTGCTATGACGGGTTTTACCATCTGGCAGATGTAGTCTATGGAACTCACAGACCCAGGAGCATACAGAGGACTATAACTGATTACTTCAAGCCAGCCTAATGTCAGTTAACTGAGACTGTATACTGTATGTAAAAATATAAACAGTACTGTGCATATGTTTATCAGATGTCAAGCTTATTTGGGTCACAATGGTTAAGTGCATGCTCTGGTTAACTGCATGCATTTCTTTGGTCCCAGACCCTTGCACTTAAGCAGATTGCACTGTGCTTGGCTCAGATACTCCAGGTTATACCTGCTTTTGGTACATCCAGGCTAGATGTTTATGCTAGATGTATAGGCACCCAATATCAGTAACTATTCATCTACCCTCTAATTCTACAGTCTTAGCACCTAAATGTAAGTACCATTTCCATGCTAAAATTATAGGGGTCCTTTTACTAAGCTGCGGTAAACATAACACATGCTTACCGCAGGTTAAAAAGCACTATATTGGGGTGCACTCAGGCATCCTGCAGTAGTTTTGGGATTGGAGCACACTACACACCCACTAAAAAATATATATTTTATTTTTTTAGTACTTGAGGCATTTCTGGGGCAGAGAGTAAGCATGTTCTGAGCTAATCAGTTAGCACAGCTATATCACTGTATACTAGCTGATTGGTGCATGGTTCGTACATGAGCCTTACCGCCTACAGAATAAGTGGTGGTGAGGGCTCACATGCTGATGGCCATGCGCTAATGGAAAATTAGCATATGGCCATTAATAGGATAAACAGAAAATGGATCCATTTTATCACCGCACTGAAAGTGGCCTCATTACACGGGAAAGAACTGCGATGAGGATAGCTGAGGCCACTTTTTAGCGTGGCTTGATAAAAAGGCCTCATACAATACTAGCACTTATGAATATGAATGGCATACACATTAGCAGTCTTCCATAATGTGAATAACATGTAAATGCAAGGGAGGAATTTACAGGAGAGGAGCTTAGGAGGGGCATAGGCATATCAACATTTTATGAACATAGATTACAAAATATTGTCAGTTTAAACTGCTACATTAAGGTATGAACAGTTACTGTATTACTATTGACATGACATAAGTGTTGCGCTTAAGTGTCAGCACTTATACTAGTATTCTATAACAAAATCTGGGTGCTCAGAAGCATTTATAGAATTCATGCTTAGTGTGCTGCTTTTAGGTGCAGAATTAGAAAAGGTTCAAAGAAGAGTGACCAAAATGATTAAGAGGATAGAACTCCTCTCATATGAGGAAAGGCTTAAGAGGTTAGAACTCTTCAGCTTGGAAAAGAGACAGCTGAGGGGGGCTATGCTAGAGGTCTACAAAATACTTAGTGGTGTAGAACAGGGAAGTGCAAATTGGTGTTTTAGTCATTCAAAAAGAACAAAGACTAGGGATTACTGTATCGATGTAAAAAAAGATTTCTACAAGTTCCTGGAGAAAAAGTCCTTAGTCTGCTAATGAGATAGACATGAAGAAAGCCACTGCTTGTCCCTGGGATCAGTAGCATGAATCTTGCTGCTATTTGGGATTCTGTCAGGTACTTGTGACCTGGACTGGCCACTGCTGGAAGCAGGATGCTGAACTAGATTGACCATTGGTCTGACCCAGTATGACTATATTCCAACCTTTCATAGAATATGCCTACTTGGCACTGGTGCTGGAATGCCCCATCTGTGCTCATATTTCCATATATATAATGTTGATGTGTGTTCTGGACTACATTTCTACAAACAAATAAAATGAACTGTGATGGCTGCTATCATGGCTCCTGATATTGCCACCTTATGTAGCAAATTTGGAAGAAGTTCATCCATTTTAAGAAGAAGTGCATTTCTGGTGCAAATATTTAGATAACATCCTTGGCGAGGCAGCATAAATAGATTAAAAGAGTTTCATCAAAGGATCAATAATAGAGATCATAATCTGAAGTTCACTTTGCATTATGATTACCAAAGTATCAAAACTACATACAGAAGTTTGCCACAATCAAAAAACCTGGGTATTATACAATTTCACTATGATTACAACTAATTTAATTTTGCCTCTCCAAGTAACCATAAATTTTTAAATTGAATGTAAAACATTGTTTTATTAATAATAAACTTAAATATCCAATAATTCTTTGTCAATAATGTCCTCATATCATTCATTCTACATTCTTTCCCTACCATACATACATACACATACATTGAAATAAAATTGTTCAATGCTCTATATTTTCATGATTCTACAGCACGTCCTAATATGCAATGTACTCTATATACATTATACATAGACATATAACAATATTAAACTAATATTACATCTGAAACTCTCTTGTGCAACAGTTTAATCTGTCCCTCCTGTTAAACTTATTGATAGTCTCTACAACATCGATGTATCACAGTATTGTGTCTCTAATTGCAGTCACCAATCCAGTGTCTTATAAGTCAAATCTTTTCATGAGATAAAGTTCTTATAAAATCTTCCCTTTATTGTGCGATGGAGATGCTACACCAATGCAATGGTTCAAACCATCTTTCCGTAATCTGTGTGCTAACAGTGTGCCTGAGTTACTTATGCTGAATCTATGTTGGGAGGCTGAGATCACATTTTCTCAATCAAACCGAACTGTATTATACTCGAGCCCGAGATGGACCCATGTTTCGCTAAAAGCATCAAGAAGGCCAAGCTGTAAATATGAAGAGAAAACTACCATTCAGAACCATCCTTCATCTGTTATCCATTGAACTGTAAATATGAATCGCATACAAGAAGTTTGAAGATGAAGCTCACTCTGAGGAATTGGATGTTTCCTGTGGTGTGCCACAAGGTTCGTTTCTTGGACCAGTTCTTTTAAACATTTTTGTAAGTGATATTGCTGAAGGGCTGTCTGGTCAGGTTTGCTTCTTTGTGGATAATACCAAAAACTGCAATAGGGTAGACACCCCTGATGGTATGGATAACATGAGGAAGGACCTAGCAGCTAAGATTTAATGCTAAAAAATGCAGGGTCATGAATTTTGGCTGCAAAGGCCCAAGAGAATGGAATAGTTTAGGGAGCAATGAACTTTTGTGTGTGAAAGAAGAACAGGACTTGGGTATGATTGTTTGTGATGATATTAAAGTGGTTAAACAGGTAGAAAAGTCAACAGCGAAAGCTAGAAGGATGCTTGGGTGCATAAGGAGAGGAATGGCCTGTAGAAAAAAGGAGGTGATGATGCCCCAGTATAAGATGTGACTGCAACAGAACGCTGACCTATTGTCCACACTTTCACACAACTATTTGGTGAAACTTTGGCCACAGGCGGTGTATGTTTGAAGTGAAAGTGGAGTCATACACGTTTTAAGCTGTTTTGCTTTCTTACATTAAAGTCATGGTTTTGGGATCCATGAAATGCTGAAACCACTGGAGTTTTAACAAATATTGTTCAAGGGTTGTTTTTTTTTTAATGCCTGTGAAATTAATTTACCCTCATTGATTCTGCCACACACACAAAAAAATCTATTTAACAGAAGTGGAGAGAGGGTTCTGCGGCTTTTTCCTCTTGAATGTTTAGTACTCCAGGGGTTGTTTAATATATTCTTAAGTACTTCAAGCTTTTATTTTGAAAAAGTATAGTGCATTGCAATATTAGAGTTTCTTTCATCCTGTATTGATATTTAATACTTTAAGACTCTGGTAAGACCACACAATTTAGCATCAGTTCTGGAGACCACACCTTCAAAAAGATATAAACAAAGTGGAGTCATTTCCTGTCATTGACAAATAAAAACAGACATGGTTTTGTTTGCTAACAACAGGTTTGCAAACAACAGTCCCTGTCCCAAGCACTTCCCTCCCCTCCAACACACACAATCCAAACACCCCCTCGCATTTGGCCTACCACTCTAGTAGTCTAGAGGAGTCCATTGGGCAGGAGCAATGCTGATCTGCTTCTGTCTATAGCCACAATCACATCCAATATGGCAGCCATGACCTTCCTTCATAGTCTCACAATACTAATGGTACCATGAGACTATGAAGAAAGATCATGGCCACCATATTGAATGTTGCCATGGTCATTGGCAGGAGCAGATCAGAATAACTCCTGGCCCAACAGACCTCACTAGACTATCAGAAAGAAGAGACCAAGGAAGGCTTGGATGATGGGCAGTGTGGGGTGTGGGAAGAGCTTGGTTCAGGGGGAACCGACACATTGCTTGAGAAATGAGACATACATTTTCTGGCTGTCCAGCCCTACTAAGCTATGTTCTAACAGCTTTTATAATCAAACTCTGAGTTTAGTATCTGATAGGTTATGCTCTAAGTGGTGTTTATTTATTAGGTCTGCCATCTCTGTTTGGAATACCAATGATAAGACCCTTGATTGGCCTGCCTCTGGTTCTTTTGAACCTGCTAAATTGCGTGCCCTAATTGCCTATAATGACTCCCTTAAAACAGGGAAGTCCAGGGATAAACATCTCAATGCCATAAATAAATTTATCCTTATTGGAGAGCAAGAAGGCAAGTCCAGACCTCTGCTCACCTCCCAAACCCCAGCACATCCACCTTCCGATGGATAGACATGATCATCAAATGTACCTGGTACAGAGGCCTGTTTCTTCAGTCGGTGTGAAGAGGGTGAATGGAGTGAACCTAAGGAGGCAATTACTAGGGGAATTACCAATTTAACAAGGGCACAAGTTCCCTTCCAACTTCGGTGCAGGGTGTGATAAAGAGTGTTCGTTCCACAATACCACCATACATCAGTACGGGCTTGAGAAAAGGCAGTAAAATTTACCTGTTCAATACTGTAATGGGTAGTTTTGCAGGAAGTCAAATTACCTACAGTGGGCAGTTTATAATTGAGTGCCATGATTTAGGCATGCTGATGCTGCGTGCTGAGTGCTATTTCTATAATGGCATCTGTGAGTCAAGATAGCTGGCACAAATGTTAGCACCTTAGTTGCGACACTTTATTACATAACTTACAATATTCTATGTTGCATGTGTAACTGGGAGCTCCACCCATGTCTCACCCATGCTCCATCCACATCTGCACCCCCTTACACTTATACACTATCCCCAGATTCTGCACATGGCACCCAAAATTAGGCCTGCCATTCATTTGCCTGCATTTATGAGACTAGTGTTGAAATTAGTGCTATGCACCTAACTTTTTTCCCAATAGCCTACCTGTATATCCTCTCCTGTTGCCACCCATTTTTTATAGTCCTAAATTTCAGAGTTTAGCGAAATGTTGAGGTCAATATTTAAAGGTATTTAACTAGACAGGAGAGCCTAATGCCTGGTTAAACCCTGCTGAGCTGACCAGCTGCCAATATTCAGCAGCACAAACATACAATAGTTAAAAAAATCCTGCACAAACAATTAAGTAATTTCCAAGGCAGTTCAATGATAAATAAACATAAATGATTAAATACAAGTTTTGGCATGGCCATAAGGTAGATGCTGTTTAAACAGGCCAAGTGCATAGTGTCAACTATTCAAGACAAATCAAACATTAATTACTAGGACTGTCAAAATGGCAACTCGGCAGTACAAGAAAGCAGCTGTGTTGATTAGACATGCTACAAATACAGTAATAATCAGAATTTGTCATATCAATGAAAAAATCAGGGGTGGGCAACTTTATACACAGAAGGCCACAAGAATGACAGTACTATCCCTAGCGGGTTGGACACAGAAAATTAACAAATACACCATATAATTCACTGCCAAAAAGCTTAAAGCGATGACTGAATTATTACCAGAATGGTCTGCTACCATATACTGTTATTACTTTAAACGTTTAATGAGATCTCATCCACTATTCTGTAAATATTTGTGAAATGCATTATTTAAAATCACCAAAACTCTGGTTATTGAAGTTTGTATGGATATTTTCTGTGTATGCTATTTATTTATTTATTTATGTGTAGCATTTGTATCCCACATTTTCCCACCAATTTGCAGGCTCAACGTGGCTTACATTTGCCGTAGTGGCGGTTGCCATTTCCAGTTAACAGAATTACAAATGGTATTGCATAATGTGCGAATCAACAAAAAGAAGGTCCAAATCTCCTGTAGAATAAAATGAAAACAACAAAAAGGGCGGAAGATGAAACAAAACAAAACAGACCAGAAAAGGACCATAAGGAGTAAGAGCACCAGAAAAAGTTTTACCAGAAAAATGTTATTGGGACCCTACACGGTCCGTGTTTCGGCCAACAGGCCTTCCTCAGGGGTCCTGAATCTGACGTTTAAAGATGCACCTCCGAGATACTCATGAAACGAAAAGCAAAATATTGGACATTGAGGCATCCTCTGGCTTCATGGTTTTCTGGGTTCTGCTGGCTAGTCCAGCTCTTCTACACTACGTCAAGAAAGGGTCCCAATAAAATTTTTCTGGTGCTCTTACTCCTTATGGTCCTTTTCTGGTCTGTTTTGTTTCATTTTCCGCCCTTTTTGTTGTTTTCATTGCATAATGTGCGTACATACATGGTAAGGAATAATACATTATGGTATTGTATAAAGGTTTCTGAGTGATAGATTAGATTGTGGCATATGTTAGGTCATCAATTATAGAGAGATCGTTTCGACATAAGGATTAAAGTGGTATTGCATTAAGGTGCGTACATACATGGTAGAGAAGAATATGTAATGGTATTGCATATAGTCTTGTGGGCTGCCTAAAATTCAATGGTGGGTTGCAGGTTGCCTACTCCTGATAGAGATGCATCAGTTTGATAGGCTACATTTTTCATGTAGATCCAGTCTGTTGTAAAGGATACATTTCCCAGGACAATTTTCCTAATGGCCCACATTTTTTGCACAGTCCACATATACTTTTACCTACTACTACTACTATTTAACATTTCTAGAGCGCTACAAAGTGTACGCAGCGCTGTACAAACACAGAAGAAAGACAGTCCCTGCTCAAAGAGCTTACAATCTAATAGACAAAAAGTAAAGCATTTAAATTTAAAATATTTAAGCAGTCAAGCACAAGAGAACAGTCACAGAAGGACAGAAGATGTTGAAGGGTGGTCAGTGTGATTAGGTGTAACTCTGGTTGGAGTAGTGGGAGATCTTGTACCAATTTTCAGAGGGAAATTGAAAGAGATGTACTCTGTGAACACTGTCCCACCAAAAAGTAGCTGTAAACATTTGTATCTTCTTTTCTTGTATATATTTTTTTCTAAGGAAAATAACACATGTAGAGCTTCTTTTATTAAGCTGCATTTCATATGTTAGAGATTAGCACAGACCTGCATTATTATCTGCCATGCTTTAAAACTAGCAGCTTGGGACAAAACTCAGGCTAGTTGCTTAATCCAGGTAGGTTGTAGGAACCAGGCATGCCACATAGGTTGAAAGCATGGCCAGCTCTGACAGCTATAACTTAGTATGGTATCATGCGCTCCATGGCACAATTGCTGATAGCATGTCTGCTCTTTCTGCCACCTCAACCACAGGCAGTAAGTGCAGCTGCCCTGCTAGCAATCCTGTAGAACAGCTTCAATGAAGCTGCCACAGCAGCTGATTCTGCCATTCAACTCCCCCCCCCCCCATAGTATTCCTCTCTAATCTGATTCTCCCGGACACCCCTCAATCTGATCCCCCCCAAACTCTAATCCAATACTCCTTTTGACTCCACCACCCCTTTATCCAGTTTTCCCTATACCCTCAGTGCCCAAATGTAATGCCACCTGCATCTAAAAACCACCCACAGGTTGTAAAGCTAATTCTCTCCTCTGAACCCCCCCCCCCCCCCCCATTACAGAACTGCCATCATTCCCAACAGTTACCTGAAGGTGTTTCCTGGAAGTCTAGTAGGAACGGGTGGGTGTGGTCCCCCTCCACTTTTGCCCCAATTGGCTCCAGTGCCCATCGACACCTAGCTGTAGTCTTGTGGTACAATCTCGTCAACAATTAGGAGTGGCTTTACCTAGGTCTACCTTAATAACAGTTTATGAGCTTCACCTCCAGGAATTTGTCTATACATTTTTAAGAGCAATTTGCCTTTATATGGAAGGCTGACCCCAGCAGTAGAACTGTGAGAATACCATTAGGGGTCAGCAAATGCTATTTTACAAAAAGAGCCAGATGAGGAAGGAGTTGAGAGGGACCACCTCGTTCCAGCAGGCCACCAGGGAAGGCCCTCGGGTAAGTCCTGGTGATGTCTGTGGGTCCGGGGAAGGGGACTGGGGAGGAAGGTTGAATTTTCAATCTAGGGGTATGGCTTGGATGTGAGTAGAGGGATTGGATCAGGGGTGGGGGGATTCAGAGGATCAGATTGGAGGATCCAGAGGATTGGGTTAGGAGTGTTGTGGGGGATCAGGAGGATTGGATCATGAAGTGGAGGATCAGGAGAAGGGATGAGATGCGGTGTATGTGTAGGGAGGGGATAAAACCAATGTGGCAGAGGTGTGATTTTTTTTTTTTTAATGGTGAGTGGGCCTGCACCATGTTACCTGCATTTGCAGATATCACAGGCTCTCTGGCACCACAGGTAATGCAGTGCCATGTGGTAAGTGTGTACCCTGTGCGATAAATGCAGGGCTGATGCTTGACATGCCTCCCCCCCCCCCCCCCCCCGGCAGTAAATAGTTTTTGAAAATTGTTCTACCTATGTATTATACAGGTCTTTTATTCAATGATATATTATGAGTGACAATCTATCATCTGCTATGCAGAGATATTTTATGTCTGATACATTGTTAAAGACATTTTTCTTCTTTTATATCCCAACAGATTATGGATGTTGAATCAATAGGAAAGGAAAACAAGACTTCCATTACAGAATTCATTCTCCTGGGATTTTCTGACATTCCTCACCTGCAGCTCCTCATATCTGTCACAGTTTTTCTGATCTTCATGATCTCTGTGCTGGGAAACTTTATGTTTTTAATTTTAGTGTCTACTGACCCTCACCTGCAAAAACCTATGTACTTCTTCCTCAGTAACCTGTCCTTCCTCGATATCTGTAACACCTCTGTCTCTCTCTCTACACTGCTGCATAGCCTATTGACAGGGAAGACACTGATTTCTTTTTCTCTATGTTTAACACAGCTCTACTTCTTTATTTCATTCCTTGGTATAGAAATCTTCCTTCTCACTGCCATGGCCTACGATCGCTATGTTGCAATCTGTAACCCTTTGCGTTATGTGCTCATCATGAACAGGAGAATCTGTGTCCTTCTGTCATCGGTTTCTTGGATAATTGGTTTTATGGATGTAATACCTCATATATTTTTGACATCTCAGTTCTCTTTCTGTAGGGGCAATGAAATAAACCATTTCTTCTGTGATTTCTCAGTACTGTTAAAGCTGTCCTGCAGTGATATGAGCTACATTGAAACTGTGGTATTTACTGAAGGGGTTTTTGTATCATTTATTCCTTTTGGATTAACTCTGACATCCTACGTCTGCATCATCTCCAGCATCCTGAAAATGTGTTCCACAAAGGGGAGATATAAAGCCTTCTCCACCTGCTCCTCCCATCTCACCATTGTTATTCTATTCTATGGGACTTTAATATGCGTCTACATAAGACCAAGTTCAACGTATGCACCAGATCAAGACAAATTTTTCTCTCTTCTTTTCACAGCTCTGATTCCAATGTTAAACCCCATTATTTATAGCTTGAGAAATGAAGAAGTGAAAAGGGCCTTGAGAAAATATGTACCTATGAGTCACAATGGGGAATAATTGTATAAGAATTTATTGTATATAAGACAGCATTTTACATGCGGATGGGCAGCTCCATTTTAAATAGTCAAAACCAAAAGAACCAATCCCAATTTACCTTAAGGCAGTGGTTCCCAAACCTGGTCCTGGAGGCACCCCAGCCAGTCAGGTTTTAAAGATATCCACAATGAATATTTATAAGAGAGATTTGCATGTACTGCCTCCACTGCATGTACATTTATTTCATGCATATTCATTGTGGATATTCTGAAAATCTGACTGGCTGGGGTGCCTTCAGGACCAGGTTTGGGGACCACTGCCCTAAGGCAAACACAAGTACTGACAATATTGTAAATTTATGAAAGGAGTATAGGAGAATTCAGTATAGCTTCACCTGCAGCAGAGCTTAAGTTTCAGTGAACCTAGTCGATAAACAGCACACTTAACTGCTCTATACATCACCAATCTCCGTAACTTACTCCAATCTTGTGTATGGATTTTTTCAAGAAGAACGAGCAGGGCAGCGAATGTGGCTGCGCTGGAGACCGGCGCTGAAGAAGGTTTCGGCTGGCGGGGTTGAGGGGAAGTGGCAAGGAGGTGAGAGGGAATGACGAGGAGGTGAGGGGGAATGAAAAGGAGGTGTGGGGAGCAGCGAGGTGGCAGGGAGGCAAGGTGGCAGGGCAGCAGACTAAAATGTGCCCTCCCACCTTGGGCTCTGGCCCCCTCCCACCGCGAGGTCTGGCTACACCCCTGGTTGTAAGGAAGGGGAAGCAAACATCCAACTTGTCTTTCTCAGCTCAGCCTGCAATTTAGGTAGTGCACTCAAGGATTTTTCTCACTAACAGGAGATTAATATAATATTTTTTTAGCTCTGCAGATATCCATCAAATGGGATCTTCCAGTATTACCTTTAAAGAGCACAATTTAGAATAATCAATTAGAATCACTAATTTACACTACAATGCATTGTTTTACCCATATTAGTTGATGGAATTTCCTCTTTTTGCAGTACTGACAGCAGAGGCTGTTTTTTTTTTCTTTTTTGCAATATAGGCCCCCTTTTTGTCAAGCCGTGCTAGCAGCTGCCAGTGCAGTAATGCAGACAAGCTAATGTGGCTTGATAAACGAGGGGGATAGTAAGCTGTTGAATTTGTTTTCTAATTTCCTAACCTTAGTACTTTCCCCAGACCAGCATTTAAACCTTTCTCTCTCTCTCATTTCTAATTCTGTGTGGTTTCCTTTCACAACAGAATTTCTAGTCATTGTTTTTCCAATCCCCGGTACAGTCTCAGACTGTCAGGGGCGTAGCCAGACCTTACGGTGAGAGAGTGCCAGAGTCCGAGGTTGGGGGCACATTTTGAGTGCCCCCACCCCCACCGCCATGCCTCGCCTCACCTCCTCATCCCGCCCACTCCCCGTGCAGGACGTCAGGACTCACAGAAACAGAATCCAGATCAGCGAATGTGCTGGACTCGGACACCGGCGCTGAAGGGGACTTCGGCTGGTGGGAGTTGGGGAGGGGGTCAAAAGGGACGGGGGAGGGGCGGCGGTGCCGGAGGGGTCAAAAGTGGAGGAGGGGTCAGCAGTGCCGGGGGGGGGCTAAAATGTGCCCCCTCAGTTCCTGTTCTGGACCCCCCTCCCGCTGAAGTCTGGCTACACCCCTGCTTGAATCAGTTTCAGAACCAACACTGATTTGTACACTCTAAATACAGTTTGTATTCATTTTCATGCATTTTGAATAAACAGCAGAGCAAAGGAAGACATTAACAGGACAACACTCAGCAACACTGCTAAGTGCATTTCTGATTTTTATTCTTATAATTTCAACTGTCTGGCTATAGGTTCAGCTACCTATCTATTCTCTGGACTTTAATTGCTTAGTCAGATTGTACTGACTGTATCTATATTATGCTGTACTACTCTGTCTTCTATCCTTAAAATAAAAAAAAATCCACCTTTCTCTTCCTCTGCCTGGTCCCCTAGCTCAAAGAGGGATAGGCATTTCAAACTGTCTCTGATCTATCACTTTGTTAACTCTTGCTGAAGTTTCTAAATTTTGGTTCTGCAAAGTTTATTTTCTATTGTTAGGCCTAGTTAAAGAGAGTAGCTTTAATCTTCAACTGGTCTAATTTGTAATTAGAGATTACATTAAAGAAACTGCAACATTTATTGGGACCCTGAACATTGGGATTAAAGAAACTGTAATATTTATTGAGATTATTTGGTTTAAAGGAGAAAAAAGTTGAATTTCTAGCAAAACCTGGACTTTGTTTTACATTGTCTCATTGCTTGCCCCTCCCAAAGAACATTTTAATTGCAGGTACTTGGCTGAATCACTGTAGGATTTATAGTCCCACCCACTCCTGTGTTTTCTATTCACTATCTGGCAGCTTAGGTCTTGACCCATCTGTCTTCAATTTGCTAGCCTAAAAGAGGAGCTAAGCAAACTTAGGCAAGAATTGGATGCAATTAAAGCAGCTTCCAACACTACACAGAATCTTACCAATTTACCCTCCCCCCCCACCCACCCCCAGCCTCAAAGAATAAAACAACCCAGGAATATATGGTAAAAGTAGGATCAGGCAGATTAAGACATGTGACACAGAAGCACCCACCCTCACAACTGCTGTCCTTACATTTTTTTTTTTTACTGCACTAGAGCATTGTGAGGTACAAGAAAATAGAACTGAGATGGAACAAGAACTAATGAAGGTATCTCAAGAGAAAAGACACTCCCAAAGCACAAATAAAACTCAAACCAGAAAATTGTTACTGTTTGGAGATTCCATTATCAGAGGATTTATTTATATATTTATTTATTTGTTGCATTTGTATCCCACATTTTCCCACCTATTTGCAGGCTCAATGTGGCTTACATAGTACCGTGATGGCGAACGCCAATTCCGGTATGAGAAATACAGAGTGGTAATTGCGTTAAAGTACAGAGTGAATTAGCTGGTTAAGAGGAGAAATTAAGTGTCCTGGTCTGGTAACAAGTTTCGTTGTGTTGCATGATTTGGGTGTTTAGGTTGGATCATTATGGTATGCCTTCTTGAACAAATTGGTCTTTAATGATTTCCAAAAGATTGTTATGTCATGCATTGTTTTCAAGACGTTTGGTAATGCATTCCATAGTTGTGTGCTTATGTAGGAGAAGCTGGATGCATATGTTGATTTATATTTTAGTCCTTTGCAGCTTGGGTAGTGGAGGATTAGGTATGTGCGTGCTGAACATTTTGTATTTCTGGTTGGTAGATCTATTAGGTCTGCCATGTAGGTCGGAGCCTCGCCGTGAATAATTTTGTGAACCAGGGTGCAGATTTTGAATGCAATTCGTTCTTTGATTGGGAACCAATGTAGTTTTTCACGTAGGGATTTAGCTTTGGAACACAATTCAAAGGGCACAGCAACGTAAAATGCCTTCCTGGATCCTCAGATAGCAGGACTACTAGACAAATACTGATTATAATCAGAGAAGAGACTAATGGTTCTAACACTGATGTTGTTATCCACCTAGGTACAAATGATATAGCCAATAATACCCTGCTTAAAGCACAGAGAGCTTTCCAGGAGTTGGGGGGAGGAGTTAAAACCTTTAGTATAGACTGTAGCTTTTTCTGACGTTCTACCTACTTATGGAAAGGGAGAGGAAAGACTACAAAATACTGAGAACTTCAGTAAGTGGCTCAAAGCCTAGTGTTACCAAGAAGGTTTTAAGTACATTGGAGGAACAGGGCAATACATGGAAAAACAAATAACTATATCGCAATGATGGGGTGCATCTCACTGCGGGAAGAAAAAGAATCCTTGGTGAGAGATTCAGACAATATGTGTCAAGGCATTTAAACTGGAAGCTGGGGATGGCAGTTGGAAGCAGGTCAATTCAGGTAGGCACCCCCAGCAAAAGACCAGCTCCAAAAATCTTAACAATTCACTTCTTAGCAATACTACAGCAGGTGAGACTAAACAAAAAACTACACAGAAGATTAGACTGCTACTAAAATGCAGCTGGAAAGCGATGACCACAAATGCTCGCAGTCTAAGCAACAAAGTTCATGATCTGCAAGCCCTGAAGGCAGAGGCAGATTTAAATGTAGTCCCTAAAACTGAGAAATGGTTTAGTGACTCCTATGAATGGGACACAAACATACCAAGCTATAATCTATTTAGGAAGGATAGAGATGGTAGAAAAGGTGGAGGAGTAGCTCTGTATGTCAGAAACAATTATAAAAGCAACCTGAAATGCAGGGGGTCTGGGGAAAGGAAGAAGTGATATGGATTGCCTTGAAAAGAGAAGATGGAACCTCTATCCACATGGGTGATGTCTACAGACTTCCGACACAATCGGAACAGCTTGATCAAGATCTGGTTGCAGATGTCTAAAAGTTGGGAAAGAAAGGGGAAGTGCTGTTACTGGGTGATTTCAACTTTCCGGATGTGGACTGGAAATTTCCATCTGCAGAATTGGAAGGATGTAGGGAGTTAGTGGATGCCCTTCATAGTGCTCTGCTCAAATGGTGATGTATCCCACAAGGGAAGAAGTGACTCTGGATCTGGTGCTTACAAATGAGGAAAGTGAGTCTAATGTCAGAGTAGGTGCCCACCTGGGCAGTAGTGATCATAAAATGGTTTGGTTTGATATAACAGCTAGAGCAGAGGGCAGCCACTCAAAACTCAAACTCCTGGATTTAAAACAAACTGACTTTAACAAAATGGGAGCATATCTGAAAAAAAGAACTGATGGGATGTGAAGACATAGAAGTGGAAAGACAGTGGGTCCAGGCTAAAAGAAGCTATTAAAATAGTTAATGACATTTACATAAGTAGAGTAAATAAAAACAAGAAGAAAAGGTCACCGATATGGTTCTCCAAACAAGTGGCTGAGAAAATAAAGGCAAAAGAGGTGGCATTCATTACATAGAGGAAAACTCAAGAAGTGGAACACAGAAAAGTATACTGGGAGAAACTGAAAGAAGCCAAGAAGGAGACGCATCTAGTGAAAGTAGAGGCGGAACAGCAAATGCCTGGAAGTTCAAGGAGGAGACAAAAACTTTTTTCAGGTATATTAGTGAAAGATGGAAGGCTAGAAATGGAGACTGAAAGATGCTGTGGATGGCTATGTGGAGAGTGATGAAGAAAAAACGAACGTGCTAAACAAGTACTTTTCTTCTGTGTTCACGTAAGAAAATCCTGGAGAGGGACCACAAAGCCGCTCTAGCGATTCCCATGCAGCAAATGAGAGGAAGCCCATAGGAATTGAATGGGCTTCCACTCATTTACCATGTGGGAATCGCTAGTGTGGTTTGGTGAAAGAGGCCCCTAGTTCACTAACTTAAAAAAAAAAAGGCAAAGAATACAAATACAAAGTGATTCCTGCATGGAAAATAAATAACTAAATATAAAAGTAATGCACCATAAGTCTAATTAGCAATATATTTGTAGAGCAAACCATAATGAATGTACATTAGAGAATGTACCCATTTTTCTGCAATGTGTAATTCAAATTTGTGTGAGAATGCCACCAAAAGTGATTTTTTTTAAGCAAGTGTAGAGATTTCCAATTATGTAGAATTTGTTTTTGACCAACAGTAAGAAGTATATCAGACAGGTTTTTCTGAGAGTCAGGTAAGCAAATATGTGTTGAAGCAGATTTGACTATCACAGTTTGGGCCCAGTTTACCAAGCCGTGCTATAGGCACACAAACCTTTTAGCGTGCACTAAAAATTAGCACATGCTAACACAAGAGACACCCATAGGAATATAATGGGTGACTCTATTGTTAGTGCGTGCTAATTTTTAAGGTGTTCTAAAAAGATAGCACACCTACAGCATGGCTTAGTAAACAGGGCCCTTTATGTTTATGATTATTACAAGATTTGATATACCACTTTAGCTAATAAAAGATCAAAGTGGTGTATAACATTAACAATTCCAAACAAAATATAAATGGAAAAGAACTCCAAATTATGACAGGAAAGATCAGGTACGTACAGACAACAACATACAAAATTGCATGATTAAAATAAATTAAAGATAGAATTAAAATAAACACAAATGATTTGGATACTCTTCTAAGAAAATTGCCCAAGCGGCATCTCACAATAGTTAATGAATGGGCAAATTAAATGCCAGCTGAAAATAATACATTTTTAATGAAGATTTAAATTTTGGTAAAGAAAACTCAGCTCTGATATTGGGGGGGGGGGGGGGGGCGTCATTCCATAGCCTTGGTAGCAAGTAAAGAAAATGCTGAAGATCTGGTACTCTCGTAAGGTGTGAATTTTAGTGATGGCAGGAGTAAACGGTGGGCACCTAAGGAATGAAGGAATGTGTTGGGATATATGAAATAATTTTAGAGAAAAAGGAGACAGGTCATTAGAAAGACTAAGAGGACCTTTCACTTAGCCACATAGGTGCCAATGCACACCCAATGCATGCCAATTCAGAGTTACTACCCATCTACCGCATGGCCCGTGCGGTAATTTAAGTTTTTACATTAGTCTGCTACGCAAGCCAGAAAATATATTTTATTTTCTGGCGTGCGGTGAAAATTGGGCAGCAACTCCAACTTGGCATGTGTAGGCTATTACCACATGGTTAACACGAGAGACCTTACCACTAAGTCAATGGCTGGCATTAAGGTCTTAGACCCAAAATGGGCACGCGCCAATTTAAATTTTGCCGCATGTCCATTTTCGGCAAAAATTTTAAAAAGGCATTTTTTACAGGTGTGCTGAAAAATGGATCTGCGCACACCCAAAACCTGCGCCTACACTACCGCAAGCCATTTTCCAGCGCACCTTAGTAAAAGGACCCCTAAATGTATCTTTCATTGTTAATATATATCATTACAAAAATGTTTAGCAAAATTGCATTCATATAAAATATGGAGCAACATACCAGTTGAAGAGTTACAGCTTAAACATGTGTTACTTGTGATTAATTCAGCAATTGAAAATTTGTGAGGTGTCCATAAAGTTCTATGATATAACATATACATTGATTGAAGCATAGATACCAAAGAGAGAGGTCTCACTGTTTTAGTCCAAAAAAGATACCAGTGTTCTTCGGAGAGCTGTCCCTTCTCCACTACTGCCAACTCCAGACTTCGCGCCTTCTGTCTCGCTGCACCCTACGCCTGGAATAAACTTCCTGAGCCCCTACGTCTTGCCCCATCCTTGGCCACCTTTAAATCTAGACTGAAAGCCCACCTCTTTAACATTGCTTTTGACTCGTAACCACTTGTAACCACTTGCCTCCACCTACCCTCCTCTCTTCCTTCCGTTCACATTAATTGATTTGATTTGCTTACTTTATTTATTTTTGTCTATTAGATTGTAAGCTCTTTGAGCAGGGACTGTCTTTCTTCTATGTTTGTGCAGCACTGTGTACGCCTTGTAGCATTATAGAAATGCTAAATAGTAGTAGTAGTAGTAGTAGTAGTAGCTGTATATGAAGGTCAGATTCCCAGACATGTTGGAGATAGTAACTTGCTTAGGTGCTGACAAAATGAGATTTGATATATATAGAAGAGGCAATGTGACCACATGATAAAAGCCATAGTGCCTTGGTTATTACAGAAGGAATTTCTTTATGAGCTGTAATGAGAATTGTAACCACTTAAATATGTAAGAATTTGTAAGGGTGTACTGAGACTTTAATTTATCAAAGGGAAGCAAAATGGATTTTTGTCACATAGGTCCTTTAGAGTCCAAATCTCTTTATCTGCCCAGTTTTTCCAATATACAGTAGAATTATCTATTGTTATAAAAGGATTGTACCACAAAGAGAAGTATAAAGCAGTTTTAAAGGAAAATTGAAACAAGTGATCAAACTGCAATAGACAATAATATGTATCTCTTATTAAATAATTGCTTTACACTAATAAATGTATTCAAGTGGAGATGAGTAGATGTAATGGGATTGCTCTGAATAAAGATTTTTTTTCGAAGGATAACCAAAGTGGAACATATTGTATTTCAGTGGATAACCAATTACAACCTTGTTATAGTATGAATGTTTTATGATAAAATCTGGAAAAAAACACATCTACCTCCTTTTTTTTTTTATAAGTTTAATTAGAGCAATTTTGGGGTTGCCTGATTTCCACAGAAAGGAAGACAGCATCTTACCTATCTAAATATAAAAAGTGTTTGAAAAAAAGAATAGGGATTATAATTTGAACACAATTAATTTTGGGTGCTATCATCATTTTTATAGTTTCTAATCTCACCCACCATAAGAGATGTAAAGGATGCCATAAATGAAGGAGATCTTTCACATTTTTCATAATTCTATTATTCCCTAAGGTGACATTTAAGTCTATAAAGAAATCTATGCCTAAATACATGATCTTAGAGGAGGACCACATTAAATTGAATAGTTTAATCTGTTTTTTATAATCCCTATGTCCACTGAAGATCGTATTCTTCTTTTGCTTTCACTCGCTGCCAGCTGACACTCAGACAAGCACTTTATTTTCACACTTCCATTACAAACCTTATTAGGTTTCCACACTAACCCTTCAAATTCCAGGAAGTCTCAGGAATTTGGTCATCTGTTATACAATTCAGTCAAATGTTCTGATTTTTTTTTTCATTCACACTTCAAGCAGGCTAACTTTCACACATCCCAAGACCAAAATACACTTTTAAAAACTTTAAAACAAACTGGTCACACTTGGGACTTGTTCCAGATTTCACAGAAACACACTTTAACCACTTTGACTATACTCAGCCCACTTCAACTGAGCTTTCTTCTCTCACACTTCAGAGACATTGGAAAACACTTCTGCTTCTCTCAGTCTCCACAGCTCTTCTGACCAACAGCCAGAGAATCTGTTTCATAGGAGACACTTCCTCAGCTGGGCCACCTGACCTGGCTCGGCCAATCACACAGCCTGCATGGAACCTTTAAGTTTTTTTTTTCTCCAAACACTTGGAACACTGTTTGAACTAAGCCAGTCTCAATTTTGGATTTAACTTTTCCCACAGGAAACAACGGTAAAATTACTGTTAATGACATTTACCACAAAACTCTCATTAATTTTAATAAAAATCATTTCCCTGATCTATCCATTTCATACTGTCCATACCATGCTTTAACATTTTCAAATACATAAAATAGTGAGTATTATTCATTTTCCATCAATAAAGTGACTTAAATCCACTTAAAACCTTTCAACATACCCCTTAAAAATGTAAATAATATCTCAGACTGTAGTCTGTTGAGGAATTCACAAAAGAACTCACCATAAGCCTTAAAACCATTACCTTGGTTTTATTTAGGTAAATTAATGAGTGAGATCCCACAGGGTGAGCATATCACAGAGATTTTCTTGGCAGCTATAGATTATCCAATGAGATGTGTCTGAATGTAAAGGGATTGCACTCAACAGTGAAAACTGTGATAAATGAATTTTTAGTTTAAAAGAGCTAGTCTTGGACTGCAAACCTGATGTCCCCCCCAACAGAACAGAAAAAATAATCTAGCAAAAAGGGATTGTAAGGAACAAACCCTAGTGGCTCATAGAGAGTCATGTACTTATAAAAATTCTAGAGTCATCTATGACAAAAGAGCTTTGGGTCATGGTTTTAGCACACTGCCATATGGTTACTGATCAGGTCCATTTCCTCAAATCTTCTTTGTTAAAAACTGCTAGCGAAGCAACACATGTATAAGAATTAACATTAAACTACTCTTACATTCCACAACTTTAATTACAAATTTTTCTTCACTCAACGTGGAATTAAACATTGGAATTCATTGCCAGAGAATGTGGTAAAGGCGGTTAGCTTAGTGGGGTTTAGAAAAGGTCTGGATGGTTTCCTAAAGGAAACGTTCATAGACTTGGGGAAAATCCACTGCTTATTTCTGGGATAAGTAGCATAAAATGTATTGAACTTTTTTGGGATCTTGCCAGGTATTTGTGACCTGGATTGGCCACTGTTGGAAACAGGATGCTGGGCTTGATGAACCTTTGGTCTGTCCCAGTGTGGCAATACTTATGTACTTATAACCACCGTGAGGTTCAATGCAGATTCCAGTTGAAAGAACCAGGCATTACTGGAAAAAATTGCAATTGTGCTTTAAATTGGTCATAACAATTGAATCCCAAATGTTTCTCTAAAAAAAAGGTTCAATATCTTCTTGAAGTGCAAATAAGCTTGTATCATCCTGGTCTGAGGTAGTAACATATTTTATACCATCACTGTTTGATAGACTAAGTTAGAAGTAAAAATACTCTTAAATTGTACAGATTTAGGATTCAGAAAATGATGCTGCAATGTATTCTGCAAAGTTATAGATTCTTGCATATAAGATGGGGCTCTTACATATAAGAATCTGAAAATCATAGCACATAATTTAAAATGGACTTGAGCTTCAATGGGCAACCAGTGAAGTAAAGGGGTAATCCTGTCATGTCTATGAGCCACTACTATCCATAGAGCACACCAATTTGATCACATCTCTCCATTGCTCCAATTTGTACAGTGACTCCCTGTGTCGCCATTCAGTCTCTTCAAAATTTTGTTCTTGGTCTTTAAGGGCTGTCAACCATCAGCTCTTACCTATCTCAACTGTTTACTACAACCATATTGTCCAAATGACATACTTCACTCCTCTCAGCAGTCACTCTTATACCTCACACTTCCCTTGTGCCTCACCTACAGATTTCCCATGAGTCAGCATTTAGCTATTTAGGTCTGAAACTGTGGAACTCTATTCCACTGGCTCTAAAAATGAAAAATCTTATTCAAAATTCAAAATATTTGCTCAAAACACACCTATTCCATCAGTTGTTTCTCACCACTCTAACTTCTCTTCTACTCCTCTGTCCTAACTCTAACTCTAATTTCTCTCTCTCTCTCTCTCTCTCTCTCTCTCTCTCTTTCTTTCTTTCTTTGTAAACCACATTGAAGCATTATTGCTTAGCAAATAGAGATATACCAAAACATTTGTATCTAAAATAACCAAAAGGCTATTGGGTTTAATAGCTTCATATCCTCTTTAATTTGCTAAGTAACAACAAAGATTTCTTCTCCAGTGCATTAACCTGAAGTTGAAAACTCAAAGAACTGGTCAGAAAAACTCCCCAAATCTTTAAACAGGCCTCAAATTTGAAACTAGGATTACCCAGTATATTATTAATTCCAAATTACTTCTGATTGTCCAATCATCAGGAATTGTTCTATAAGTATTATTCCATAAAATCAATTTGCTTACCTGTAACTTTTCCAATAAATAAAAACAGTATAGATGAAATGCTTTTCAAATGCATGGGGGCTGCCATGTTTTTGTGATCAGCAACATTCGTTCAGACAGTCAACCTCTGCCCCCACCCCTCTCTCTTTTCAAGCAGGTCAGTCCCTGTCTCATGACAGTGTTTCCCCAGTGAGGACTGGGCTCCAGTTCCTTCCTCTTCCCCCCACTTCCTGGCACTGCACTAACTTTGGGATTCTGTTCCCCCTGGGTTGGGTAGCCCATTTACCCCTTGTTTTTAGATCTTTTTACCACCACCCCAAATTATTATGTACAAGCCACCCACAATTTGGAATGATAAAAGACCAAGGCAACGTATGAGAAAAGCAATTTTTTTATTACTTACACAATACAGATATCATTAATGATTTTCTCAATGGGAGAACAGAACTACTACACAAAAGCGTATGCTGCCCTCACTTCTCCAAAGTAATACTCTGATCAAGCTGCTTATATACTGAAATTGACAAGCTAACAATTCATTTACTTCTGCAAGTTATTTTCTACTTTTACTGGGTACTTTCCACAGAGGTTCCTACAGTTCTCTTTTTCCAAGGATCTATTTCCCTTATGTATTCCCCTTAGGTTGTTAAACCACATTATCTTGTTTATGAGGTTTTTATGACTTCTCTTTTCTCTGAAATGCCTGTACCCTTTTGGTACTTCTGTTTTCCCAGAACAAAGGGTGTCTTCAGCATCTCATAAGTTTCTCAAGTCATGCAGGTTGGTTAACTGTTTATTCTTTTAGGCCCTGGTCTTAAGGCTCATGGCTGTGTCCATATTCTACACCCTGTAGCCAGTTCTCCGTGAGAAATGTCTCTCCTTTCCTTAGGCAGATTGCTCTCCTTCCTCTGTCTCACTCTTTCAGGCAACAGTAGGCTTTTTACCTAGGTATCTTCCATGAGAGAACAGGCCCAATCCATTTCCTAGCCTCACTTTGGCTTCCAGTATATACTGCTTAGTGAGCCAGAGGAAATGGCTTTCATCTAAACCCTGGCTCATCCCTAAGGACTGACTCCTTTCCTTTCAGGAAAGCACTATAGGTGTGGCGCACCTCCCTTCCTGAGGCCATGCCAGGTTTTCTCCCTTCCTGGGGTTCTGTGCCTGTCCTGGGAAGGACAGCATTAAACATTACGGGGAAGGGTTTTGAACCTTGGGAGACTACCTCATGGTATTATGATCACCCTTCTTGTGCTGCAACCATTCAAAGGATGCAGCCTTAGCTATTAAGGTAAATTCTTCTCCCCTCAAATTGTATTTGTAGTGGCAGTCAGGTATGAAAAAGACAACAGGAAGACCAGGAGGGTATCCTATACATCACAATGTGCATAACTTTGGATATAAGGTGACAGTTTTCAAAGAATAAAGTAGTATGCTTGCCTTTTTGAAAGCTAGTCAAAAAATGTATTACGTTAGTACAGTAAGAAAGGTATCATCTTCTTTTCTTTGACTTTGTTTTGTTTTATTTCTATTAGCTTTCAAATGGAAACCCCACATGGATTTTGCCTTTGAAAACGGGCTTATAGGAACAATATCTCCACAAGCCTACATGTCCTGGTGACTGTGTAAAGGTTATCCTGCAAATTATTCCAAATAAAGAAACATAATTGCCTGTCCTCTGAGTTTCCACAACTATGACGTTCCCAGAGTCTCAGCCATCTGGTCCCATAAGCATTTGTAGTCTTTTTAAAGGAGCCAATCACAACCTCTGCATCTTTGAGGAAGAAGTTACTGTCTGTCCTGCAGATAGAGCCAGTAAGTCAGCCTCAGAAATGTGTTATTATGTATTATGTTTGTCTGTTTAAGATTTAAATTTGAATATCTTATGTCTTCTGTCCATTATTTAGGAACATATTCCTGGCAGTAAAAATCAGTGATGAACAATCTTAGACATAACACATAAAATTTCCAGGCAGAGAATTTGCCTTTAGAATAGATTATGACAAAGTATTATTTGGACTATTTTGTAATAAGGGTTCTTTTTCATAATTACATTTCATTTATATATGGTAAATGGCAAAAACACTGCAGCATTTGTACTAGGGAAAGAAATGTCTATCTTAGGTCAAACAAAATCCCATATTACTATTTGTGTATATATTACTATTGTAGTAATTCTCTGTTTAATTTACTGTACTTTTGATGAGTCATCAAATCAACAGTGTTTACTAGTATAATATTATTAGGTGCTCATAGACTTACAAAGTTACATGGTAACCTATGTAAGTCAGGGGCCTTTTTACTAAGATGCGGGAAAAGAGAGCTTGCGCTAGCATCAGCACATGTTTTTGATGTGCACTGAGGCCCCCTTTTACCATAGCGGATAAAAGGCTGTCTTTTGCTGTCCAAAGGAAATGACCATGCATTGCCGCTTACCGCACAGCCATTTCAGGGAAGAGCCCTTACTGCCACCCATTGAGTTAGCAGTAAGGGCTCCTACGCTAGCCTGATGGTAACTTGGCAGCGTGCAGCGCTGGCCGATTATTGCCGGTTAAGTTCCGGAGCTACAAAAATAGAAAATATTTCTATAGACAGAAATGGTGCACGCTGGAGGTGGGAACTATCGCCAGGCTCATCCAGTAACTTGGCAGTAGTTTTGTATTGACGCACACCAACCCTTTAGTGAAAGAGTGCTTTGAAAATGAGCCTCCACATTTTACTTATTTATTTTATTTCTATAGTTACCATATCACATTAACCACTCATTTTTGAGTTCAAATCTTCTTTATTAAAGTATTTAGAAAAGAAAACAATAAGTATTAACAAGAAAGAGGGAATAATATCATTGTATTAGTTTACAGTTTATGAAGCAGAACATCTTAAGTAGAGGAGTGTGTTAGCTTATTTTCTTTTCCATGTTATATTTTGTTTGATTTCTATTGAAGCAGAACATAAAGTTCAGAGGTATTTTTCAAATGGTAACAATATTCACAGTATCATAAAATCATAAAATGAAATATATATATATATACAGAGAGAGAGGGATGTATTATTGACAATGCAGCAACTAGTAATAACAACAAACAGAAGAACATAAGAGTAGCCATACTGGATCAGACCAATGGTCCATCTAGCCCAGTATCCTGTTTCCAACAGTGGGCAAGCCAGGTCACAAGTACCTGGCAGAAATCCCAAATCGTGGCAACACTCCATACTACAAATCCCAGACAAGCAGGTTGCTTCCCATATCTGTCTCAAGCAGAATGATTCCAGTGGTTCCCATAAGAAATTTGCAAGTAGCGTTAGATTTCTCTGCTAACTTTGCCTCATATTTTATATATAAGGCATACCTAATTCCACCAGAGGTGAAAGATACTTTACCATTATTTATTATTTATTTGTTTACATTTGTATCCCACATTTTCCCACCTATTTGCAGGCTCAATGTGGCTTACATATACCACTAGAGGCGCCATATCCTTCCATTCATTTAGAATAGTTTTCAAAGCAATAGTAAGTAAATATCATACAGTTTGCCCTTTTTCAGGAGACAAATATTCCTCAGGGCAAAGAGAATGGAAAATAATGGTTTTATATTCTAATGAGGAATTTTCTATTCAATAATTTTGAAATTCTATACCATCCATAGTCCAAAAAAGATTGCAAATTGGAAGAAGAGAATAACATATGCTGCAGTGCACCTATATCTGGGTTGCATGACCAACATAAATTAGACAATTTGTTATTGACTATTAATAGGAGTCCAGATGGCCTTATACAAGATAAAGTAAAGTGATTCTAGTATAGAAGCTGAAGCTATAGGTCTATTAATTTTTAGACCAAAAAAGTGACCACTGAGAAACATCAATGAAACAGAGACAGTCCTCACTCCAGAGATGCTATACATGTATTATTGTGATGCTGAGATTTGGACAGAAATAAATTATAAAACTGAGATGCAGATTTACCCTTGACAAGGACATCTGAGAGAACATAATGATCTCTGGAGAACAGCTTTATTTGTATCAAGGCGCTTAGTAGAACTTAAAGCAGATTTAATTTGTAAGTATTTAAAGAATTTTAATTTGGTTAGAGAAAACTCTATTTGAAAATAGGTCAAAAATAAATTACGTTATCCAAGATATCAGAAATACAATGTATACTTTGTGAAATCTATAGGTTCCATGTAACCATTCTCCTGTTTAATGAATAGATTTTCCCATAAAAGGGCAAAAGTTGTGCATAGAATAGGATGATTTTGAACCTTGTCTTGCAATAAATCCTTCTCATCATGCTTATTAATGATAGTAGTCTCTATTCTATATTTTTAAGGAATGAGATATGATAATTGTGGGAGGAGTAGCCTAGTGGTTAGTGCAGTGGACTTTGACCCTGGGAGGAGTAGCCTAGTGGTTAGTGCAGTGGACTTTGATCCTGGGGAACTGAGTTCATTTCCCCCTGCAGCTTCCTGTGACTCTGGGGAAGTCACTTAACCCTCTATTGCCCCAGGTACAAAATAAATACCTGAATATATGTAAACTGCTTTGAATGTAGTTGCAAAAACCTCAGAAAGACAGTATATCAAGTTCCATTTCTCTTCCCTAATGTGCTATGACCCACCAAGTGGTGGCTATTTATAAGAAAGCTTGGTTATGAATTCAAATTTAGGGAATTTGAAAACTCCCCCAATTTTTGGAAGATCTCAGTCTGTAGAGAACAATCTGAGATATTTTATTGTTCTATAAGAATTGAGAACATATTTTATCAATTTTTACAACAAAAATGATTTGGGGAATTATATAGGCACATGCTCAAGAAATATAATATCTGGGTTGACAGCATCATTTTTATAGTTTCCAGTTTCCCCACCAAGAGAGATGTAAGGGATTCCACTTCTGACAGGAGGATTTAACTAAGTTAAGTACCTTATTCATATTTTCAGTCATGGTTTCTTGTTATAGATTTAAATAATAATCCTAAATATTTAATACCAGATTTACACCAGCATATAGGGATAGATGGACATTTTTCTTGAATACAATATACATTGTGGAAATATTTCAGTTTTTGTCCAGTTAATAGTGTATTCAGACAATGCACCAATGTCTTCAATAATTTGAAAAATATTGGGCATTGAGATGTTTGGGGAGGACGCATATAATAAAACATCAGCATAAGCTGATAGATTGGTTAACATGTTTATAATGTTAATACCATGGATAAGGTGTGAGATATGAATAGTAATTAACAGTGGCTCCAGAACTAATATAAAAAGAATTGGGAAAAGTGAGCAACCATGCCTAGTACCTCTAGTTAATGGGAATTGTTGAGTAATAGTAATAAACAGACAGGCAGAAGGATTGGAATATACACTTTTTATCATACTGATAAACGTATCTCCCAAATTAAATCAATCTAATACTGAAAAAAGGAATTTCCTTTCTATGTAATCAACTGCTTTTTGGCGTCTACTGATATTACACTGTCAGGCTTATTTTCGAAAGACAAGGCTGCCCATCTTTTGACACAAACCGGGAGATAGGCGTCCTTCTCTCAGGGTCGCCCAAATTGGCATAATCGAAAGCCGATTTTGGGTGTCCCCAACTGCTTCCCGTCGCAGGGATGACCAAAGTTCCTGGGGCGTGTCAGAGGCGTAGCGAAGGCGGTACTGGGGGCGTGCCTAACAGATGGGCATCCTCGAGTGATAATGGAAAAAAGAAGGGTGTCCCTGATGAGCACTTGGCCAACTTTACTTGGTCCATTTTTTTCTTACGACCAAGCCTGAAAATGGTGCCCGACTGACCAGATGACAACCGGAGGGAATCGGGGATGACCTGCCCCTATTCCCCCAGTGGTCACTAACCTACTTTTCTTAACTCTGTAATCCATGTAGAACGTGGTGGTTATTGCAGACTAAAAGAATACATTGTATTGTATTGTTTCTGTGTATATGACTGTCTTTCTAAAATCAGGATTTCATGTGAGGTAGTTTGCAATTTCTATGTGCAAATCTTGATAAGCCTTGTTAAAATTACCTCCATGATGTAGCTGGATTTTTAGAAGACATTAATAAAGGTCTTAGGGATGGCAAGGAGCAAAGAATGTTTGATTCATTCGAATGGTGGGGGGGTAGTCCTGATTTTTATATATTTTTCCATTTGTTTCACATTGGTTTCATAAAACTATTTAATGCACATCAGAAATGTTTGTGCAGATCAGTTTAACTTGCTTGAGTTCATAGGTAAATGTATGATAAAATATGTTTGCATGAATTTAATTTTTTTTAGGATCACAAATGAACCAAATATATATATCCCTACAAAGCCCCTCACGAAAGATTTCCTCAAACACTGAAAAGTCATAGGATAAAGGCAGCATTCTGTTGTTTTTTTCTTTTAATATGGCATTTTATTTGTTACTCCAAATGTTCTACTTCATACCAGTATGGCTTGTTTTTCTTGAAGTTTATATTATATTGATTTTATTTTGGAATGGTCAAGTGTTTTAATTGTTTTTAGATGTAGCATACCTGATGCAGACATTATGTGGCTAAGTCAGGTTTTTTCTTGACATTAGCATGCGTTGACACTAGAGACACCTATAGGAATATATGGGTGTTTCTAACATTAGCGTGCGCTAATTTTTAGCATGTGCTAAAAATGCTATCAAACCTACAGTGGAGCTTTGTAAACAGGGCCCCAAATTTTTTCTTTCTGTCATACTGGTCATTCTTGATTTCTTGTGTGGTTTTCCTAGTGTCTCCCAATTAGGTTGTCCTGGGTCAGAATTGTTTACGCCTTTGATGGGTCAAGATTTTACGCACATTTGGTGAACTGTTGGAGAATAAAGAGTTTTTAAGCTTGGACTTCATTTTTGTCTAATCTCTTCGGAACATCCTCCTTTGACCATTTTTGTTTTCTTCTCAATTAGGTTGGACTTCTTTGATTGCCTATGAATAAAGTGTGGGCATTGAATAAGTAAGCCAAGCACGTACTGCCCTATTCAACTAAGACAAGGAAAGTGGTAAGTGTTAGAATTATCAGAATGGCAACACGGCAATAAGTCAAACAGATGCGTTCATCTACAATACTGCAATTAGAGAAGGGAAGTATACCCAGAAAGTTGTATTTGATATTTTTAAAAATAATTTCCATGCAGAAATGAACGGTATTAAGAGTGTGCACTGTCCCCCAGATGCTATATAAGTAGCCCAAAAATGGGCATGCAAATTAGAGCACAGATCAAACGTCCACGGTAAACTAATTACAGTACAATCTTGATTATCCAAACCAAATGGGACCGAGCTGTTGTCGGATAAGTGAACAGTTGGATAATATGGAAAACAATGGTAACCCCTGAAAAAATGCATGGAAAATATACTTTATGCATAAATAACAGGCATAGGATATCTGTATCTAAAATAAAGAAATGTTTATTAACACTAACCAGCCACATGTGAAGCTGGAAAACAGGACAAGATCTCGCACACTTCTTAACAGCAATGCAATGATGTCACCTGGGGGTCTGTAGAATATGATGGATGGTCAGATTAGCAAATGTTAGATAATTGAGACTGTATTGTAGTTAATAAGGCATTAACAATCAATAATTGGTGTTAATTGGCATCATTTGGAGTTACCTGTGGATCTGCCTTATGCTTAGTTCTATAATAGATGCCTCTAGATTGCATAGTGTGCAACTCAAAAGGGGGTATGTCCATGGGAAGGGCAAGGATGGGCCAGGGGCTTTCCCAAAATTAAGCATGATGTTACAGATCAGTGTTCCCAAGTCCGGTCCCAGAGTACCCCTTGCCAGTCAGGTTTTCAGGATATCCATGATGAATATAAATGAAAGAGATTTGCATATAATTTAGGCATTGTATGCAAATCATTCAATGTGGAAATCCTGAAAACCTGACTGGCAAGAGATACTCCAGGACTGGAGTTAGGAAACACTATTATAGAATGCCTGATTTTGCGTGCCTAACTGCTATCAGCTGGGTATGAGCATTTACACTAGCTTTTGGCAGCCATAAGTGCTTGCACTCAAAGTGAGGTGCAAAAAGCATGTGTATAAGTACATAAGTATTGCCATACTGGGACAGACTGAAGGTCCATCAAGCCCAGCATCCTGTTTCCAACAGTGGCCAATCCAGGTCACAAATACCTGGTAAGATCCCCCCAAAAAGTACAAAACATTTTATGCTGCTTATCCCAGAAATAAGCAGTGGATTTTCCCCAAATCCATTTTAATAATGCTAAGCTAATATTCTGTAAAGGTTGCTCCGCACAGAGTAACCTTTACAGAATACGATTTTAGTGCAAAGCATAATGGTGACTATGAGCAGGCCTAATTCCAGATGCCTACATTTAGGAGTGGATATGCGCTACGCGCAAACCTATAAAGGATGCATACCTGTTATAGAATCACACTAAGCGTGTTTTTTTGGTGCAGATTTTGTAGAGGCCAAATATAGAATTTGGTCCATAGTGTGTGCCCTTTGCTCATGCGTGTTCTTTTCCATACCGGAACCATTGTGCATGTGTAAACCACTGTGCACTATGTCAAATAGTGTACAGTTTTAAAGGAGAGCATTCACTATGTGTGCATAGTGCACACTCATATTGGTGGATGACATTAATTTCAAACAACAGTCTATCCCAAAAGTACAGTAACTGCAAGGGCTGGTGGTCAGTCTGGCAGGCTACACAGTCCTCATTTTGATCCGGTCTAGGAAGTAGACAGGTAGGTGAGATGGTTACAATCTGAGGAATTAGGGTAATCCTGACTATCTGACTATGTTTATGAAACTAAGGCTGAATCTAGGGCAGTGTTTCCCAAGTCCGGTCCTGGAGTACCCCTTGTCAGTCAGGTTTTCAGGATATCCACAATGAATATGTATGAACTTGATTTACATATACTGCCGCCATTATATGCTAATCTCTTTCATGCATATTCATTGTGAATAGGGTCCAAGAAAACAAAGGGGCAGACGATCTGCAAACTCCAAAGTGGAAACTGTACAAAGCAGATCGTTGATAAACCAAGATATGTTTTATTAATGTAGCAAAATTAAAATATGCATACAGAAACTCATATGCATATACATATAATAGCCCGACACAGGCCGTGTTTCGCCCTACTGGGCTGCTTCAGGGGCTAGAAAATAAGATAATAAATAATAAATAATACGTCTTAACATCTAAATAAAAACGTAAAGTAATAACATAGAAATTACATAAATTAAACATTTAAATTTTTTTTTTAAAAAGAATGACATTAAAATCAAATATAAATTTGTAACATCAGAAACCAAATAACAATAAAAAAAAAAAAAATAAAAAAAATATATATATATATATATATATATATATGATCACATATAAATTCATACCATTAAAATCTATAACATCAAAATCCCACAGACTCATTGTACATGATGAAGAGACATGATAGTTAAGTTATCAAAAATTGCATATATTGGTCACAAATAATTAATATATCTACAACATATATATACAGATACATGTTACAGAAATCCAAAAGGGGTGATTATGGAGCGTCCAAAGAAACACACGAAAAATATATACAGGAAAGTAATTATAGACATAACAATACATTTAGACATCAGACAGCCATCTTTAATAATATGATTCAAAAGGCACCCACCTATATAGTGGTACTCCACCATCAAACCAGAAATTTGCAGGTAAAAGCAGCTAGAGAAATGCAAAAAATAGAAAAATGTAAAAATAAAAATAAAAATGAGTATGACCAACTATGAGGAAGGAGAGTAATGTGATAGAAAAATGATATAAGAAAGGATCCATAATAGAGTAAAAAAACTCACGTATGAACCAAGATGGCGGCCTGAAGGGAGGACTGCGAGGCAGCTCGGCGGTGTTTTGCTTACCTAACTACTGTTTGCCTGGAGAATGCCAAAGAGGAAGGGTAAGCGGGTGCCTGGTCCTGGGGCACTCGCGGGACCCGCTCTGGGAACGCTGGACCGCTTCGTTGTGGTGGGCGGCAGCCAGCTGAGTTCGGGTGTCTCGTTGTCGGGAGGGGCGGAGAGAGGCGAAGCGTCCCTGCTGCCTGAGATGGACCTCAGCCAGGAGGTGCGGGAACCGCCTCCCATGCCTGCGTCGGTTCGGGCTGTAAGCGGACCGGGTTTCCTGGCTCCCGAAGAAGGGGCGGTTGGCTCTGTGATGGGACCCGCTGCAGCTGGGAGCACGCAAGATTCCCCGGAAGGGGGGAGTTTCAGCTTGCAGGGAGAAACTGCTTTGGTGGGATCGCTTCTGGAGGAGGGAGCTGGTATTGCCTTGGGATCCGAGAGGAGTGCTGCAGTCTTGAGTAAGTCCTCACTGTTGCCTAAGCCTCCTAACTTTACGTTGGAAACGATTTGGGATGCTTTACTAACACTGGAAACTTCATTATCTACTAAAATGTTGTTACTGTCGCAGGCCTCTCAGCTTCCAACTGAGACTGTTACTCAGTTGGGTCTGCAAGTGAAGAAGGTGGGAGACAGAATTGAGGCCCATGACCGGGCCATTCAATCGGTTCAAGAGGTGCAAGCAACCATGATAACGGAAAATAAATGGTTGCATAGGAAGATTGAGGCGCTTGAAAACCGGCAGAGGGTAAATACTCTGCGGTTGATTAATTTTCCTAAGGTACAGCTGACTGCACCGCTACAGTCTTTTACAAAATACCTTATTGAAGTGTTAAAAGTGCCTGAACCGGCATGCCCGCCTATCTCGCAGATTTATTATCTGCAGCCCTTTAAGCGAGCGGTCCAGGGTGAGCGGGCTGCTGGTGAGGATATCACTGGGCAGTTTGACACATTGGACTTTATTCGGGAGTTGGAGGGTGAAGAGGAGCGGCAGGAGCGAGCTACTCTTATAGTGACATTTGTTTCTCAGTTTGATAGAGATAGGATTTTGAAGTTATTCTTTAAGTTTCGGAAAGAAAAGTTTCTGAATGTACAAGTACGGATGTATCCTGATGTGACCAAGGTAACGCAGAGGAGGCGACAAGCTTTTCTTAAGTTGCGCCCTACTGTGTTTCAGTTGGGGGGCCTCTTTTGGCTCAATTATCCCTGTAAATGTGTGGTGAAGATGAACGCTGTTAAGTATGTGTTTTTTGACCCTATGCAGTTGAAAGCATTCCTGGAGTCCTGGGGGGATAGGGGAGCGCCTTCTCTGGAGGCAGGGGCAGAGAATGCATCCCCACCTCAGTTATAATTGCTGCCACTACTCCCTTCAGAGTCATTTTTTGTGTTGGATTATATGGTTTTAATTTGCCCAAGATGGTGATTGGTTCCTTGGCTCTATTTGTGGACTAATGGGGGAGGCGGGTGAGTGTGTGTGGGTTGTGATTTCCTGTGAAAAGATGTTCTTACAGTTCTCCTAGATTGTACAAGAGGTGTTCTTGTTCTTGTATATGTGAAATGTATAAATAAAGAATTAAAAAAAAAACTCACGTATACAATCAATATTCTGAAAAAACGGCTCATCTGGAAATGCAGAAACAATTGGTTATGGACCTGTGTAAAATGATATTATATATAAAAATTAATATGATAAGGAAAGAGATAAAAATGTGTATGATTATATATTTAAAGATATATAGTAGAAACAGCCCACAGCCAGTCTTCAGAGATACCCAAAGGGAAGCTGTATAATTAGAGGTCAGTCACAACGATCTTCTTTAATATGTATGAACTGAGGTGAAAAAAGTTTCCAAAGCCTCTAAAAACCATTATAGCGTTACTCTATATATGTACGAACTGAGGTGAAAAAAGTTTCCAAAGCCTCTAAAAACCATTATAGCGTCACTCTATTTGGTCCTGCTTAATATAGAGGAAGAGGGATATCCCTCTTCCTCTATATTAAGCAGGACCAAATAGAGTGACGCTATAATGGTTTTTAGAGGCTTTGGAAACTTTTTTCACCTCAGTTCATACATATTAAAGAAGATCGTTGTGACTGACCTCTAATTATACAGCTTCCCTTTGGGTATCTCTGAAGACTGGCTGTGGGCTGTTTCTACTATATATCTTTAAATATATAATCATACACATTTTTATCTCTTTCCTTATCATATTAATTTTTATATATAATATCATTTTACACAGGTCCATAACCAATTGTTTCTGCATTTCCAGATGAGCCGTTTTTTCAGAATATTGATTGTATACGTGAGTTTTTTTACTCTATTATGGATCCTTTCTTATATCATTTTTCTATCACATTACTCTCCTTCCTCATAGTTGGTCATGCTCATTTTTATTTTTACATTTTTCTATTTTTTGCATTTCTCTAGCTGCTTTTACCTGCAAATTTCTGGTTTGATGGTGGAGTACCACTATATAGGTGGGTGCCTTTTGAATCATATTATTGAAGATGGCTGTCTGATGTCTAAATGTATTGTTATGTCTATAATTACTTTCCTGTATATATTTTTCGTGTGTTTCTTTGGACGCTCCATAATCACCCCTTTTGGATTTCTGTAACATGTATCTGTATATATATGTTGTAGGTATATTAATTATTTGTGACCAATATACGCAATTTTTGATAACTTAACTGTCATGTCTCTTCATCATGTACAATGAGTCTGTGGGATTTTGATGTTATAGATTTTAATGGTATGAATTTATATGTGATCATATATATATATATATATTTTTTTTATTGTTATTTGGTTTCTGATGTTACAAATTTATATTTGATTTTAATGTCATTCTTTTTTAAAAAAAAATGTTTAAATGTTTAATTTATGTAATTTCTATGTTATTACTTTACGTTTTTATTTAGATGTTAAGACGTATTATTTATTATTTATTATCTTATTTTCTAGCCCCTGAAGCAGCCCAGTAGGGCGAAACACGGCCTGTGTCGGGCTATTATATGTATATTCATATGAGTTTCTGTATGCATATATTCATTGTGAATATCCTGAAAACCTGACTGGCAAGGGGTAATCCAGGACCGGACCTGGGAAACACCGATCTAGGGAAGTTAGAGTTAGGATGTAGTAATCAGTATTTTATTTAATAAAGTTTATGGTCTGTTAATTTTGTTATGCTTGCCTTGTGTTCATTTTCTTAAACATCAAAGGAAAAAGGAAGAGAACAGAACTGGGAACATGGGAAGGACACACACAGACCATGCTGGAAAGGAAAACAAGACCTCTGTTACAGAATTCATTCTCCTGGGATTCTCTGACCATCCTCACCTGCAGCTCTTCATTTCTGTCACAGTTTTCTTGATCTTCCTGATGTCTGTGCTGGGAAACTTGATGTTTTTAATGTTAGTATGCGCTGACTCTCACTTGCAAAAACCCATGTACTTCTTCCTCAGTAATCTGTCCTTCCTCGATATCTGTAACACCTCTGTCACTCTCTCTACACTGCTGCACAGTCTATTGACAGGAGAGAAACTGATTTCTTTTTCTTTATGTATGGCACAGCTCTACTTTTTTATTTGTTTCACAAGCATAGAATTCTTCCTTCTTGCTGTCATGGCCTACGATCGCTATGTTGCTATCTGTAACCCTTTACGTTATATGCTCGTCATGAACAGGAAAGTCTGTGTCCTTCTGGCATCTTCTTCTTGGGTCATAGGCTTTATGGACAGTGTACCCCATGTATTTTTGACATCTCAGTTTTCTTTCTGCAAGGGCAATGAGATTAACCATTTCTACTGTGATTTCACAGTATTAATGAAACTCTCCTGTAGTGATATACTTACTCTTGAAATTGTGCTATTTACTGAGGGTGTGATTCTGGCAGTTATTCCCTCTGTATTAACTCTGACATCATATGTGCATATCATCTCTACCATTCTGAAAATCCAGTCCGCAAAGGGAAGACACAAAGCCTTCTCTACCTGCTCCTCCCACCTTACGGTGGTTTTGCTATTTTATGGGACTCTAATGTCTGTCTACATGAGACCAGCTTCAATGTATTCACCAGACCAAGACAAACTGTTCTCCCTATTGTACACAGCTTTGATTCCAATGTTAAATCCCATTATTTATAGTATGAGAAATGAAGAAGTGAAAAAAGCCCTGAGAAAACTCATATTCAGTGCTTAACCAGATGAGTTTAACTGTCAAATAACACCGCATAAATAGCTGTCATATCATTAACCACTGCAAATTAACTGGTTAGCACTGAATATTGGCAAAACCAGTTAACTTTTTAAAAAAATGGATTTTCAATAATGGTTGCAGGAAATGGCCCAACATTGAAAATTCAGGTTTAACGCCGACAACGGACAGCAGAAGTGCTCCGAGCTGCCAACTGAATATCGGGCCCTAAATGACCAAATACGTCTTCTTTTCCCCACAATTATATACAAACAGATATTATGATGTTCACAGATGAAGCTTCATATTTAGTAAAATTTATTGCACATAAAAAAGATAAAACAATTAAAATTTAGCAAGAAGAGAACACTGTTTGGAGGTGGGGTTTTTTGAGCTAATGATAGAAAAAATGCTAGATGTGGTTGAGGATATTAAATGAATTCCCTTCGAACAAACTATATTTGTAGTAATGAATAAGACAACATTGATTCTTCAGTGAAGACTATCAGTCATTCCACTGTTTTATAAAGAAAGCAAATACTTTGGCCACAATTCTATAACTGGGCACTTCCAGTTAGGTGACCTGAGACAATTTAGTAAGAGCCTGTTCTAGAACAGAACCTAGTACTGTAAGGCTGTTATTAGAAGTGGCAGTGGCCATTTTGAGGCTGGAGCCATGAGGGGCAGGTGAGAATAAGGCATCGCTACTACCCATAGCACTCTCTAGACCACCAGGGATATAAAAGTAGGCTCAGGGGGCCTACAGCAATTAGGGGGAAGGGGCTTGTCAGATATTTTTTTGCTTTGAGGGGGGCTTTGGAGGAAGAGGGATCTTGGAGGTGATTAGGGCACCTGTTCCCCTTATATGGGTCCAAATTAATATTCAGCCAGTGCTCGCATACCTGTCTCATGCAGGTGCCATCTGAATATTGGTCCTGGACCTGTGTAAGATACGACTGCCAGCACATGCTAGGATGACCCTAGATATTCAATACTGGTTCTCCAACATTGTCTGGCATTGAATATTGAGGTCTAATTCTGCCTTTGTTGGCCAGCCTTTAAAAAAAAACACTGTTCATCATCAGATGAATATTGACCAGGTAAAATTTAGAATTTTAGTTGTGAGTTTTTAATAGTGAACACTCTTCAGAAAGAATGTGCCCTTTTTTGAAAGAAAATGTACACTTTTTGCAAAAACGACAAACATATGACAAAGCCTGTGTACTCTTACTGAACGAGTGCATTTTTTCCTGATAGTGTACACAGGATTACACCATTGTGATTGTGACAATAGTGAACATGTGCACACACTAACAGAAAAGAGTGCACACTACTGACAATATTGTTCCTGTAACAAAATAAATAAATAAATAAATAAGACATAGCAATGATTCAAAACAAAAATTTGGGGGCTACATACCTCTATCAGTTGCTTGTATATTCAGCAATATTTTACTTAATCCACTTTGTTCTAGTTGTTGAGGAATGCCATCACCCACCTTCCAGTTTATTTTAAGTTTTACTACCTTGCCCTATGGAAAACCTTCAGAGAGGCTTACAATTTAAACACAGAAAGATTTAAAAGTATCATGAGGACATAATGTGAGCAGAGAAGGATAGGAGGGTTGGAATTACAATATTAATAGGATAGCGTGTATGTGAAAAACAAAAGGGGTGCTTCAAATGCTCGCTAATAAGACTGAGGGGGGAATTAATAAAAAGTGTCTGTAAATAGATAAGTCTTAAGATCAGCCTTGAAGTTATGTGAGATAGTCTGCAGCTGAAGGGAGATCCATAACTGTGGACTGTGAACAGAGAAAATTGCATGTCTAGCATTTTCATGCACTGTTTTGCAGTAGCTGGGCTGATTCTGATGAGCCGATCTGAGTGTTGTGGCTGGAGTAGCTTCATTGTGTGCCCTCTAGTCCTAGTATTTTTGGAAAGAGTAAACAAGTGATTCATGTCTACCCATTCCACTGCACTCAGTATTTTTTAGATCCCTATCATATATCCCCTCAGCTAGTGGTGTGCTGGAGCAGGCTCTCACAGGCTCGCAAGAGCCGGTTGTTAAGTTTTTAAGAATTTTGGGAGCCGGTTGTTAAAGAAGGGCCCTCCATGGCTACTTTAACAACTGGCTCCCAAAATGTGGGCTTGGGCCCCCTGCTGAATTATCTTTTACTTTGCTGGTGGGGATGCTGAGCCCTGCCAGCCAAGTCAATAGACTACTGCTGCTCCCCGCTCCTTGTTTCCAGCTCTTGGCAGCAGGCTGGAACTTCTCAAGCATGTGAGAGAAGTTCCAGCATGCTGCTCAGAGCAAGATGTTGGGAGTGGTGGCAGTCCATTTATTGGCTGCCAGCAAAGGTATGCCTAGCATGCCCGCACGAAGGGAGGGAGGAGAGAGAGAGGCAAGTGTTGCTCCCCCACCCCACCCCACCCCTGGCCCTTCCAACTGCAGAGCTGGCTATGTCCGGAGAAAGAGCCTGTTGTTAAAAATTTACCAGCACACCCCTGCCCTCAGCTGTCTCTTCTCCAAGCTGAAGAGCCTTAGTTGCTTTAGCCTTTCCTCATAGGGAAGCAGGACCCAGTGATGTGCTGGAGCCGGCTTGCACCAGCTCACCAGAGCCGGTTGTTATTTTTTTCAAAAATTTAGCAATCCAGCTGTTAAAACAGGAACCTGGCTCTATCAGCAGCAATTGCAACAGGCTCTCTTCAGCCAGCCTCTGGTCCTTCCCTCTGTTGCAATTTTCTGTTGCTGTGTGGGAAGGATCCCACAGAGGGAAAGATTTTTAGCAACTGCTGGAGGGAGGCAGATGTTCCACTCAATGTGGAAACTAAAAAGAATAAGACCTTTCTTCCCAAGAACCGTCTTCCGCAACCTGATACAATCAATGGTACTCAGTCATCTAGATTACTGCAATGCACTCTATGCCGGCTGCAAAGAGCAAATAATCAAGAAACTTCAGACAGCTCAGAATACTGCAGCTAGATTCATATTCGGTAAAACAAAATACGAAAGCGCTAAACCCCTACAAGAAAAACTGCACTGGCTCCCACTCAAAGAACATTTCACGTTCAAAATATGCACCGTAGTTCACAAAATTATTCACGGAGACGCACCAGCCTACATGTCAGACCTGATAGAATTACCACCCAGGAATGCTAAAAAATCATCCCGCACATTCCTTAATCTTCACTTCCCAAATTGTAAAGGTCTTAAATACAAACTAACGCATGCGTCAACCTTTTCCTACCTGAGCACACAATTCTGGAATGCGCTGCCGCGAAACCTAAAAATGATCTATGAACAAGCCAACTTCCGAATTCTACTGAAGACCCATCTCTTCAACAAGGCATACAACAAGGATCAACAAATATGAACTCCTGTACACATATCCAGAACTGCCCTTGCTATTACCAAATGCACATTTTCTATATAATTCTTAATATTTCTTACTATGATTGCTTGCTAAAATACTATCATGTTTTATCATTATCATGTTACCCAAAATCCTTTTGTTATTACTAAATGTATACTTTCTCATGTATTCTCACTATTCATGATGTATTGTAAGCCACATTGAGCCTGCAAAGAGGTGGGAAAATGTGGGATACAAATGCAACAAATAAATATGCCCTACTTCCCTCTGCAGCTTCACACTCAGAAACTGCAGGAGGGAAGGAAGGAGTGAGAGAAAGTGAGAGATAGAAAGAGAAGCAGACTGGTATAGAGAGAAAAGCCAGCACTGAACTCCCTGATTCATGCCCTCCCCTCATGATGGGTGTTACGTGTGTAACAGTCCTCTTAAGTGCACAGAAGTGTATCCTCTTTGATTGCCTGGTTTTGTAGCCCTGAACTAAGTGCAGGATGTGAGGGCAAGCAACCAATTAAAAAGGAGGCAGCCTGTAGGAGTGGAGCAGCAGGGAGTCAGCCCCACCAGACTGTAGAAAGGGCAGTGGTGTTTACAGAGCCAGTGAGCTGGGCTGCTGGTGCAGGGCTTTGCAATCACTCCTTGCCTGGGCAGAGGCAGCACAAACCCTCCAGTGTCTTGGATCCCGCTGCCCAATGGAGGCCATGCAGGTTAGGGAATATATCTAAAGGATATACCGGGGAAAGGGTGCAATCAGTGACACCCTGCATGATGCAAGCCCATTGGTCTTCAGAAATCTGCCTGGATGCAGTGTAGTAAATGGGGTCCTAAATAATTTAAACTAAGGGGCAATTTTCAAACTTTTCACAGTGATGCAAAGACCACATGTACTTTCTCTCATGATTTTCAAAGGGGATATATGTGAGGACTTTTATTTTGAAAATTGCTGTGGACAAAAGTGCATGTGTATACCTGTACCTGTTTTTTTTTGAGCAGGTAGAATTTTTATGGGGGAAATATCCACATAGATTTGAACATATCCCATTGCTGGCTATATTAGCCTCCAATATTCATGCTAGTCCCAGCACTGACTATCTGGGGCTAAATATTGTTGCACTGGCCACCAGAGCTTATGCTGGTCCCAGCCAATAGTGAACCGGGGCTCGCATAAGACAGTTATGCAGGCCCTGACTGAATATCGACTGAGCCCTCATACCAATGTCTTGCCATACAATTAATGCAAAAAAAGTTATTATTTATTTATTTTTACTATGTATTAAGGGGCCATAAGTCACATTATTTGGCCCTTAATGGAGTGGAGGAGTGGCCTAGTGGTTACAGTGGTGGACTTTGATCCTGGGGAACTGGGTTTGATTCCCACTGCAGGCACAGGCAGTTCCTTGTGACTCTGGGCAAGTCACTTAACCCTCCGTTGCCCCAGGTACAAATAAGTACCTAAGCCGCATTGAGCCTGCCATGAGTGGGAAAGCACAGGGTACAAATAAAAAAGAAATGTCACTGAAACAACTCTAATGCCATCTGACTAAAATGACCACAGTGAATTCAAGTCATCGCGGGTTAGGCAGTAATAAAATACAAAATATGCAAATGCTGTGATACACCACAAGTCATATTAGGGCCTTAAAATCATAGCAAAATAATTCCAGTTTTTTGTTGAGGTTATTTCACTGCTCAGTAGCATTAAGCTATAAAGCCATGGTTCAATGAACCTAGGCTAGCAGAGCAGGGTCCCCCCTCATGGGTCAAGACCCATCTGTTCAGAACCTCTCCTGGCATAAGACCCTCCCGGCTGAAGCCCTCCTTCCCCCACATGGGCTACCTTTGAAAGCACTGGTGGTCCAGGGGGGATCTTCAGGCAGGTGTGAGGCCTAGTCACTCCTGCCCAAGCTGGCGCCTTTGGTAAAATGGCACCCATAGCAGTAGTCGCTAGTGGTCATGTTTCCTTATAACACTGCTTGAGTGTTATTCTTTTAAAACAGGATTCAGCAATCTGCTGTACTGAAATCCCACAGGTTGCTGAATCAGGCAGTGAATCAAGTGTGGCAAAAGGTGATCTTTTACCACACTTTGATTAATATCCCCCTAGATATGGCTAAATGTATGTGCATTGTTGAATAATACATACTGTAAACTATGTTGAGAATGAACAGTTTGTGGACATTCATTTAATATGGAATGTTTTTTATTTGCCTCTGGAAAATTGTATTGAAGATTGCCCTCTCGATAAGCAGGATTGACTATAAATGTCAGTAGACATGCTAATCAATGTTCTTTATAATTAAACTATCAAATCTAACATTATTACAAAGTAACATTTCTGGGCCGGACTTACTGTTTACATGTGTTGGACAAACGTATGCTTCTTTCTCAAAGACTAATAGTTCATGAATCAGCTTTATTAAGTAACTGAAAATGCTTCTGGGTCCTGGTTGCTGTAACATAGGGGAATTCACACCTTAAAAAAAAAAAAGGAATCCCACGTGTGAATTCCCCTATGTTACAGCAATCAGGACCCAGAAGCATTTTCATTTACTTAATAAAGCTGATTCATGAACTATTAGTCTTTGAGAAAGAAGCATACGTTTGTCCAGCACATGTAAACAGTAAGTCCGTCTCAGAAATGTTATCATTATGTTCTAATGATTTCAGTCTTGATTTCTAACTTTTCAACCTATGTATTAGAATATATTCCTGACACAAGAAATCGATGATGAACTAACTCAAATCTCACATGTTAAATTTATTGGCAGAGAGGTAGTCTGTTACCACCTTCTCCTTCTTCTGAGGATGATGGTGATTATTATTATTAAATCAAGATGATAATGTGTGATAACCTCAAGGCAGCGATATAGGGAGGAAAGGAGTCATTCAGATCCTAGGGTGCATAGGGAAAGGCATAATCAGTAGAAAAAAGGAGATGATTATACTTATGTACAGTCATAGGTGAGGCTTCATATTGAATACTGCATTCTGTTTTGGAGGCCATTTCTCAGAAAGGATTAGAGGTAGTAGAAATGGTCTGGCAAAAGAAAGACAAAATAGTACAATGTGTATGCCCTAGAAGAGAGGACAGGCAGTGGCATATGGCACAGGCATTTAAGTGCTTGAAAAGTATTTACGCATAAAATGCAAACAGTCATCAATGGAAAGGAAGTCATAGAAGTTGAGTCATGATATAAAACTCCAAAGAGGTAGACTCAATACATCGGCAAGTACTTTTTAACAAGAGAAAGTAATAGATATGTGACATGGCCTTCCGCAGTAAGCAATGAAGACAAAATAGTAACTAAATTAAATAATCTCTCTCTCTCTATATATATATATATATGTATATATTCAAACAAACCCTCATAAAGAACAACCATATCTCATACAGTTAATTATTACCTCAATTGGCTTTGACTCAATTTACCATTAACCTTCTCTTGGCTTCATGTACAATTTCTCATTCATAATAGATTTTCTAAATATTAAACATCCATACCTATCCCAGTATGTTTATGATACTGTATTGTAAAATTGGATTCTTACAACAAATTACTTTCTTATGCATTATTCTTTGTTATGTATCCTATTCTGTTTATTGTAAGCCACATTGAACTCAAACTTGTTTGGGATAATGTGGGATATAAATGTCACAAATAATTTATATATATAAACAAGAGTATCCCTGATCTCTGAGAAGAGAGTTGAAATGGCATGAAACAGCACTTCAGTTCCTAATAGCAGTGGTATGACCGCTTTCTGTTTATACAAAGACACCATAACCTGCATGGAGCAGTGGTTATAACCATAAACAGCAGTAATATGATTTCATTGAGCATCCACAAAAAGGTTTGAGGTAATGTACATGGAGTGCTGTTTATAGCATTAGGTACAGCATTAGGCTTCCAAGAATGCTGAGGTGACTTACAACAGGTAATGGTTAAATCCCAAACCTCGATGAGCTGGTTCATAATAGTCACTACAATACCACTAACAGTTGTGACTGTGGAGAATACTGAAAAACATGGGGCCCTTTTACAAAGGAGTGTAAGAGTGGTAATTCTGATTTTGGCGCATGCTGAAAACATGCGGTAGAAAATATTTTCTATTTTCTACCGCAAGGTGCTTACCCAGTGGAGAACAGCAGTTTAACACATGCTGGCTGCTTACTGCCTGCTTAGTGTGTGAGACCTTACCACTGAGTCAATGGGTGGCGGTAAGGTCTTCAGGCCGAAAATGGACGCGCGCTGATTTTAATTTTGCTGCACGTCCATTTTTGGCCACAAAAAAAATGGGCATGCTGAAAAATGGACCTGTGCACGTCCAAAACACTTACCTACACCAGCGCAGGACACTTTTAGGTGCACCTTAGTAAAAGGGTCCCCAAGTCCTTAATTTGCGTGAGTATTTTCCCTAGATGCCCAATTTTGGGTGACCTATATAGATTTTGAAATTTGTGTATATATTTTTTTAATTACATAGGGGCCGATATTGAGACTATGGGAGGGAGCCCGTCTAACTTCCATGGTTGGCAGAGAACCAGGAAATTCAATGCTGGGCTGTATACGCCTACCGGTATTGAGTTTCCAGGGGTTTTTTGACCACTAAAACATAGCCAGTAAAAACGATATTCATCGACTGACTGGGTAAGTTATAGCAGCCAAAGATAGACCTGCTATTTACGTGGGTATATCTGGCAGCTAAACTCAGTAGGTCAGCCAATAAATACTGGCACTAACCAGCTGTCTCTCATGACATAGCCGGTGACTGAGCTAGCTGCTAAGCACTAATATTCAGATAAGATAGCCAGCTATCTCTCGCTGAATATTAGTGCTTTGCCAGCTTAAGGCTATTTAACTAGCCAAGAGCCATTCCTGGCCAGTTATATAGTTTTAACTATTGGCCAGATAGGCTACAGAAATTTCTCCTTTAATGGGCCTTATCCACTATACGGTCAATATTCAGCTGGTAGAGATCATTGTTTCTTTCAATTCTGACCACTGCTGGTTAAATCAGACCCAGATATTCAGTACTGGACCATATCTGGGCATCAGCACTGAATATCCAGGTCATCGTCAGTGCCCAGAAGATATATGCAGTCCAACTTGTCTGGTTAGCTATGTCTGATTGTCTATGTGAGCACCAACTCTGAATATTGCTGGTGCCGTATAACTCCCACTCCTCCCAGACTCAGCTCCACATTGCCTTGGCACTAACTGTTGAATGCCATGATGGTTAGAGACAACATTCAGTGGCCTGTTTGGTTAATTGCCATTGAATATTGGCTTTTGGCCTGCCAGCTCAGCATGGTTTAAATGAGCAGAAGCTTCTCTTGTCCATTCAAACCATGCTGAAAATTAACCCTATATATATTTGTTCCCAAGAATACGAAGTAGGAATTGTTCTCATGACTAATAAAATGTAGATCGGAAATAAATTATATTGTCCTGATACGATAGCATATTTATATAAAAGTCTATTATGGTACAAGATTTGATTTCTGTTATAGTGTCTAATATATTTCTTTACCCCTAAATCCCAACAGTTTAAGAATGTTGAATCTATGGCAAAGGAAAACAAGACTACAGTTACAGAATTCATTCTCCTGGGATTCTCTGATCATCCTCATCTGCAGATCCTCATTTCTGTCACAGTTTTCCCAACCTTCCTGATCTCTGTGCTGGGAAACTTGATGTTTATAATGTTAGTATGTGCTGACCTTCAACTGCAAAAACCCATGTACTTCTTCCTCAGTAACCTCTCCTTTCTTGATATCTGTAACACCTCTGTCTCCCTCTCTACACTGCTGCACAGTCTTATGACAGGAGAGACACTGGTTTCTTTTTCTGTGTGTATAGCACAGCTCTATGTTTTCTCATCTCTCACAAGTACAGAATTCTTCCTTCTCACTGCCATGGCCTATGATCGTTATGTTGCAATCTGCAACCCTTTACGTTATGTGCTCATCATGAACAGGAGAGTCTGTGTCCTTCTGGCATCTGCTTCTTGGTTACTCGGCGTTCTGATTGTGGCAACCGAGGCAGTTTTCATATTACAATTCTCTTTCTGTAGAGGCAATGTGATTAATCATTTCTTCTGTGAGATGACAGCGTTGATGAAACTCTCCTGTACTAATATGCACAACATTGAAATTGTGATATTTACTGAAGGGGTGTTTGGGACAGTTATTCCTTCTGTATTAACTGTAATATCATATGTCTATATCATCTCAAGAATTCTGAAAATCCATTCTGTAAAAGGAAGAAGAAAAGCCTTCTCCACCTGCTCCTCTCATCTCATAGTTGTTTTTCTATTTTATGGGACTCTGTTCTGTGTTTACATGAGGCCGACCTCAAAACATTCACCAGAACAGGACAAACTGTTCTCCCTGCTGTACACAGCTTTGATTCCTATGTTAAACCCCATCATTTATAGCTTAAGAAATGAAGAAGTGAAGAAAGCCCTTACAAAAGTCATAGGTACTAACAACTGTATAGATTTTTAGCAACATTGGGGTAATTTTCAGCCTGTGGCATTGAATATCCAGGTATGTGCACTAACCTGGAAGTTAAACAGTCACCAGCCAATATACAGACTACTGCCCAGTTACTTGGCGCATAATGTTAGAACAGCCTTTTTGCTGTCCTAACTTTATGCATTTACTTAGCCAGTTAGGTGTCTACCCTGTTGTAGATTTTTGGTAGCACCTGCAAAGAGGCAAACCTAAACAGACAGCCCTTCAGCAATATCGCTTACAAAACTGTTAAAAAGAACTGGCCTGAGAACCAAACTTTGCAGCACACCCCAAGTAAGATCTTTTTCCTTAAAATGAGCTCCATTTGCCACTACCCTTGGTGGCCTTCCACTCAACCAGTCAGTCACTTTAGGGCCCATACCAAGTGCACTCAGTTTAATTATTTGTTGTCTATGCAGAACTGTGTCAAATGCTTTGCAAGAATCTAAATACACCATGTCTAATACTCTCCCTCGATCCAACTATCTTGTCATCCAGTCAAAGAAATGAATCATATATGTCTGAGAAGACTTGCCTCTAGTGAAACCATGTTGCCTCTGGTCCTGTAAACCATTGGATTCCAAAAACTTTACTATTTGTTTTAAAAGGGTTTCCATTAATTTACTTCCATAGAAGTCAGCCTTCCCAACCTCTTCCATACTTCCATGGAAGTATGGAACCTCTTCCATACTTCCACTTTTGGAGAGAGGTTCCACATCTGCTCTTCTCCAGTCCTCCAGGATAACTCCCAACTCTAGAGATGCATTGAAAACGTCAGCCAGTGGAACTGTTAGAACTTCCCAAAGTTAATTCAGTACACTCAGATGTATTCCATCTCGCCCCATTGCTTTAGTTTAGTTCAGCCAGATCCTCATAAACACAGTCCTCTGAAAATTTTTCATGGACTACCACCCCTCCAATCCTATTTGTATTTGTCTTCTGTGGTCCTGCTCCCAGACCTTCAGCTGTGAACACAGAACAAAAATATTTGTTAAGCAATTCCACCTTATCTTTATCAGTTTCTATATATCCCCCCCTTCACCTTTGAGTCTCACAATACCACTTTTGCACTGCCTCCTATCACTAACATAAAAAAAATCTTATCCCCCTCCCCCCCCCCCCCCCCCCCCACAATTTTAACATATTTGGCTATTTTTTCTTCTATTTCCATCTTTGCTTTCCTGATTATTCTACCATCTTCTCTTAGCTTTTCCAGATATTGTTGCCTGTCTTCCTTTTTCTGCGCTCTTGTAGTTTATAAAGGCTAACCTTTTTTTCTTTACCTTTTCAGCTACTACTTTTGAGAACCAAAGTGGCCTCCTTTTCCTCTTACTTTTGTTGATTTTCCTTACAAAAAGGTTTGCTGCTCTTATAATAGCTCCTTTCAGTTTTGTCCACTGATTTCCAACTTCTTCCAGATGTTCCCATCCAGACAACAATTTCTTGAAGCAATCCACCATCTGAACAGTTATATATTTTTTTAAAGTCTAGAATCTTCAATTTTGAATGAACCTTCTCCACACCTATCTTAATATTAAACCACACCATCTGGGCTCCATTACAAACTGCTAGAATAGATCCCCCTGTAGAGAATCCAGGATCTCCCTGCTTATAAAAGACCCTACAATATGGATACCACAATCAACATCTGACAAAATCATATTCAAAATCACAGCTATATTTTGAATGTCTTCAATGTCTTTTTCTGTCTGTGAAGGAGGCCTATATATCACACCAATATAAATACATTTGCCATTCCCTCTTTCTAGATTGACCCACAGTGCCTCTTCCTTATCTTGCAGGTCCTGAAATTGTGTGGCTTTAATATTATCTTTAACATATAATGCCCCTACCCCTCCCTTTCTTTCATACACTGTCTTTCCTGAACAGATTATTGCCCAGTATAACTATATCCCAGTCATGGTGCTCTGTGAACCATGTCTCTGTGATTGCCATTTAATACAAATCAGCCTCCTCCATCACAGCCTCAAGATCTAAAACCTTATTTCCCATACTTCAGGCATTAGTATATACTGCTTTCCATATGTTGCCCCTTTTTTCCATTTGTGTAGAGATATTTAATGCTTTATTTACCTGAAGGCTTGTGCTTACCTGGCAGCTTTGATCATCCTGCCCCAACGATTCTAGTTTAAAGCCCTCTTCAGTAGGTTAGCTAGTCTGTTGGTGAAGATACTTATTCTCTTCATTGGCAGATGGAAACCATCTCTGCTCAGCAGCCCTTGAAAAGCATAGGAATCCAGAATGCTCTTGATGACACCATCTGTGCAGCCACATATTCATCTCCAGGATGTTCACTTTTGCTGGGAGGTGGGGATGGGCAGTGGGGTAAGGCAGGTGTGCCTTTGGGTGGCTGCATGACATTTTTTGAGCAGCTGGAAATGTTACCATTAGTGTGTATGTATAAGACAGCATGCTGGGGGAGAGGGGGTTCAGATATGTGCAGCCCCTCATTTCAGCTTAGTGGAGGGAGCACATGATTACTCTGGATTTCAGCAGTTTTGTTACTCTGTATAATGACAACTGTAGAAACTGCTCTGCATTAGCAAAGAAACTCACTGTATGTGACACTGCCCATATACAGTGCTTGCACATGAGTGGTGATATGAACCTAGGAGGCACTGCTTCACACTCATCTTTCCAGGCTGCTCCTTATGGATCTCCATGCCCTCATGGAGACATTGTGGGGTGACAAATGGTTGTGGTGCTTGAAGATCTCTCAGGAGGTTCAGGAGCTCAGACTCCTACACTGAAAAATGTGTCTTCCTGCACATAAACATTGTTGTGCACACTGAGGAACGTCCCTCCACATGCAGAGGTATGTACGCACTTTTTGTACATGGAGGGAATGTCCTGCCATTGCCATGGACCAGTACCGCTGTTGCGGGTTTTGCATATTGTATTTGCAATTGGCAGAGATGTTTTATCAAAATGTCTATAATGTTTGCAGTAAGTCTTTATTAAATGTTTTTTTCTGTGTATTTGTCAATATCAGAAAACATTTATTTGCTCCTTCTATTATGGACTTGCTTTTCTACGTGTTTTTTGTTATTTTTTGGGGGCTATTTGACAGCATATCAAAAATGCCCCTCAAGACATATGAAAATATGAGAGTTAAGAAAATGAGAATTGCTCTAGCGAAATATTTAAAGAAGAAAAATATAAGAGAGAATAATATTGAATAGTCACAGAGGACAGTTACCGTGGATATTCTTAATGGAAAAAGTTAGAATAGTGAAACAAAAGAGAGTAAAAAGAAGATATAAGAAGCAGAAAAATTGCTCAAAGAAGATTTTGTGAAAGTCTATCTGAAAGTGGAAGAAGGCAATTGATAGAGTAGAGCTAAATTATCTTTTTGCAGTCTTACAATGGTTTATAGCACCTTCTCAATTCATTCAAAAAATTTAAGTTCTCTATGCAAATCCTGCTGCATGGGTTTTGACTAATAAGACTTTGTCTGACATTAGCAGGCTTATTTTCAAAAGAGAAGGACATCCATCTTTCGACACAAATTGGGAGATGGGCGTCCTTCTCCCAGGGCCACCCAAATCGGCATAATCAAAAGCTGATTTTGGGTGTCCTCAACTGCTTTCCATCGCGGGGACGACCAAAGTTCCCAGGGGCATGTTGGAAGCATAGTGAAGGCGGGACTGGGGCGTGCTTAACACATAGGCATCCTCAGCCGATAATGGAAAAAAGAAGGGCGTCCCTGACGAGCACTTGGCCGACTTTACTTGGTTCATTTTTTCTTGCGACCAAGCCTCAAAAAGGTGCCCGAACTGACCAGATGACCACCAGAGGAAATCGGGGATGACCTCCCGTTACTCCCCCAGTGGTCACTAACCCCTTTCCACCCTAAAAACATCTTTCAAAATATTTTTTGCCAGCCTCTATGCCAGCCTCAAATGTCATACCCAGCTCCCTGACAGCAGTATGCATGTCCCTGGAGCAGTTTTACTGGGTGCAGTGCACTTCAGGCAGGTGGACCCAGGCCCATCCCCCCTACCTGTTACACTTGTGGTGGTAAATGTGAGCCCTTCAAAACCCACCTGAAACCCTCTGTACCCACATGTAGGTGCCCCCCTTTACCCCTTAGGGCTATGGTAGTGTTGTACAGTTGTGGAGAGTGAGGTTTGGGGGGCTCAGCACACAAAGTAAGGGAGCAATGCACCTGGGAGCAATTTCTGAAGTCTATTGCAGTGCCCCCTAGGGTGCCCGGTTGGTGTCCTGGCATGTTAGGGGAACTAGTGCACTACGAATGCTGGCTCCTCCCACAACCAAAATACTTGGATTTGGTCGTTTCTGAGATTGGTGTCCTTGGTTTCCATTATCGCTGAAAACCGGGGACCACCATCTCTAAGGTCAACCTAAATGTGGAGATTTGGGCATCCCTGACCATATTATCAAAACAAAAGATGGACGCCCATCTTGTTTCGATAATATGGGTTTCCCTGCCCCTTTGCGAAGACATCCTGCAAGGACGCCCTTAGGAAAACTTGGGCGCCCCGTTCAATTATGCCCCTCCACATACAGTGGGGGAAATAAGTATTTGATCCCTTGCTGATTTTGTAAGTGTGCCCACTGACAAAGACATGAGCAGCCCATAATTGAAGGGTAGGTTATTGGTAACAGTGAGAGATAGCACATCACAAATTAAATCCGGAAAATCACATTGTGGAAAGTATATGAATTTATTTGCATTCTGCAGAGGGAAATAAGTATTTAATCCCTCTGGCAAACAAGACCTAATACTTGGTGGCAAAACCCTTGTTGGCAAGCACAGCGGTCAGACGTCTTCTGTAGTTGATGATGAGGTTTGCACACATGTCAGGAGGAATTTTGGTCCACTCCTCTTTGCAGATCATCTCTAAATCATTAAGAGTTCTGGGCTGTCGCTTGGCAACTCGCAGCTTCAGCTCCCTCCATAAGTTTTCAATGGGATTAAGGTCTGGTGACTGGCTAGGCCACTCCATGACCCTAATGTGCTTCTTCCTGAGCCACTCCTTTGTTGCCTTGGCTGTATGTTTTGGGTCATTGTCGTGCTGGAAGACCCAGCCACGACCCATTTTTAAGGCCCTGGCGGAGGGAAGGAGGTTGTCACTCAGAATTGTACGGTACATGGCCCCATCCATTCTCCCATTGATGCGGTGAAGTAGTCCTGTGCCCTTAGCAGAGAAACACCCCCAAAACATAACATTTCCACCTCCATGCTTGACAGTGGGGACGGTGTTCTTTGGGTCATAGGCAGCATTTCTCTTCCTCCAAACACGGCGAGTTGAGTTCATGCCAAACAGCTCAATTTTTGTCTCATCTGACCACAGCACCTTCTCCCAATCACTCTCGGCATCATCCAGGTGTTCACTGGCAAACTTCAGATGGGCCGTCACATGTGCCTTCCGGAGCAGGGGGACCTTGCGGGCACTGCAGGATTGCAATCCGTTATGTCGTAATGTGTTACCAATGGTTTTCGTGGTGACAGTGGTCCCAGCTGCCTTGAGATCATTGACAAGTTCCCCCCTTGTAGTTGTAGGCTGATTTCTAACCTTCCTCATGATCAAGGATACCCCACGAGGTGAGATTTTGCGTGGAGCCCCAGATCTTTGTCGATTGACAGTCATTTTGTACTTCTTCCATTTTCTTACTATGGCACCAACAGTTGTCTCCTTCTCGCCCAGCGTCTTACTGATGGTTTTGTAGCCCATTCCAGCCTTGTGCAGGTGTATGATCTTGTCCCTGACATCCTTAGACAGCTCCTTGCTCTTGGCCATTTTGTAGAGGTTAGAGTCTGACTGATTCACTGAGTCTGTGGACAGGTGTCTTTCATACAGGTGACCATTGCCGACAGCTGTCTGTCATGCAGGTAACGAGTTGATTTGGAGCATCTACCTGGTCTGTAGGGGCCAGATCTCTTACTGGTTGGTGGGGGATCAAATACTTATTTCCCTCTGCAGAATGCAAATAAATTCATATACTTTCCACAATGTGATTTTCCGGATTTAATTTGTGATGTGCTATCTCTCACTGTTACCAATAACCTACCCTTCAATTATGGGCTGCTCATGTCTTTGTCAGTGGGCAAACTTACAAAATCAGCAAGGGATCAAATACTTATTTCCCCCACTGTATCTTAAACGTGGCACTAGACAGGGTTGAAATCAGAAACTTAAATAACTCAAGATTTAAATATACAAACAGTGAAAAAAATAAAAACAAATTTTATGATATGTGCTCAATTTTAGGTGTATACACTTAAACTCAGGAACTGAGATGTTATAGCACCTTTCCATACATCATAGCACACCCTGCCTCCTCCTGATAAGTTTTGGCTCAATCAAATCTTCAAAGTAAACCAAAAAAAATTTCTGATACAAATGGCACTGTTATTTAGCGCTGTTACTTAGCTTAATCAGTGGGTTTGATGCAGTCAGTGGTGTGTATGAGTCGTTTCATGCAGATTCCTGGTTAGTGTATAACTTTTTTTATATAGTGCAAAACTTCTTTATTCAAAACATCCAATAAAGACAACACAACTTCCCAACTTTCTACATCTAAAGAACACTTCAATGAGTCAGCGATGGATCTGTACAGTAGGTTTAAGACTCGAGCATACCCTAGCAAGGTGATTAAGAGAGCTTTTAAACAAGCAACCAATGCTGATCGCCAATGGCTGTTGAATCAGCCTTTAAAAGCTTCTGATAATAAAAATGACCGGCTGGTATGTGTATTGCCTCATTCTCGTCAGACATTTATGATTAAGAAAATTATTACTAAACACTGGGGCATGTTAGCTGAACTTGACTTTGACCAAATACCAATGTTTGCTTACACACGTGATCACAACCTGGGTGAAATATTTTCTTTCACTAAACCATTCTCACGAAGTTATACTAACTCTGGTTTGGGCGAACATAAAAGTTGTGGCAAATGTGTGTACTGCCAGCATGCCTGGCAAACCTCTGAGGTGGTGAATCCCAAGTCAGGCAAAGCATTTTATCTTAAGAGCCACACAGACTGTAACTCTTCACGGGTGGTGTATGGTATAGTGTGCCCCTGCACCAAGTGGTACATAGGGCACACTAAAAGAAGAGTCAAACTAAGGATTGCAGAACATTTAAGTAATCTGAGAATTAATAAACCTGAAGCTCCACTTGTGGATCATTGGTTACAGTTTCATCATAAGCTTACAGATTTAAAATTTGTGGTGCTCTTTTTCAGCTTAGTTTGCCTCTGGGGGGAGATGCCTCACGTATTTTGCTTAGAAAAGAACAAGAATTTATTTTTCGCTGGCAAACAGTGACCCCCAGTGGTCTGAATCGAGAAATCGAGTGGCAGGCATTTGCTTAGCTGCAGTTTCCCGCGCTAGGCTATCAGCTGATCTTTATTACTTCCTTTAATTTCCTTATATAAACTGCGCATGTGTGGGCGTTTTTTTCACAGGCTAAGACCAATTTGGAGAAGGTTTCCTTCTGAAGTTGCTGTATCATGAGTAAAGAGTTTTTGAGATAAGATTGAAATTCTGTGGGGATTGAATAAGTTTGTACAAAGGATTATGTTGCAGCTTTTAGAATTGGAAACATTTTTGTTTTTTACAGTTGAGTTCCCCTGAAGATGCCGTTTGATTGGCGAAAAATGGCCCATGTAGGGAACTTGGGAAGTTGTGTTGTCTTTATTGGATGTTTTGAATGAAGAAGTTTTGCACTATATAAAAAAAGTTATACACTAACCAGGAATCTGCATGAAACGACTCATACACACCTCTGACTGCATCAAACCCACTGATTAAGCTAAGTATCAGCACTAAATAACAGCGCCATTTATATCAGAAATGTTTTTGGTTTACTTTGAAGATTTGATTGAGCCAAAACTTATCAGGAGGAGGCAGGGTGTGCTATGATGTATGGAAAGGTGCTATAACATCTCAGTTCCTGAGTTTAAGCTTATACACCTAAAACTGAGCACGTATCATTAAAAAAAATTTTTTTTTCACTGTTTGTATATTTAAATCTTGAGTTATTTAAGTTTCTGATTTCTACTTATATTCATAAATAAGAAACTGACTTTAGGAATACCCAGTGTATATACTCATACTAGACAGGGTTGCCCACTATCTCCTTTTTATTTAATATCACATTAGAACCCCTTCTCATTGATCCCAGGTCTCACCCCCTAATTACTGGCATTACCATTAAGGATTTAGAAGTTAAAACTTCAGTATATGCTGATGATGTTCTTCTATATTTAACTAATCCAAACACTTCCATCCTTGCTGTATTTCAGTTTATCAATCATTCCGTTTTTTCAGGTTATAAAGTTAACCAACAAAAAACGTAAGTTCTCCCTCTCAATCACCTTGTTCACTCTAATTTAACTTACTTGGTCTGAAGGGAAAATAAGATATTTGGGAATTGATTTACTACTGAATATGAAAGACATCCTAAAAACTAATAGTGACCATATTCTTGACTTCCTCAAAACTCTATTACTTTTATGGCACTCTCTGAATTGTCTTGGTGGGGTAGATTAGAAACACTAAAAATGATGGTAGTTCCTGAAGTTAATTTTATTCTTAGTATGATCCCAATTCTTTTTCTCACTAAATTTTATTCACAAATTGATAAACTTTTATTTTCTATTTTATGGATATCTAAACAACCTAGAATTTCCCTTCAAAAATTAAAAAAATACACAGTCTAACGGAGGTGTTGCTTTTCCAGACTTCACTACATATCATAGGGGGTCTTTTACTAAAGCTTAGCTTGAGTTATCTGCAACAGGGCCAATTTTATTCTTATGGGCCCTGCTGTAGATAGCTTAAGCTAAGCTTTAGGTAAAGACCCCCATAAAGTGTTTACTTCAGCAAGGTTGTAACTGGTTCTTTACTGCTCTGATTATACTTTTAGGAGGGCAGAGTGGAGGAGGTTGCTGACCTCATCAAGAAGAGAACCAGTACTGTGAACTCCTCCTCAGTCCACTCCTTCTGTGGCCTCCACATCTTGGAGATTCTTGGGTGGCGGACAGAGGGGATCCTGCTTCTCTCAGACAGATATACTCCTCTGGCCTGCCCTCGGCAGCAGTGGACCCAGAAGGCCCAGCCAGCTCCACAGTCTAAGCAGGGGACGAACGTTTGACTGGCTCCAGGAGGTTGGGAATTAGACCTGTCAGTCTGACCTCATTGGTGAGTAAACTAATGGAAACGCTTCTAAAGCAGAGCATTGTGAGGTTTCTCGCATCGAATGGACTTCAGGACCTGAGGCAGCATGGCTTCACTAGGAGCAGATCATGTCAGACAAATCTGATTGATTTCTTTGGGTGACCAAATAGCTGGACGTGGGGGGGGGGGGGGGGGGGGGGAGGAGGCTAGATGTGGTGTACTTGAATTTTACCAAAGCCCTTGACATGGTTCCACACAGGCGACCATTAAACTGAGTGCCCTTCCTACCCTTCCTCTCCAAAATACTTGAGCGTACCGTTCACAGCCGCTGTCTTGATTTTCTCTCCTCTCAGGCCATCCTCTATCCGCTTCAATCTGGTTTTCGCCCTCTACACTCGACAGAAACAGCACTCTCTAAAGTCTGTAATGACCTGTTCCTTGCCAAATCCAGAGGCCACTACTCCATCCTCATCCTCATCGATCTATCTGCCGCTTTTGACACTGTCAATCATGATTTACTTCTTGCCACACTGTCCTCATTTGGGTTCCAGGGCTCTGTCCTCTCCTGGTTCTCCTCCTATCTCTCCCACCGAACCTTCAAAGTACACTCTCATGGATCTTCCTCCACCCCCATCCCGCTCTCTGTTGGAGTTCCCCAGGGATCTGTCCTTGGACCCCTTCTTTTTCAATCTACACTTCTTCCCTGGGCTCTCTGATCTCATCTCATGGTTTTCAGTATCATCTTTACGCTGATGACACCCAGCTGTATCTCTCCACACCAGACAGCACCGTGGAGACCCAGGCCAAGGTATCGGCCTGCTTATCCGATATTGCTGCATGGATGTCCAACTGCCACCTGAAACTGAACATGGCCAAGACCGAGCTTATCGTCTTTCCACCAAAACCCACTTCTCCTCTTCCTCCGCTCTTGATCTCTGTTGATAACACCCTCATCCTCCCCGTCTCATCCGCCCGCAACCTCGGAGTCATCTTCTACTCCTCCCTCTCCTTCTCTGCACATATCCAGCAGACAGCCAAGACCTGTCGCCTCTTCCTCTTTAACATCAGCAAAATTCACCCTGTCCTCTCTGAGCACACCACCCGAACTCTCATCCACGCTCTCATCACCTCTCGCCTTGACTACTGCAACCTACTCCTCACTGGCCTCCCACTTAACCATCTATCCCCCCTTCAATCCGTTCAGAACTCTGCTGCACGTCTTATATTCCGCCTGAACTGATATACTCGTATCACCCCTCTCCTCAGGTCACTTCACTGGCTTCCGATCAAATACCGCACTCAGTCTACAGCCCCTCATTACCTCTCTACCCTCATCTCCCCTTACGTTCCCGCCCGAAACCTCCGCTCACAGGACAGATCCCTCCTCTCAGTACCCTTCTCCACCACCGCCAACTCCAGGCTCCGCCCATTCTGCCTCGCCTCTCCCTATGCTTGGAATAAACTTCCTGAGCCCTTACGCCAAGCCCCCTCCCTACCCATCTTCAAATCCTTACTCAAAGCCCACCTCTTCAATGTTGCTTTCGGCACCTAACCTTTATACCTTTCATGAAATCTAGACTGCCCCAATTTGACTACCCCTACTTGACTGACTGTACATTTGTCCTTTAGATTGTAAGCTCTTTGAGCAGGGACTGTCCTTCTATGTTAAATTGTACAGCGCTGCATAACCCTAGTAGCGCTTTATAAATGTCAAATAGTAGTAGTAGTAGTAATATAGAAGAAACACTTATAGAATCTTTTAATCTACCCTATTTAATTTCTAGTTCATTTAATATGAAAAATAGCAAGTACATCTGATTTTAGTTCATTGTCATTTCATACTCTATTAAGTAATAATTTTTTTAAAGGGAGGAAAAGACCTCAGATGCTCAGCCTATTGTGTCTATATTTCACCATTGTGGCCAGGCGAATGTCCTCATAGGTAAAAAAAAAAAAACCTCCTCTTTTTTACTTTTTTTTTTCAAAATATTTTTCTTTGAGTTTTTTTCTGATCGTGTGCTGATTGTGCTTATTGATAAAAACAATTTTTACTACTACTACTACTATTTAGCATTTCTATAGCACTACAAGGCTTATGCAGCGCTGCACAAACAATCTTCCCGTTCTAAATATATTCTTAGGATTTGAAAACACTTACCTGTTTCCCGAGGATTCTGCTTTTGCTTGTTCAGTTAGCTCAACAGAATACCTCTGTTTCACAGTATGCTTCTTCAGGAGCTGAACCACTAGCTTTGCTGTCTTGAAATCCTAGTCGCAGAGGTCCTGACTCCTTCATGATCCAGCAGCCTCCCATGCTGAAGGATTTCTTGAAAAAAAAAGAGGTTTTTTTTTTAGTACTTTCTAGTTTTCGTGTTTAAAGTATTCGTAGGAGCAAGATATTAGCCATATTAGTTCATTTAACACCAATCTATTCAATAATCAAATAACATCTACAGTGAAATGTCTTATTGAATTTGAAAATCATTTGTACTATCCAGTTAATTCTACTATTCATAAAACAATATAGTATAACCCACATATACGTACAAAATAAATCTCAATTTTATTGGAAGGAATGGATAGATATATTGACTATCAAAGACATTTTGGCTGAGGATAATCAAACAATGCTACCCTTTCCACTCCTTCAGGCTCATTAATAATTACTACAAATGGCTTCAACTATATCATTGTCTACATGCTTAACAACATATAGACTCATCTACTTCAGAAGAACCTTCTATCTTTTCAACTGCACTTATAATAAATGGGCATCTGCTTCTACCATTTACAAGACTATTACGTGTAAATCTCATAAATATGTTACGGTTTTACAAAACTCTTGGGGAAATGATACTAGTCATATGCTCACAGAACAGCACTGGACCCATATATGGACCTCAGGGATAAAGCCATTGGCTTCTGCGACTTTTCTACAATCCAATTTTTTATTATATCATAAATCAATATGGACCCCATGAAAACTCTTTGTTGCTGGATTATCTTCTTCTGACAAATGTTGGAATTGTTCTTCTGAAAGTGGAACTTTATCACATGATTTTTGAATGGCAATCACTGCAACTATTTTGGAATGATATTTGGCGAATAATTCAAAAAATGATCAATTTGACATGTACTCTTTCATATTCTATTATACTTTATAAATCAAGCTCACCACTGGTTACTCTTCCAGATCATTTTGATAGTCTACTATCCATTGCACTAAAACTTATCCTGTCAAATTGGAAATCAGCAAAATGTTCATTATTGGTGTCAATCAGTCCTGCTTTATCAGAAACTTGAATTCTCAATTGCAGAAAAATTAGGTTCTATATTAAGTAAAAGGAAATGCTAGTCACCTATAGAGTCATACCTTGATAATATAGTTAATAACCAATGAAAACTATCTTTCATGTTTCCCTCAATCATATTTCTCATTATGTTGACAAATGTACAAATTGTACTATATTTACTAGCAGTGTATCTATATGAAAGTTATTTTATCTTTTTTGTTATGACACTATTTTCTTGTGTCTTTCATTGTTATTGTTTTTTTTTTTAGAAAATCAATAAAACTTCATGAGAAAAAAAAAGAAAGTGCTCCTAATCGGTCAGGTTCTCAAGATTTCCACAGTGAATATGCATGAAATATATCTGTATGCACTGCCTCCATTGTATGTAAATCTATCTCATGCATATTCATTTAGGATATCCTGAAAACTAGATTGACTGGGTTGAGAACCCCAGAGTTAGAAGAAACAGTATCTAAGGTTTCTTGGGTTGACACAGATATATGGAAATGTAATAGAAAGTTTGGTATTGCTTAACATGAACATATTTTTAAAAGAAAAATTATAATGATAATTTTAATGACTTTAGACTTACCATGAGATTTGTGTTAGAGAAAATAAATTTAAGTTAAAAAATGGATAGAAATTTATGTGAAGAAAAATGCTGATATAGCTGGAGAGAAATTATATTTTAGAGCAAAGATCAAAATTTCAGTTCCTTATTGCCTTTCTCACTCAGCCTCTCACTACATAGCCTTCTCTCACAAAGACCTGCAGAAGCGCTAACTATGACCTAGTTCTATGACATTTTCAACTGCACACATGTGCCCATCAGGCCCCTAAGAGGGTAGGAACCCATCAATTGCAGCAAAAGTCCTGTCACTCCCTAAACATGCCTGGATTCTGCCATGATTCCTACATTCTTGCACACTGCGATCTGTGAGAGCTTTGGCAGCTGGATGCACACCTCTGATTTTACAAGATATGAAGTACCAGTCAACTTCTAACACACATGCAGAACCAGCCTATCAGTCCCTAATCACAACTGCTCAGAACCCCTGATATACGACTGATGATTTTTGTGTTCTATCCCTGATAGATTATGGGGGATACCACCAAAGCAGCTGGCTCCTGATTCCCCAACATGGCAAAACACTCTGAGGCACCAAAGCACTTTAGCCAGGTCCACCGGCAAACTAGGGTGATCACTGAGATATCCTTTGCCCTGCTGAAAAAACATTTATGCTGTCTTGACTGCTCAGAAGCTGAAATGATATATTAGCCAGCACTCTAAGCTGAGCAGGAGTCCTCTACCTACAGTTCTGCCAGTGTGTGTGTGTGTGTGTGGGGGGGGGGGGGGGCAGTTTCACTGTCACATTTTCAATAACAAGGGACAGGCAAGCTCTGCAGAACTCCAGGAGACCTTCCTGTCCTTATCCATTGAAAACACAATATTGATGCACTGCTACCCAGCAATGCAGTTGGATGACTTCTACTCAGCTTGTAGGGAACTGTGTTGGCCAGTGAAGGTCTGTCAGATTTTCATAGCTTGCTGTATAGTGCACAATTTAGCACATAAGCATCACCATACTGAGAAAAGACCAAGGGTCCATCAAGCCCAGCATCCCATCTCCAACAGTGGCCAATCCAGGCTCCAAGAACCCGGCAACCCCCCCCCCCCCCCCCCAAAAAAAAAAAAAAAAAAATTGAATAATGTTCAATGGACTTTTCCTTCAGGAATCCATCCAAATCCCCCTTAAACTCCAGCAACGAGTTCCAGAGTCCAACTACACGCTGAGTAAAGAAAAACTTTTTCCTATTTGTTTTAAATCTACCATATTCTAGCTTCATCTTGTGTCCCCTGGTTCTATGAAGAGCCCTAACCATCTTAGCCTTTCCTCAAAGATTGTAAGCACTGTCGAGCAGGGACTGTCTCTTCATGTTCAAGTGTACAGTGCTGCGTACATCTAGTAGTGCTATAGAAATGATAAGTAATGGTAGTAGTAGTAAGTCATTCCATCCCTTTTATCATTTTCGTCGCCCTTTTCTGCACCTTCTCCAATTCCTTTATATCTTGAGATGCGGCGACCAGAATTGGACACAATATTCGAGGTGTGGTCACACCATGGAGCGATACAACGGCATTATAACATCCTCGTGTTTGTTTTCCATCCCTTTCCTAACATTCTGTGCACTTTCTTAACCGCCGCAGCACACTGAGCAGAAGTTTTCAATGTCTTATCAACGATGACTCCCAGATCCCTTTCTAGGTCTGTGACTCCTAACGCGGAACCTTTCATGACATAGCTGTAATTCAGGTTCCTCTTACCCACTTGCATCACTTTGCCCTTGTCAACATTGAACTTCATCTGCCACTTGGATGCCCAATCCCCCAGTCTCGTGAGGTCTTCCTGTAATCTTTCCCACTCCTGCGACTTGACGACCCTGAATAACTTTGCATCATCTGTGAATTTAATTACCTCACTAGTTACTCCCATCTCTAGGTCATTTATAAATATGTTAAAAAGCAGCGGTCCCAACACAGACCCCTGAGGGACCCCACTAACTACCCTTCTCCATTGAGAATACTTACCATTCAATCCTACTCTCTGCTTCCTATCCTTCAACCAGCTCTTAATCCATAGTAATACCCTACCTCTGATCCCATGACTCTTCAGTTTCCTGTGGAGTCTTTCATGAGGCAGTTTGTCAAATGCCTTCTGAAAATCCAAATACACAATATCCACCGGCTCCCCACTGTCCACATGTTTGTTCACCCCCTCAAAAAAATGCAGTAGATTGGTGAGGCAAGACTTCCCTTCACTAAATTCGTGCTGACTTTGGGATGACTACCATCTGGTTATTAAGAGCCGGTTATTAAATTTTGGTCAGACTTGCGAGCCCGGTTGTTGAAAAGCGCAAGCCGGTTCTCCCTCCCTCCTCCCTCCGGATCCGGTCCCAAATCCTCCTCGGTGAAGACCGAAGCAAAGAATTTATTTAATTTCTCCGCTATGGCTTTGTCTTCCCTGATCGCCCCTTTAACACCACTTTCAACCAGCGTTCCAACCGATTCTTTAGCCGGCTTCCTGCTTTTAATGTATTAAAAAAAATTTTACTATGTATTTTCGCTTCTAACGCTAACTTTTTTTCAAAGTCCTTTTTTACTCCCCTTATCTCCGCTTTGCGTTTGGCTTGGCATTCCTTATGTTTTATCTTATTACAAGCCGTTGAGCCCATTAAAACGGGCAAGAAAGCGGTTGGAGCAAAGCCGGGTGCAGCCGAGCCCCCACCCAGGAAAGCCGCCCCAGGGGATGGTGGCAGAGGAAAGCGCCCGGGTAACAGCAGTGGCGGCTGCGGTGGCAGCAGCTTATCGTACCTGTTGGATACGGAGTGCGCCTCGGAGCTGCTGTCGGACGATCCCTGCCCGGTGCTCGCCGGTCAACGTCGAAACTCGGAAGAGATTTGTGACATGACGTGCATGTGCAGAACAGCTGCGCGGCACGTCGGTCACTCTTCATTTATATAGTAGGATTTTTAGTTGGTTCTCTTCTCCATTTTCTGAAGGATTGTTTTTTGGCTCTAATGGCTTCCTTTACCTTACTGTTTAGCCATGCCGGCTGACATTTGGTCTTTTTTTCCTCTTTTTCTAATACGCGGAATATATTTGTCCTGTACCTCTAGGATGGTCTTTTTGAACAGCATCCACGCCTGATGCAAGTTTTTTACCCTGTGAGCTGCTCCTTTCAGTCTTTTTTTACAGTTTTTCTCATTTTATCGTAATCTCCTTTTCTGAAGTTAAACGCTAGTGTATTTGATTTCCTAAGTTCACTTTCTTCAATGCCAATATGAAAACTGATCATATTATGATCACTGTTATCAAGTGGCCCTCGCACCGTTACCCGCCGCACCAGATCATGAGCTCCACTAAGGACTAAGTCTAGTATTTTTCCTTCTCTTGTCGGCTCCTGAACCAGCTGTTCCATGAAGCTGTCCTTGATTTCATCAAGAAATTTTATCTCCCTGGCATGTACCGATGTTACATTAACCCAGTCTGTATCCGGATAATTGAAATCACCCATTATTATTACATTACTCATTTTATTTGCTTCACTAATTTCCTTTGACATTGCTACATCCATCTGCTCGTCCTGGCCAGGCGGATGGTAGTACACTCCTATCACCATTCCCCCCCCCCCCCCTTTTCACGTGGAATTTCAATCCACAAAGATTCCAATAGGGGTTTTGTATCCTGCAATATTTGCAGCCTATCTGAGTCAAGGTTCTCATTAATATACAGTGCTACCCTTCCTCCAATCCTATCTACCCTATCACTATGATATAATTTGTAGCCCGGTATGACTGTGTCCCATTGGTTATCTTCCTTCTACAAGGTCTCAGAGATGCCTATAATATCCAATTTTTCATTGTGTGCAATGTATTCCAGCTCTCCCATCTTATGTCTCAGGATCCTTGCGTTTGTGTATAGACATTTCAATGCATGCTTGTTGCTCAGTTTTATATCACGTTTAATACATGGCATTATTAATATGTTATCTTCTGTCTAGTTATTATTAATTTTACCTAAGGCCATCTGATCTACTACGGTCTCTTTGACATCCTGACTTACAAGGAACTTTTTCTTCCCTGTTTGGATGATATCTTCTAAAGATACCTTATCCTGAACCATGCCCTTTTGAGCGACTGTCGGCCTTCCCCCTGTTTCTAGTTTAAAAGCTGTCCTAGTTCCTTTTTAAATGTTGATGCCAGCAGCATGTCCCACCCTGATTAAGGTGAAGCCCATCAGATCGGAATAGACTCTCCCTTCCCCAGAATGCTGCCCAGTTCCTGACAAATCCAAAACCCTCATCCCCGCACCATCATCTCTTCCACGCATTGAGACTCCGGATCTCTGCCTGTCGCTTGGGCCCTGCGCATGGAACAGTTGGTATTTCAGAAAAATGCTACCCTAGAGGACTAGGGGTCATGCGATGAAACTACAGTGTAGTAAATTTAAAACAAATCGGAGAAAATGTTTCTTTACCCAACACATAATTAAACTCTGGAATTCATTGCCGGAGAACGTGGTGAAGGCGGTTAGCTTAGCAGAGTTTAAAAAGGGGTTAGACGGCTTTCTAAAGGACAAGTCCATAAACCACTACTAAATGGACTTGGGAAAAATCCACAATTCCAGGAATAGCAGGTATAGAATGTTTGTACGTTTGGAAAGCTTGCCAGGTGCCCTTGGCCTGGATTGGCCGCTGTCATGGACAGGATGCTGGGCTCGATGGACCCTTGGTCTTTTCCCAGTGAGGCATTACTTATGTACTAAATTTGGCTTCCAGAACCTCTCTCCCACATTTTCCTAAGTCGTTGGTACCCATGTGTACCAAGATGGCCGGCTCCTCCCCAGCACTATCTAAAATTTTGTCTATGTGTTGCCAACAAACCAAACCAGCTCAGAAATCCTCTGCTCAGCCCACAGGTCAGGCACTCTTCCCCCTTTCTCCTCTTTATGTAGTCCTGACTGCATACAATTAGCCCCTCCTCCCACGTGGTGCTAAGATCCCTGCTGGAATCCTATCTGCTAAGGTATGTTACTCAGCACACTCATCTCAGGAACTAAACCCAGCCCAGAGAACTCCTTTCAGGCAGCCCAGCCCCGAAACACAGGAATCACAGTTTCAGAGAAAAAGAAAAAGTACCCAGCAAAAATTGCAGTTTTTAGGCAATAGGATAACAGACAGAAAGGTTTAAAGAGGACACACCCTAGTAAAACAACAGATGAAGTAGAAGTGCTATAGCAGGACACTGAGGATATTGAATCACTCACACACATTGACAAATCACTGTAAAAGCAGCAGGACCTGAGGGCAAGAAATAAACTCACACATAGGCATTTCATGTGAAAGTAAGTGTATTTCTTTTTCGCAGCAGTGCATTTAATGAGACATGCCCACATTCCCTATCCAAACATGTTCCCCCTCCTTGACCTCTCCCCATTCACATAAGTTAATCCTCCTTCACGCTATTTCTTGCCATTTCCCTTACCCTTTTGTCACCCCCTTGCCAGGCCCTTCGCCCTTTTCCCTGCTTCCAAGGCATGCTGTACAGAGATATGAGATGATATATCACCACTATTGGACAATCTGAGTGACTCCTCATCCTACAACCTTCACATTCATCTGCCCCTATGAAGTCTTGGAAAACCATTTTCCCCCAGCTATTAATGTAAGAGACAGGTGCTAACTGTAAGGGTGGAGGCTTTGGATAGGTGAATGATGGCCCAGTATCCACAGAAGTTAGGAAGGTAGTTTTTGTAGATCTCAATGGCCAGTCTCTTGGCAGCAGATGCAGCAAGACCAAAGGGCGTTGGTGTTCCCGGCAACTGTTCTGTGAAGAGATGCAGGGGTGGAAGGTTGGGTGTATGGCTCTGAAAAATGGACCCAGTTATGAGTCAGGATTTCATTCACTAATGTTCTCTATGTTTTTTTCAAACTGTTTCTCCTGTACGGCCACCATTCTCTCATTTTGCTGAAGCTTACATTTCAACTGATTAGGGAAGAGGTGATAATGTTCAAGAGGCACTCAGCACAGGTGATCAACTGCTGCTCCGTCACCTGCCTACTTTTGGACCTTCTGGGGCTCTATATGCAGCCATAGTGTCATCAAAGGCCAAAGGTGAATGAAGAGGTTTGTATCCCACTACCTCCTCCTCATTCACGGTGCCTACATCAACATTTAAATTGCCAGATGCTGCAGGCTCCTCCTCTCCCTGGCTCTCTGTGACCAGTGTGGCCTGCATCATGAGGTGGTACATTGCTGTGGTATCTACCTTCTGCCTGTCCTCTTGGATCCTTCTCTGGATCATATGCCATCCTTTCTGAAATTAAGCCAACATAAGCACAGTCTAACCAATCAAATCACAGAACAATCCACAAAATATTTAGCTCAGTCAGTGCTAACAGTCAACGATAATATCTTATCCCATGGGAATAATACTATCCGGGGGGGGGGGGGGGGGGGGGGAACCCACAGGAAGACTGTAAGCTGATTAAAGTTTCTTCTGCAGTCACTGGAGTTGTTCCAGGAATGTGGTCCTGGTCGCCTTGCTGGAAATACAGAATCATTCCAAGCAGCGCCTTTCCTCCTTGATTCTAAGAATAGGTGAAAGATTGTCTTAGTCATAGTGCACAGTTTGTACAGCTACTCTCATAGCAAATGCTCCTAGACTTCTCCTTACTGATTGTCCTGACTAGGATAACCAGCTATCTCTTACTCCTATACTTGCTTTGGATTGCATTGCTATGTCTTTGGACTGCAAGGCTCTCCCCTCACATTCAGGTCATTTAGCTGGGGGTGGGGGTATGGTCAAAGAAAAAAAGACAGGGATTTGAATTGAACAGAAGATTTTATACACATTCCCTCCAAAACAAGTCTCCTCCCCTCTTTATAACATTAGACCTCCTGGAAGCTTCTTCTTTCTTGCAGCTAGTGATGTTATAGATAAGCAAAAACATATTTTAGCAGAGTATCTAGCTGTCATTGCTAGCACCCCATAGCAGGACCCTAGCTTCTCTACAACAGCTATTACAAAGAACCGCTAGTTACCATGGCTTTGCAGTAGCTGTTAATGAGTGCTATATTGAATGCTAACTGCTTACCGCACTTTGGCACTGTTAGGCTTCTCACGGAAACACTGGGTTTGTGAGCCCTTGGACCACTGCCGAGGAGCGGCAGTGGCAGGCAAAACCACCCCAAACCAGAGACAAGGCAGAACAGGACTGGAACCCCAGACTGAAGTTGCAGCTGAGGCAAACAAGCTGGAACAGGCAGAGCAGGAACAGCTAGACTTTACCAGCACTTGACCACCGTTCCTCAGGAGTTGAGCCCCTGAGTGCAGGCGGCCGGCCAGACTTACAGGACTGGGCAGGAACTGGATACCAACAGGATACACACAACAGAGTCAGGACTAAAAGCTGCCAGGCAGCCACTAAGACAGAAACACAGACAGGTGAGAGTCAGGACTGAAAGCTGCCTAGCAGCCACTAAGAAAGAAACACAGACAACCCTGAATTAGACAAGGAATACAGACCAGAAACAAGACTAGGAAGTAAGCAATAAAACCAAAGCTAAACTACACATAGACTAACTAGAACCAGACAAGGAACTCAGTCAAGAAACTGGACTAGGCAGAAGTGCACAGAGCACACCAACATACCAGGGACCTTAGACGATGCAAAGGCAAACACAGAAGTTTCCAGGGAGTTAATAAAGCCCATTAGCAACTGAAGTTCAGCTGCAGGAATCACAAGGCAGGTACGGGTGCTGTTCAGGCACAAACAAGAAAAGCAAGTCTGGCAGCCCAGAAGATCTGGACCAGACTAGGCTGAAGTCTGGAACGGGTGACAGTCCATAGCAGCCACTGGTTCTGGCCACCAGAGGGCGAGGGGAGCACAGACAAGGAAACAGTCACCATCGTGACAGGCACAAGGGTCTGTAAGTTTTCATAGTTTATTACATAAGCTTGTGTGGGTACTGTACTGACTACTGAGTAGAAGATTCAGTCTCCCAACTGAAAATTCAGTATACTCAGCTTCTAGGCAGTGTACACATTAAGACACTTATTTTTGGAGCATATAGATGTCCTGAAATGGACATCCATGTGCTTAAAACGCCCAAAGGCAGGATTTGAATATCTAACACTGCCATATGTCCAAACAACAAGGGAGTGTGTTGTAGGTGTGTTTTCAGCACTTTTTGGAGGGCCCAAAATCAGAATGTCCAACAGTGATTACCGAAGGGGAAGAAATGTCCAAGTCTAAAAAGAAAGACGTCCTTATTTAGACCTATTTCTGGAAAGTCAAGGGTACAAAAAGATGCTCTTATTTAGCAGCTGACCACTGGAGGGATTAAGGCATGACACCTCCTTAATCCCCCAGTGGTTACTATCCCACTCCCTTTCCCCTGAAAGTGAAATTGAAAGGGAACCTTAGGGAGGGAGGTGTGGCCTAATGGTTAGCACAGCAAGCTTTGATCCTGGCGACCTGTGTTCAATTCCCACTGCAGCTCCAAAGTCACCTAACCCTCCATTGCCTCAGGTACAAAAACTTAGATTGTGATCCTTCTAGGAACAGAGAAAGTACCTGCATATAATGTGTACAGTACTATAGAAATGATTAGTAGTAGTAGATTCATGACAGCCTCAGATATTGTGGGCATTTTTATCATAGCAGGAAGTAAATCTAAGGAGCAGCCAAGTGGTTAGTGTAGTTCAAATTCTATTTTAACTTTTAACTTTAAAAATATTTATATGAGCCCTCCAGTAACAAAAAAATACTTACTGTACCTAAATATATGTCACCCGTCTGTGGTAAGACTTCACACAGTATCAAAATACCTCTAATATGTAGTCGCGCCAGCCGAGGGAACTAACTGTGCTCAGGTCACCAGAGACAGAGTGAACATAGAATAAAACATCATCCTTAAAAGATAATACCGGATGAATGCATAAAGGTGAACATAAATTCCTGTGAATGGAATCAATTTGATTTACAATAAATCTAGATACTACTCACTTATATATGTAACAAGAAATTATTTATTAAAGTGGAATGAAATTATTTAACTGTACTGGTAAACAGAAAGAAATACTCTTCAGTTAGTTTGTACAGGATTAGACCAGTAAAACTGCTGATTCCCTACTGGATCCAGTATACACTCTAATTTCTTTACTAACCAAACATTTATTCTCCTAACCAAATTACAAGTCAGTATAACACTTCAAAGATTTCCAACTCAAAATAGGAATGTTCCTTAGGTGTATTTCATGTAAAATCTCAGTTCACTTGTGTGGTAAACAGGAGTTTCAGAAAAAATGTGAATTGTCTCTCTCTGTACTTAGCTGAAGGAAACTTCCAGTTGCAGACTCAACTTCCAGTTACTGACTCAACTTCCAGTTGCAGACTCAGTCTTCAAGAGATCTCTCCTTTAAAAGTTGTCTTCTTCCTAAACTTAATCTGAAAATAAAATAAAAGGAGAAATACTGCCTCCCTGCAGTGAGTGTGTCTTTTAGATCAGCCTGCCTGAAACTGGAACCTGGACTGAGTGCTAAACTATGAAAAAATAAAATAAATTGAATTTCCTCAGTTCTAATTTCCTAAGTAGCTTTATTATAACTTTACCCTGACTATCTAAAAAGCAACCCTTTTTGTTTCTTCCAAGCTGCTGAGATCTTGAAGCCCACTGCTGGGTCTCATCCACACACACACACATTCATAGATCCACTCCTCTCTCAGCAGAAAAAAACTCAAGCTTGTAAATCTCAACTAATCTCTTTCAGAAATAAATCTTTTTCCTTAAATGTTTAATGATTTCTGATCCTTACTATTAGGACCAAATCAACTTGAAAACTCACAATCCTTTCCTCAGGAGAGAGAACTAAAACTTTCAAATCTAGTACAAACCTCTCCTCAATTTCCTGCTTTACTTCAAACAAGTCGATCACTCTTTTAATATATCAGTCAAATTTTATCAATTCTTTCTTTCAATTCTTACACCCAGAGCTCACAGAATGCAGGTCCTGGCTCAGTCAAATCTTCAGTTGCTCTTTCTGCTCTATTCCCGGGCAAAATTCTAACAAGAGCTGCTCAGCCAATCAGAGAGCTCTATTTGAATGTAGATTAACATAGACACTCTAATTGGAATTTCCAGTCAAAAAACACCAGATAAACCCTTCGTTTTTGGATCAAATTCCACATTTTTGATCAGTCATGTCCTAGCATTAAGGCTGTAAACATTTCTAACAATTTTTATCCATATGCAAATGAGAACCTCCCAAAAACAGACTAATTTGCATATGATTTAAACAAATTTGAGTACATAGCATATCAATTCCATCTCCTAACACCTAAATTCTGCAATTAGATTTAATGCAAATACTTTTCAAACTTATTTTTAGCACTTTTAAAATCTTAGGTGTCAGTGCAAATCTCTATGGTATGTTCTGCTCATGTGCAGGAGTCTCTATGGTATCAACTGCTCATGTGCAGGAAGTCCTCCTGGCTGAATATTTCCATAGCAAGTCAGGACACCTCTAGCAAACCCCCCTGCTCTCTCAACAGTAAGGTAAACACATTAAACCAATTTCTACAACTGGTTACATATATAAGCTATCTGCAAGCCTGAAGGCTACTGAAGTAGTGTTTGTTCAGGTATAGTAGATATTTTTCTGTTCCCAGAGGGCTCACAATTTCAAGTTAAAGTTGGATTTGAATCTAGGTCCCTTGATTTACAGTCCACTGCACTAACCACTAGGCTGCCCCCTCTGCTCTGCATGGATATCTGTGTGACCATTTTCTGAGAAGATGTCAATGTCCCTTATTCCCCCTCCCCCCACCCAATTCATAATTTGGATATTTACAGTTTGTAAAATGGCTGTCCTTGCTGGACCTCTTTAGCACATGGATATCCATCTTATGTATTTTCAAACAGGAAATCTTGTTCAAAAACACATGTGAGATGAACCTCTTTTTGGAGAATTCTGACCTGGACGTCCCTGTTCTAACTTTGACTTCCTTTCAAAATGTGCCTCCATGCTTGTTATACCAACTAACCATTTCAAAAGCTTATTTCCAAAACCTGCTAAGTCCATTTTAGTTGCATCAGAGAAAAGTTGATTCTCCATGTAAACATACATATTTTGTAAACTGAACTCTTTTAATGCTGATGATATAAAATATCATATATCTCTTGTAAACCCCTTTTCTTTAAAACATACTCCTCAGACCTGTGCTAAACATGACAATTATTTTTCCTTCATTTATTCTTTTAGGAGCCACATGGTGTATGTGATTCCAGTGGCTATAGAAGCATTCATAATTAAACCAGTAGATCAAAGTTTCCAAGCATCAACAGCAGCAAAATGGAATGAAAGATTCCAAACACAATTGTTTTTTTTTTTTACAAGTCTGTCATATGTGAAGTGAAATTATGAGTGTAGTGCTTGTCTGTGCATAACTGAAGAAGCATTACTGAGGGTGGAGTTGGGGAAGGTTTTGCACTTACATTATTGGGATTTTCAAAAGTATGCAAACCTTTTGTTTTGTTTTTTAATAGGTAAACTCTGCGTAAGTTAACAGGTGTAAATATGGGCACTTAATTATAGCTGGATAATTTTCAAAATGAAAATATGTGTATGCTTTCACTTTGAAAATCTAGCAAAGTTCAAAGAGTGAAAAATTTCTGCGTACTTTTTCCTGATGAGAAAAGTTATAAATTACCTCTTTAATAGTTACCTGTTATCAAAATGAAAGATCATAAACTGTGTAATACTTCAGTACACAGCTTTTGAGAAACTCCTGGACAACTAGGTAGCAACATATTTGCAACAAAATAGATGCTATCTTTCCTAAAAATTAAAGATTTCCAAACTAAAAATGTTCTCTGTAGACAAGAGTAATCATGCACTGTTTTAAATTACTTATCGGGATAAAAATACCCAATGATAGAACTGCATAACATGACTTTTAAACTAAATTATCAGTATTTAAAAACACACTGGATCAAATGCTGTTCCTCTGAGTTCCAGTGACTGTAAGGTCCCAGAAGCATTGGTGGTGTTTTAAAGAGGACAGATCCACCATCTGTGTTTTTGAGAAAGAAGGCACTACCTGTTCTACACGTGAGCAGTAAGTTAGTCCTAATAATTTCTTATAATATATTGTTGTAGGTTTAAGATTAATGTGTAGAATTCTCTTAGCTCATACCTCTGCTTTAGGTATACATTTCTGGCACTTCCAGATGTGTAACTGAGTCAGACTGTAATAGCAAAAGCAACACAGAGGCTTATGGCATCTTATAGAAGAAAATGCTGCACCTGACACATAAAATACATATTCTATATAAAGTTTACTGACATCCTTACAGAGGACTGTTTCTAAACTTCCTGTACTACACACGATTTAACTAATTAGAGACATTAGTTTTTAAGTTGTTTCATAACTTTGGAGAGATGTACTTACCCACTGAATTTCTTTTACAACTTTGAGTTTTTTGAGACTGTGGGTTACAGTAAATCCAGCAGGTTTGCTCTTTAAATTGTATACTTTCCTTAGCCCACCAAACTGTAACTATTTTATTTATTTATTTATGGGAAGGAAAACAAAAAGTGAGGAGAGTGGATGAGGATACCAACAATTGTATATTTATTTGCTAAAAAATAGAAATTTTAAAAAAATAGCACTGTACATAAAAATTTCTATTTTTTAGCAAATAAATATACAATTGTTGGTATCCTCATCCACTCTCCTCACTTTTTGTTTTCCTTTCCACGGTTCCGTGAGGGTTTTCACCTCCTTTTTGTTTTTGCTTTTTTTTGATTTATTTATTTATTACATTTGTACCCCGCACTTTCCCACACAATGCAGGTTCAATGCAGCTTACATAGTAATTCGAAATACAAAGTCTTATAACAGAAATTTCAAAACGGTAGTGAAACATTATGAAGTTGAGCTTGAATAATTTATGATAAGTTGAGTTTGATAATGTATGATTAGGATAAAATAGGGTAGACAGGATAGGATAGTATAAGTTAGGAGAAGGGGTAAGGAAGGATATAATAAAGGGGAGATGGAGAAGAGAAGGATAGGATGTGTAGAGGGGGAATGGGGAGGAGGGATAAGTAAAACCAATGATGAGGTCAGTATCTAAGTCAGAACAGAATTGGGAATGGAGGTTGGTAAGATTAGGTTGGGACATTAGAGTAGGCTTGCTTAAAGAGGTGAGCTTTCAACATTTTTCTAAAGGGCAAGTAGTCGTTGTCTGACAGAATAGTTTAGTACATTGATAAAGATGGATTTATATAAATTGTTCTCACTTTGCCAAATTTGAAAATACTTTTTCTTTGGCTATGTAAAATTCTTGTACAAGCCTTAATTTTGACACATCTAGATTTTTGTGATGATCTATAGGTAGGTTGCTTGGCTAAACTACTACTACTATAAATCATTTCTATAGCGCTACCAGTTGTATGCAGCGCTTCACAATTGAACATGAAGAAAGAAAAGACAGTCCCTGCTCAAAAGAGCTTACAATCTAAACCAGGACAGACAGGACCAATAAGGATAAGGGTAGGACAGACAAAAGGACACATAGGGAAAGAAACATATTACAAACATTACAAAAAAACATTACAAAATACAACTGCTCTCATGATCTGCGGAGCAAAAACATTTGAAAGAATGTCTGCACTTCTGACCAGAACTATATTCAAACTATGGGGCCCTTTTACTAAGCAGCGTGTCTACGTGCGCCCAACGTGCACCAAAATACAGTAACCACCCAGCTACCGTGTGGATCTTGCGGTCATTTCATTTTTTATTTTCGGATGCATGTATTGGGCACGCAGCAAGTGACATTTGACGCGCGTAGGTCATTACCGCCCAGTTACCACGTGAGTCTTTATCGCTAGGTCAATGGCTGGCAGTAAGGACTCAGACCCAAAATGGACGTGCAGCAATTTTCATTTTGCCGCACGTCCATTTTCAGCAAAAATTTTAAACAGGCTTTCCTTACAGGTGTGCTGAAAAATGATTCTGCATGTGCCCAAAACACTCGTCCACACTACCACAGGCCATATTTTAGCATGCCTTTGTAAAAGGGTATCTATGTACATTTGTTTCCAGGGTTTATTAGAACTTTGGTCCAGCATATTTGGTCAAACTTTTAGAATTTGCTCTTTTAAGCAATTCTACTCATCAATGTAGATCCCCTTTTCTTTATTACCCTTCGGTGAAAGGAATTAAGTCTAAGGAACTATTGTCTTCCTCTATGCTGCATATTGGTGGAATTGTGTTCATTAGACATTAGGTGCAGTTTAGTTATATGACATTTTGGAAGAAATTAAAAACTTGTTTCAGAATTTTTAATAGAATTCTAGTCAGTTTCATTGATTTTGTTTATACTTCTAGTCCCTTGTTTATAAACCATGTCGAACCAGTGATACTGGGGTACTGTGGTCTATAAGAACTTTATTGTATTGTATTGTATAGAATACGTTTTTACTGGTACACCTAAAATTTACTTCCTTGGTGAATGGGATCTTCAAAAGATATCTTTGTGATGATCATACAGTGGTATAGTGTAGAACTTTTTTTTAATATTTATTGTGAAAAATTGTGAAAAGCCAACAGAATAGATGATCATTTAGGAGACATTTGAGAAGCACTGCTGTAGTAAGATACAAATTAGCTGAACCCTTAAATTCAATTGTTAACATATAATGACACACATCTCAGTGGAAACTAAATTGGTGTTATGTGGTCTATCCGTTGTGTATCTATGAGCAATTGGGCAGCTGGAGGGGGTAGTTTAGGGGACAGTTGATCAGTTAGAAAGCATAGTTTTGTGGGGTAAGTGCAGATTCTGGTATGGTGGGGCAGTTATTGGGTAGTTTGGGCGTACATGGGTATTTCCAGGGTGGTGGGGTTATTTGGTGGCATGGGTAGTATTAGGTTTAGGAACCAGGCAATTTGGGGGTGTTAGATCAGCTGGGCAAATAGTTTTGAAATGTGTGGGCAGTTGATATGGGAAGGTGCAGTTACAGAGGATAGTTTTTGGGGTGGAGGCAGTTTGAAGGGTGGTGGGACTGTTGCAAAGGGTTAATTTTTTGGGTGGAGCAGAGAACAAGGCGAAGCAATTAGAAAGGATTAGTTCCTTAACCCCTGTGTTTCGCTTTATGTTCATTTCTAGATTGAAGAAATTAGAACTGCTTCTCACATACAAATGCATTTAGCTTTTATTTCTTGGGGGGGGGGGGGGGTAGGCGTGGACTTATATCCTTGGAATCCCTTGTCCAGTCTGCCCCTTTTTGAACTCAAAGTATCTTTTCACTGTTTTTGCCCACTCCAAGTTTCATCTCATTCCATTAAATTTTGTTCTATAGTCATTTAGACTAGATTCTATATATGGCGCCTGAAAAATCAGCACCAAAAATAATTCCGCCTATGTATATTCTGTAAATTGTGCCTAGATTTAGGCACAGTTTATAGAATATGCCTAGGTGTGTTCTCTAGAATACGCCTAATGACACCTAAGATAGATGTGGAGCAGGTGCATTCTATAACCCTGCGCATAGATTTTTGGAATGCCCCTGGCCCACCCATTCCACACTCATAGCCATGCTCCCATTTGGCAGCGTGCACTAGAAATTATGCAACTACTTTAAAGAATACACCTAGCAAGTTGTGAGGGTAAATTCTAATCAATACCAATTAGTATAAAAAAAAAAAGTACTTGTTAATTGCCAATTATTGCTGCTGATTGGCTTTTTAAGTAATTTAATTGCATGTACAAATCCATAATATGACCAGATTTGCACACACAATCATGCTATATAGAATCTGGGAGTTTCCCCCAGACAGACAATTCAGATGATTTTTGCAACATCTGTTGGGTTGAAAAGAATAATAAAACTAGTTGGATTGTGTAGATAGAAAGACATTGACCAGTGACAGATGAAAATGATTTATGAAAGTGTGGTCCCACTCAATCACATGCAAACATTGTTGGTCCAGTGTATGGTCCAATAGTATCACAAAAAACTGCTAGATAAGGTAGTGCCTATCAAGCATGAAAATTTAGTAACATTCAGGCTGATGTTATGGAGAAAGGAAAATAATAGCTTCTATTCTAATATAATTAGAAAATCCGAGGATCTCAATTTTATCTGATTCTTAATATAAATTGAATGAAAAGGCTTTTCTACAGGGCAAGTTTAAACAAAAGACAAGACAACTTCTAGGGAGCAGCAAAAGGCAGCTGCAGTTAAAGCAAAATAGTAGGTCTTGACTGCCATAAATCAAAGCATCATCATTGTATACAGTACTTGTACCTGTAAGGTAATTTTCAAATATCCCATTTATCCAAGTAAATGACTTTTGGAACTTGTCTAAAAAAGAACCCAGGAGTAAGGTGTCTGATGGCACTCCCAGCCACAGATGCCAAGCCCCTGATTCTATAAAGGTTGCAGAAAATTGGGCACACAAATTCAGGTGTGTTCCTGATTTGCGTGAGCAGTTTAAAAGAATAGCGAGCCAATTAGTGCCAGTAGTTGACTTTTTAAGAAGCAATTAGTGGCACTAATTAGATTTATTTGGAGGTTGTGTTCCCAAAATTTAGGTTCAGTCCAAAAAAGGAGGGCACAGAAAGGAGATGGTCATGAGCGTTTTGGGGTGGAATGGGAGCATAGTTTTGAATTACATGCGTAACTACAGAATAATGGTGCTGAGTGTATACATTTAGGTACAAGCATTTCCACCATGTTTTTGTTGCAAATCGTGGCACCTAAATTTATTCATGACCAATAACACTTAAGCATTATTCTATAAATTGTGCTCAACTTATAGAATAATGCTTAAATGGGGGGGGGGGGGGGGGGGGGGTGCATCATATATAGAATCTGGCCCCAAATGAAATAAATAAAAAGTTTATTGTGATGGATTCACTACTGAAATTCAACACGGTGCCATAATTCAAGGGAATCTTTAAAAAATTGCTGTGAACAAACAGATGAAAATACGTTAAAAAAAAAGTGCACAGCTGATGAAAGCTTCTTTTGAGCCACTAGACTCCTGTCATCTGAAGTACCTGACCTTGAAGGTCTTGCTTTTGGTGGCATTCAGCTTCCAGAGTTAGTGAGCTTCAAGCCTTAGGAGCTGATCCACCTTACACTAGATTTCATCATAACAGGGTAGTTCTCTACATGCATCCTAAGGTGGTGTCGGAGTTCTATCATAACCAATCTATCATTCTGCCAACATTCTTCTGAAAACCTGATGCTCATCCTAGTGAAAGAGCACTACATACCTTGGACCACAAGCAAACCTTATCCTTGTATCTGGAGCACACTAAAGCCCATAGATAGTCCACCCAGCTTTTTATTTATTTTGATCCTACAGAATGGGGGACAGCCATTGGTAAGTGTACTTTATCCGTTGGTTAGCAGATTGCATATCCTTTACTTATGCCCAGGCTGAGCTGATTCTTGTGGTCATGTCTCAGCTCACAATGTCAGAGTCATGGCTGCATTGGTAGCCCATTTGAGGCCAGCCTCCACTGAGGATATACACAAGGCTGTAACTTGGTCTTCAGTCCACTGTGATAAATAAGACCACATCCTTGAATCCCCATTACCTTCTCACTACAAGATTATCCCCAAGGGTGCTGTAAGACAGCTTTTGAACTCCAGCGTCAGAGGAGAAACCTTGACTGGCTTCAAGAAGGGGGAGGATTTTAAGACTCAATAGGTTCTGAAGACATATAGTGGGTAGGGGGTAGTATGAAGGATGAGGACAATGTTTTATTATGAGAATTAGGACCAGGCAATAGAAAGGGAAAATAAACCCTATTACCTGATAAAGGGGCAACTGCCAGAAATCCCATCTAGCAGCCAGGATTGGGAAAGAAGCTGCTGTGATCCTTAGGGGAGGGGCTATTGTAGTGTAACCTCAGAAAGCAGATAGCTTGAACCTGGGAGTACTCGAGGATCCTTAGAGTTGGAATGCACAGCCTGTCCTCCAATCCAGAAAAGCTAAGCCAATCAGAGTTAGACTAGGGTGGACCTCTGGAAAAATAGGAGCCATACCTGACACACACACACACACACACACACACACACACACACACACACACACACACACACACAAACCTTCCATAGAGAAAGAAGGCAGCAGGAGGTATAGATAGCTAATACCTAGGGCTAGAGAATCCTGTTCCCTGTATGCCATTAGCAGACTTTGGAATGACCTTCCGGAGGGAAGGTCCTCAAAGGAAAAATGATGCCAGAAGAGATGGGGGAGATATTGTAACCCGAGGGGGTTAATAAAATAAATAAAATTACCCAAGTTGTCCCAGAGTTCCATTGTGGCCAGCAGCGCAGGTCTTTAGAATTAGCTGAGAGATGAGCTTCTGTTGGCTTAGCAACAGCTTTGCTGACTGTTACAGAGAGGCTCTCTGGCTGGCAGTTGGAAGAGAGAAGGCTGCAGTTTGGATGGAGAGAGGATGTGTTTGATTGAACTCTGATTGAAAGGGAAAATAGAAGTAAAATTAATTGGAGGAAATAGGATTTCTGGTGCTGCAGTGAGTAATTGGGTATAGCAAGTGTGGAATTTAGTGGGAGAAATGAGTGAAAGGTCTATTTGAGTAATGCGTAAGTGAAATTGGTGAGTAGCACAGTAAAGCATGGGAGTGTGAGATTGGATGAGACTGAGAATAGGGTGAAGGGGGTTCAGATGTGAGAAGAGGAAAATTTGGTTTTAAAATTGAGTGGCTGTTTTAAAAACAGAACACTGAATTCAAGTCTGAGGGAGAGAGGCTGCAGGAGAAAGGTTGTGTTTTTTGCATGCTCTGTGCAAGAGAGTGAGGGAATGGTGTTAAAGTTATTTTGAAAGGTGTTGGGGGTGAAAGTAAATGAATGGGAACTAGTTTAGGGGTGGTTTGAAGGTGGGTGTGACTAAGTGATGTCATTGTGAGCGAGGGGTATGAAAATTAAGAGTGTGCCTGGAGTGAGAGGGGAATAGAGTTGGGGATAATTTTGGGTAAAGGGAGAGAGTGGGTTTTAACGGAAAAACAGCTACAAATCCTGATTGTGAGCGGAATGTGGGGTTTATAGTGACTGGGTGAGTAACTGAGGGGTGGAATGTGGTGTGAGAGACTGAATCTGTCCGGATTGCTGGTGTATTCCGTGCAGACGCTCTCTCTCCAGCTCTCTAGAATAGGGAAGTTCAGTGAGAAGTAGATTTGAAAGTATAGAAGTAATGTAATTAATTTTGTTTTTGTTGGCCCCAGTCTAATGTAACGTCCCTAAAGTCCCCCGATCAGGATTGGAAGAGAAAGGAAGTCAGGGTTTTGCTTCCCAATTTGGTTTAATTATTAGAGAGGTTTAGGAAGAAAAGTACTGTGCAAAGAAACCGAGAGGAACCGGTGGAGATCCAAGACCAGCAACAAAAGGGCCCCCCACGCAAGAAAGACAAGTTGCAACACCCGCTCTCTACGGCAGAATTGTATTCAGCTAAGTGATTCTTTTTGGGTAGCCCCACAAGTTGATAAAGCCTGTGCTTACCTAATTGCTCTGAAAGCAAATATCAACTGAAACAAAGTGGATAAGGAAAAGAGAAAGCAGAAAAAGAGACATACTTACCTGCAAGTTTGATCTGTGTATTGTGACTCCTGAAAAGGGGTTAACCTGTAAGACAAGAAGTTGAAACAAAGAATCAAACTCTTTATAGGAACACTAAAGCACGAAACAAATACCAAGTAGAAGTGAAGATATATGAGAGCGTAGAACACAGATCACTTATCTGATAGAGGTTCAGGGATGAGTTTTGTCCTGTGGGGAGAAACACAAACAAAAGTAAATGAGGGTTTCTATAATTTGACTGTTTACAATATTATCCTGTGTATTGTTAGGCACTAAGTAGAAACATGGTTGTTTAGTCACTGGTATTGACTTAAAAGCTTATAAGGTATAACTGTTAGAACTTGTTATATGAAGTTAAGTATCTTACTATTAAACGTTTTTCTATTCAACTGGAAAGAAATCTGGTGTGTCTCTTCCAGAATCAGGGAAAATCCCTACAATTAGTTTATTTTCCTCTCGTGTCCTTTGAGGGCACGAGACGTGGTTAGTGTATTTGTTTTCCTTCCACTTCTGGGAGCTGGGTTCTGGAGCCACGACTACATTCAATGAGCGAAACAGAACCCAGAGTTTAACACACATCTCAACCAGAAGTGAGGGGGAGTCACAACATTTCTTGGGAGGCTTTAGGATTTAAGCCATGGAAGCTAAGAACCAGCACTAAGGGTGAACACCTTTGAAACCTTGTCCTGTATGGAGTGCTGGGATCTTACAATATTCAGGACTGCTGGCCTAATGAATATAAGGAAGTGCCCTTTCTTAGGAGTTAAGCTGAAACCCCAGTTGGAGAAAAGAAAGGAAGACCCTTGACCAGAACTGTGTTTAATTTTGCAGTTAAGAAGCCTATACCTCAGTTATGGTTTTGTTGGCTTTGAGACTGAGGATGATATTTGTGCCTCAGCATTTTGGGTTTCTGATACTGAAGGCATTGTACGGAAATAAAAGAAAGAAACATTTGGTTAATTGGAAAACCTGAAGTTGCTCATTTTACTTCCATGGACTAAACTCTGGAAAAGATTTCACTAGTATTAACAGGAACAGGCACTTCAGTGCAGTGCTCCTCACTATAACCATCACACCACACAATCATATCTCATTACTAATACAAGCAGAATGCCCGGTTTGGCCAGACAATGCTTCTGAATTTGTTTGGTATCTAGAATACAACTCCACCATTCTAGGCCCATTTTTATTCAGTTGCAGGCTGCTGCTCCACAACCAATTTATATTTAATTTCAGATTAATTAGTTCAATGTAGCCCTACTGTTGTTGTTTTCATGAGCCTGGTGGCATGGTAATCCAAGATGCAAGGATACATCTGGCCTGTTTGTCCTGTACCTGTAGCTGGTGTTCTCTGAGGACAGAAGGACAAGTATCCTTATACCCTCCCACCTCCCCTTGGAGTTGAATTCCGTTTTAGCTACTTTCCTTTTCACTTGTTCTTTTTTTTACAATGCCAGGGAAGGGATGGGCTAGAGCAGGAAACAGCAGACTTTTCTGCTGAATGAGATTCAGTGCATTGAAGAATAAAGGCAGAACTTTCTCTGATCATGTACAGCGAAACCATTTCTTTTATCTTCAAAACTGTGCCATCTAGGCAATAGCCTACTGCTCCTGATCAAAGAAATGTCCCTAATTCTCACCCCTCCCCTGGCCCCGCTTGAAGAAATTTACCTGGCTGTCCCTTTTATGGACATTCCTTAGCCCTCTTACAGTTTTGAAACAATTGCCACATTTCACCTCTTCTCCATTCCTCTGATGTAATGGTAAATTCTCATCCCACTTTCTTATGTATATCTGAAGCAATTTAATCTCCCATCCTCCCCTTCAATCCTCCTGGATATATTTGAAATAGTTCTTCTGGAACAAAAAAGGAGGTAAAAACCCTCACGGGACCGTGAGATATAAAACAAAAAGTGAGGAGATAGAATAAGGATACCAAAAAATATTTATTCACATGAAAAATAAAAAATGATGTAAACAGTATTTACTGTTTACATCATTTTTTATTTTTCATGTGAATAAATATTTTTTGGTATCCTTATTCTATCTCCTCACTTTTTGTTTTATATCTAAATAGTTCTTCTGGCCATACTCAATGCTAATCTCCATCTTAATTAAATTAATATAAAATAAAATCTATACCATATACATTCTTCATCATTTCCTAGGTCAAATGACTGGCCTCTGTGGGTTGTTCTAATGATGACATGCACATTATGGGATGAACATCCTTCATGGATTTATCCGAGTCTCACTATGGTAAATTTCAGAAATCTTGCCTTTTAAATAAGTGCTCAGGGTAGTTGGTAATCTTCTCTTGTCATTGTAAGGACTGAGTTGAGATTTGGAGGAGGGGCAGATATTTGACTTAAAGTTGATATTGGGGTGGTTGTGAGGTGGTGGTCTATTGTTTTAAAGATTGGTTAGATGGAGTCTGGAGATGAAGATTAATGTTTATGCTGTTATTAAAGATTTTTACTGTACCATGCCTTGAGCCCTATAAAGGGAAATGGGACTTGATATACTGCCTTTCTGAGGTTTTTTGCAACTACATTCAAAGTGGTTTACATATATTCAGGTACTTATTTTGTTCCAGGGGCAATGGAGGGTTAAGTGACTTGCCCAGAGTCATAAGGAGCTGCAGTGGGAATCAAACTCAGTTCCCCAGGATCGAAGTCCACGGCACTAACCACTAGGCTACTCCTCCACTCCTCCATAAAGGCTTGATATAAAGTGTAAATTAAGAAATAAATATAATAATAAAATTGGAACTTCCAATTCAGAGTATTACAAAAAGGCCTCAATATCCAAAACAATTTTTTTGTGGACAGGAGAGGCTCCTGCCCATTTAATCACTCCTGGCCCCTCAACCACCGATATTTAGTAGTATTTAATCTGACAGCGCAAATGAATATTGGGGCATTTATGTGGATGTCATCAATATTCAAAAGCTGTCCTAAACGTAACTGTGCGAGTGCTGCCTGAATATCAGTAGAACCACCATGATTCCCCTCCCCCCAGTATTGATCCCCTCCCTCCTCTCTAGTGACACTAGAGGGAGGGTGATCATGGTGGTTCTATTAATATTCAGCCAGTACTCTCATATCTATGTGCCTGAATTTAGGACAGCTTTTGAAAATTCATTGCATCCACATAAAGACCCTCCCTAACAAGCTAACACCCCCACCGTTCCACCATACAGGATAGCCCCCCCCCCCCCCCCCCCCCCCAGGGCCTACCTGCAATCCCTGGTGGTCCAGCAGGGCAATCAAGGCAGGAGCAAAACCCACTTGTTGCTGCCACTTGCAGCTTCTTCAGGAAAATGGCTAACATAAAAGGTTTTAAATACACGGCCCACCACCGGATAAATATCGGCTGGAAGAATGATACCATGTATAGAATCAGTATATTATGCAGAAGGTTCCTGATATGTGACATGATGGAATTTAATGTTAGTCATCTATAACATAACTGCAGACTTTGTTCTTGTAGTACTTTTATTCTCTTACATTTTTATTTATTTTCCCTTATATCACAACAGATTAAGACTGTAGAATCAATGGGAAAGGAAAACAAGACCTCAGTTACAGAATTCATTCTCGTGGGATTCTCTGATCATCCTGACCTGCAACTTCTCATTTCTGTCACAGTTTTCCTGATCTTCCTGATTTCTGTGCTGGGAAATTTTATGTTTTTAATGTTAGTATACACTGACCCTCATCTGCAGAAACCCATGTACTTCTTTCTCAGTAACCTGTCCTTCCTAGATATTGATAACTCTTCTGTCACTCTCTCTACACTGCTGCGAAGTCTTATGACAGGGGAGACACTGATTTCTATTTCTGTATGTATAACACAGATCTACTTTTTTATAACTCTCACAGATGCAGAATTTTTCCTTCTTGCTGTCATGGCCTATGATCGATATGTTGCTATTTGCAACCCTTTACGTTATGTGCTCATCATGAACAGGAGAGTCTGTGTCCTTCTGGCATCTGCTTCTTGGGTTGTTGGATTTATGGCTGCATTATTACCAACAGTTTTCATATCTCAATTCTCTCTTTGTAGAGGGAATGTAATTAACCATTTCTTCTGTGATATTGCAGCACTGATGAAACTCTCCTGTAATGATATGCACAGCCTTGAAATTGTGATATTTACTGAAGGAGTTTTTTTGGCTTTTTTTCCCTTTGGATTAACTTTGACATCGTATGTCTATATCATCTCCAGCATCCTCAAAATCCGTTCTGCAAAAGGAAGACACAAAGCCTTCTCCACCTGCTCCTCCCACCTCACAGTCGTTATTCTGTTCTATGGGACTATTATGTGTGTGTACATGAGGCCGGCTTCCATGTATTCACCAAATCAAGACAAACTGTTCTCCCTGCTGTACACAGCTCTGATTCCAATGTTAAACCCCGTTATTTATAGCATGAGAAACAAAGAGGTAAGAAAAGCCCTGACAAAACTCCTATCTATAAAAAAATAATGTATGTAAAATGTTACACATTTAGAATGATTTTGTAAATATTTTTATGCCTAGCTCTGTGCATGTGTGTATTTTTTTTCTTCCTGCAAAAGTTTGCCCACTCTCTCCAAGATTATAAAATTGATTTGCCTGGTGATACTAAGACAGCTGTTGAGAGATGCATAGATTTTTTTATTTTTATTTATTATTTTTTATTTTTGTTACATTTGTACCCCGCGCTTTCCCACTCATGGCAGGCTCAATGCGGCTTATATATACAGGAACTTATTGTACCTGGGGCAATGGAGGGTTAAGTGACTTGCCCAGAGTCACAAGGTATTCTTACAGGGGTTTTATATGGGCCCAAGATTCAGTGGGACTTACCTAGGTAGGAGCAGCTCCTACCCAGATAACTCCTGATCATTGGACTATATCTGGGTTTTCAGCCATATTATCCAGGTATTGCCAGAGAAAATCCTTCCTGACCACCCTGGCATTATTTGAGTCGTGCTAGGTTAGTCTGTGCGCAGACCATTGGCTGTTTCATATAAACCAGTTGACAGCAGTATTCAGTCCACTAACCAGGTAACTAGACAGGCAAATTTAGGACAGCAAAAGTGCTATCCTAACTTTATCTGCTTAGATATCCAGGTTCTAGACTGAATATAGCCAGTGGCCACATTATGCCGGGATATTCTGCCGGCTGGTATCTGATTCCGGTTCTAAATAGCTGGGCATGAAAAACCTGTGGTGTCCAGTGTTTAAATCAAATATTACAAAAAAAAATACTAGATTTCATGTTTTAAAAAAAACAATCTGGAAGAAAAAATGAAATAACGGAATAAACTTAGAAACCATGTGCTGTGTCTTTCTTTTTGTTTTTTCCTTCTAAATATAAGTAACCAAAGTTAGATCATCTAATAGCAGAACTCAATTTAACTGCTTTAGTTTATGTTACTAATTGTAAAATTAGTTGACTGTGGCGCTCATTTTCAAAGCTCTTAGACTTACACAGTTCCATACATTAGCTTTGTAAGTCTAACTGCTTTGAAAATATGCCTGTACATCCACTAAGACTAGGATCGTGCATTTTGAAAATCTAGGTACTTAAGTTTGGCTGAAAATATAGTCCTTGTTTCAAATTTTGGAGTTGTGTTTTTTGTTGTTGTTTTTTTTTTTTTAGGAGGGGGTATCACTGGATTTTTATATTGTTGGCAATAAGACAATCCTGCTGACTTGAAATACCAATAATCTCTTTGAAGATGAGTATATTCTCCAAAATAATAAATTAGTGTCTTAGAACTCAATAATCAGGAGATCTATCTTGCTAACTTTGGAATTTTGCTAATAAATCCTCCACCCTTCCTCCCACCCCCCACCCCCACACACTGAAGTAGTAAATATGATCTGGAAACAATTGCCCACACAACATTTGCCTCCATAAGAAAAGATAGGACTGGAGATGTTCCCAAACTGTGATTAAACTTTTCCTGGGGATAAACTTTAGCTGGCCAGCACTCATTTTTAACACTGGTGAGTTAGTTATATGGGCAAAGCAGGTACGGGAAAATGCTGTCCTAAAATTATCTGGATAACTTTATCTGGATATATTCAGTGATAGACTTATCTGAATAAGTTCCACTAAACATCCATATACACATTTGTAAACAACTTTTATCTGGATATCTACCTGCTCAGTGAACTTTTGAATATGAGTCATATTTTAATTCACAGCACTTGTTGGATGTTTGAGTCATTATATAATTTTGCATGGCCTTCTCTTGTTTTCATTTATTTATTTGGATTTATTAACCCCCTTTATGAAGAGACTAGTAAAAAAGGCCCGTTTCTGACACAAATGAAACGGGCGCTAGCAAGGTTTTCCTCGGAGTGTGTATGTTTGGGAGAGTGTATGTGAGAGTGACTGTGTGAGAGACAGAGTGAAAGTGTGAGTGTGTGTGTGTGAGAGAGAGAGTGAGTCTGGGTGTGAGTGTGTTTGTGAGAGTGTGTGCGTGTGAGAATGAGAGTGTGTGCAAGTGTGTATGTGAGACACAGTGTGAGAGTGTGTGTGTGTGTGTGTGTGCGAGAGAGAGAGTGTGTGTGAGACACAGATTCTCTGTGAGAGTGAGTGTATGAGACTAAGCGAGTGTGTGAGTGACTGTGTGGCACATAGAGAGTGAATGTGATACATTGTGAGACAGAGTGTGTGAGAGTGAGAGTCAGAAAGACATTGTATATGAGAGAGAGAGTGTGAGCCTTGCCCTCCCAATCCATGCCCATCTGTCCCCCTGCCCCCTCCATTCATCCTTTTCCAGCAATTCCCCTCTCTCCCTGAGCCCTGCCCTCCCAATCCATGCCCATCCATGCTCCTCTGTCACCTGCCCCCTCCATTCATCCCTATACAGCAATTCCCCTCTCTCTCTGAGCCCTGCCCTGCAATCCATATCCATCCATGCCCATCTGTCCCCTCCATTCATCCCTATCCAGCAATTCCCCTCTCTCCCTGAGCCCTGCCCTCCCAATCCATGCCCATCCATGCTCCTGTCACCTGCCCCCTCCATTCATCCCTATCCAGCAATTCCCCTCTCTCCCTGAGGCCTGTCCTGCAATCCATATCCATCCATGCCCATCTGTCCCCTCCATTCATCCCTATCCAGCAATTCCCCTCTCTCCCTGAGGCCTGTCCTGCAATCCATATCCATCCATGCCCATCTGTCCCCTCCATTCATCCCTATCCAGCAATTCCCCTCTCTCCCTGAGCCCTGCCCTCCCAATCCATGCCCATCCATGCTCCTCTGTTCCCTGCCCCCTCCATTCATCCATTTCCAGCAATTCCCCTCTCTCCCTGAGCCCTGCCATCTCAATCCATGCCCATCCATGCTTCTCTGTCCCCTGCCCCCTCCATTAATCCTTTTCCAGCAATTCCCCTCTCTCCCTTCCATGATCCCCCCTCGCATCCATGCTCTTCTGTCTCCCATGTCCCAGCCTGTCCCGCCCTCTTCTTCCCCCCCCCCCTTCGCATCCTTGCTGTCGTTTCTCCTCTGCCCTCCCGCTTCCATTGTTCAACTGCCCACCCTCTTCTCTCCCCCCAACATCCCTTTTTTTTTTTTTTTTTAATTTACCTCCGTGGCGGCGGTTCCGGCAGCACAGCGTTAGGGAAGGAGGCGGCGCTCCCGACGTCTAGCCTTCCCTTCGCTGTGTTCCGCCTTCTTCTGACGTCATCCTTGACGTCAGAAGAAGGCGGAACACAGCGAAGGGAAGGCTAGAGACGTCGGGAGCGCCGCCTCCTTCCCTGACGCTGCGCTTTGTTTGTTTTTTTTTCCGCCCTCGACATCATGACGTTTGCCCTCGACGTCATGACGTTTGACGCGAGGGCGGGGCAGAGACGGCTGGCAGCCTGGCTGGCTTCACACCACGAATCCACGAACCCTTCTAGTAATGTTTGAGTGACTTCAGAACATTGTCTTCAGAACGTTCACGGTGCGTTTTATTATATTAGATTAGATTCTCCTAAGAGTGTGTATTGCTGATAGTAATAATAATGTAGAAAAAAATGTTACAGAGGATCAGTTCTTCCTCAAATTTCTCACTAACAGAGACATAATCAGGCCATCAATTTTGGGTGGGTCCAGAGTAAACATTGGTGGGCACTTTCCAAACTCCCCCCCACCCTGCCCATCCACCTGCCTACCTACCTTATGTACTGCACTCTCTCCCTGTAGAGATGCAAACCCCTGCCATCATATCACAGAGTTTGACTGGGTTATACCTGTGGGAAACTTGAAAGAAATCAACCATCCTGCAGTGCTTGGCTTAAAATCCTGAGACCCTTGCTACTCATAAATATGTTGTAGAGTCAAGCTTGCAGTCTGAACATACATGCATGCCTTTTAAGCAACTAGACTCAGTTGAGCACAAATTCTGGGAAAAACCTCAGAAATAATGTCACCAGATGGCAGATCCAAGATGGTGCCCGAAGCGATGTCAGTGTTTGGACTCCCTGAGCTCCTAGCGGGGAAGACGCCAGAAGCCTGTAAGAACAACATGGGAAAGAGAAAGGGGAAGGCGAAAACTCTTACCTCCTCGAGTTAAGCCCTGAGTCCCGCTGTACGCCAAACCGTGTTGGAGACTTTTGGAGTTCGGGCACTTGGAGAGCGGATACCCGCGACCGCGAGATCAACCTCACTTGAAGCTGATCGTAGCATTGAGGGCGTATCGCTTAGCCCGCCCTCCAGCACAGCCCCCCCGAGGCCAGGAGCAGGTATGCCGCTGACGGAGGCTCAGAACGACGGGGTGATTGGTGGAATACAACCCCTATCGTCTGAACCAGGAGGGCCCGTTAGCGCCTCAACGCCGACCAACTTAACAATGAAGGATAATATCTCTTCTATGGATCGAGCACCTGCCCCTGTGGAAACCCGTGGTGTTGGAAGACCGGCTGTGATTACGATGGAGACGCTCTGGGACGCCATCCAAGGTATTAACACTGCTTTACAAATTAAATTAAACTCCCTTCGGGGAGAAGTAACTGACTTGAAACAAAACTATCAAGAAACTTATGGAAAAGTCCAAGATAATATAAAAAAGGTAGCAACTTTGGAAGCAGAGGTCAACAAATTGCAAAATGTTTCAGCCACATTGATCAGGGAGAAAGAGGTTCAACATCGTAAAATAGAATTTCTTGAAAATCAAAGTCGTAGGAACAACTTGAGATTTATTAATTTCCCAAGTCTCCACTAATTCCCGCTCTTGATATGCTGCGTAAATACTTTGGAGAAGTTCTGGGAATACCAGCAGAGGGGTTTCCCCCTATTGCTAGAGCCCAGTACATTACAGGACTTAAAAAAGTGATTGATGGACAGTCTTAGGCTCAACCGGACTTTGATTTGACTGGATTTTTGGAGTCATCCCTGGAAATTGTGACTGAAAGAACTACCCTAATTGCTACCTTTGCTTTGGAGATAGATTGTAACAACATTTTCAAGACTTATTTTCGTCATGCAAATGCAAATTTTATGGGTTCAAGGATACAAATTTTTCCTGAGCTAGCGAGGGATACTCAAAAGAGAAGGAGAGAGTTCCTGTCTTATAAGACAAGAGCTCTCAACTTAGGAGCTGTCTTTCAATTAAAATTTCCTTGTAGATGTTTGATATCCCTAAAAGATAATAATTATGTATTCTTTGACCCTGTAAAATTGCAACAATTTATTGAATTACAGGAAAGCGCTGTTAAGCATTGAATGGGTAACCCAGTGAGAAATGCTATAAGTGGGCTAGCGGGATAAACTGCTCTCAAAGTTTCTTTGATAGATTATTAATATTTTCTATTTTTCCTAGAACTTAGATCACAGAGTTGTGGACAAAGTTTATAGAGAACCTTATTTCCTCTAAAAAGTTTATTTTCTTTTCCTTAATGATTTTCTGAACATTTCCATTTCCATTTGTATTTGTGAAATAAAATGTAAAAAGAACAAATAAAGAATTGAAAAAAAAGAAATAATGTCACCAGATTGTTTGGAGCATTTAATTCCAATAAATGCATCTTGAATTATGTCAAAGACATTCCTGTGGTTTCTCAAGTGAATCACCTACTGAAATGTTATAAGAAAATCAGTCATTACTGGCAATATAATGGCATGACAACTCCATCTGGAAGGGTTCTTAACCTGACCCTTCTCTTAGCTTCTTGAGACTCATCTAACTTTCATCTGATCCTCTATCAACTCATTGAACACTTGAAACTTCCCGAGCAAGCAGTGCCTTTAAGAAGACAAATCCTGCAATTTCCATTGTCTGTGAGAAACACTGTGAACAAATACAGGTTGTGCAGTCAAAGTTTGTGATTGTTTGTGAGTGACAGATTTATCAGTTGTCAATAGGTTAAAGTGTGTATTTGTACTATTTTATTTATTTATTTGTTACATTTATATCCCACATTTTCCCACCTCTTTGTAGGTTCAATGTGGCTTATATAGTACCGGAGAGGCGTTACAGACTCCGGTGTAAACAAATACAAAGTAATGATGTGATAAAGTTGATGTGGCACAGCCACACTAAGGAATCATACAATGGAAGAGTTGTGTTATTTAGAAATTAAAGATCATATTATATTTTAAATAAGACGATACCTTTTTTATTTGGCATAACTTAATACATTTCTTGATTAGCTTTCGAAGGTTGCCCTTCTTCGTCAGATCGGAAAGGGCAACCTTCGAAAGCTAATCAAGAAATGTATTAAGTTATGTCCAATAAAAAAGGTATCATCTTATTTTCTTTTCCATGTTTTATTATGATTGATTTCTATTGATAACCTTTAAGAGTGGACTAACACGGCTACCACACCTCTCTACTTATATCTTAAATATAAATTACATTCCTCTTCTGCTGTGTGAATTGGGCCCTGAAACACAAAGCAGTGGAAAAGAATGGTATTCCGCATACTATCAGCCGTAATAGGGCAGCCGAATAATCCCATAAGACTTGAGTAAGAAAAAATCATAATGGGAATAAGGGCACTGCCCCAAAGGAAATTCACTGCAGGACATAAGTAATATCTATTTCAAAGAAAAAGTCTTAGCAATAGAGTTCAGGATTCTGATTCTTGTATAACGGTGTAAGTTGAGTGCTCTGAAATAGAAGTAAAGTTACAGTCCTGGAACATAAAACAGGGCGAGTTAAACAAAAGAATATGGCTAAAATGGCTGCAGCTAATATTCCTCTAAAGGAAAAAAGTCTACGCCCACACATAGCAAAGAAATGCAGTGTCTGCTTAAAATCCAGACAACCTCTGCCAAGACAGAACAACCATAAATCATTTGTGCCAAGGCCATGTGAGTTTTCTTTTCAATGAACACTGTTCCTAAAAATTTCGATATGTCATTATTTCATTCTTATAAATAGTCTTTTATAGTAGTTATTATTATTACAATATTGTAATAAACTTTTAACTTTCTATGGTTTTGCATGCTATGGGGACCTAAACAATGACACTTGCATAAAAGTACTTTTAACCCGTCCTCCCCCTCCAAATGCAAAATAATAATAATAATAATAATAGTACAATACTGCTATAAGTAAGTCTTCTCAGCATGGCCACAATTAACATGGTGGCAGCCATGGGGGAGAATTGACCCTGCTCTCCTAGCCAGAAATTGTTTTGGGGTTTCCCCTGCCCAACGTTATCAGGAATGTTATCGGCTGTCGTGGCAGGAAGGGATTGGAGGCCAGCCTGAAGGAGGGTGGAGCAGAGCAGAGCAGAGAAAGTTACAGGCAGGGTTTAAAGTGTCTGCTCTCTAGGGACAGAATCCCTTTCAATTTTAGCTTCAATTCAAATATGGACCTCATTTGAAGTGATGCAAGGAAGCGGAGAAAATCTGCAGAGCAACGGGAAGTAGGAAAGGTATCCTGAACGCTGAAGAGGAAAGCCAAGGTGCTAGCACAAGACCCACAGTAGCAGATGGGAGCAACTTCACCTGCAGGGCTATCCAAGGGCCCTTCCCAGGAGCTACCTTCCTCTACATGGCCTCAAGGTTCGACCCTCTGACACTCATGCTCCTACGATCCTGATTTCTGCCAAATTCTGGCCTTGTCTTGTTGAGCCACCAGCTTCTGCTGAAAGTCTCTGTGCATGGCTGAGACTTGCAGCTGGACTAGGGTTACTCTTTGTGTGTGTGTGTGTGTGTGAGGGGGGGGGGGGTCCTCACCAGCAGGTATGGCAGCTGTTTCAGGGTAGCCCTCAGTTGTTGTTCCCTCCAGTGTAGTTGATGGTGGGGCTGTTCCAGCACCCCTTCTTCTCCCTCCACTGGGGCCATGTCCCTCCATTGGGGTCATATCCCTCCAGGGGTCCTCTCCTTTGGCCTCCAGTTGTTGTGGGGTGTGGGCCTGTAGAGGGATGAGTTGCATCTCCCAGGGCTCAGGGTCCATGACTACTTCCTCCACTGCTCTTTTGGAGGTAGCCTAGTCCTGGGTGGTCTGTTCATGGCATGCAGATCATGGGCTTCCTGAACCTGGACAGGCAGGTCCAGGACAGTCTTGTCTTGGGTAGCCTGCTTGGCAGTTGGAGGGTGCCCTGTGTGTTTAAAAGGTTTGCAATTGAGATCAACACATCTACATGGCTTGCACTGTGGTGAAGCTGGCAATCAGAGGCAGGGACATGGACTACTTGGGGCAGTTGTTACTTGGGGGACATGTTTGAGTTGAGGCCGCAATGACATGATATAGCAGGGAACACTGGAGGTAATGATATCAGAGAAGTTTATCCCTTGAGAGTGTTGTCTGGCTATGGGCATGCAGAATGGGTTCTGTCCCTGCTGGAGGGCCCTGGATAAGCAGACACTGTCTGGTAGGTAGCATGGCACTACACTTGCAAGGATGGGGCCATTGTTACCGTTATTGTGAGGGATGTTGGTGTTTGTGCGTCCCCATGCCTATGTGTCCTACAGCTGCCTGAGAGATGACTGGGGACCCTATTAGAACCCTCTATCCTTCTGGCTATCTCTGCTGGGTCCCCCATGAGAAAGGCAGATAGATTTGGAGGAATCTATCTTTGGGGTACTAATGCTACCTTCAATTCTTTGAAGGAGTAAACAAACATGTGGACAAAGGGGAGCCAGTTGATGTGGAGGGGCATAATCGAACGCAAATGCCTATCTCCATGGGCGTTTATCTCCGAGAACGGGTCCGTGAAGGGGCGGGCCGAACTGTATTTTCAAAAAAATGGACGTTTTTGAGCTGGGCGTTTGTTTTTTTAGCAATAATGGAAACTAAAAATGCCCAGCTCAAAAACGTCCTAATCTGAGCCATTTGGTCGTGGGAGGGGCCATGATTCATAGTACACTCGCCCCCCTGATATGCCAGGACACCAACTGGGCACCCTAGGTCAGTGCGGTGGACTTCAGAAAAAGCTCCCACATGCATAGCTCCCTTACCAGGGGTGCTGAGCTCCCAACCCCCTCGCCCAAAACCCACTACCCACAAATATACAACACTACCATAGCTCTTAGGGATGAAGGGGGCACCTACATGTGGGTACAGTGGGTTTTGGAGGCCTCCCATTTACCAGCACAAGTGTTACAGGTAGGGGGGGGATGGGCCTGGGTCCACCTAGCTGAAGTGCACTTTGGTACCCACTAAAAGTGCTCCAGGGATCTGCATACACGCAGGCCTCTAGGACTTGTTGCTGCTGTATAACATTGGCACACCAGTTGACACCTGAAGACTAATCTCTCCGAAAACGTCCTTTATTGGAATAAGCACGTTTACTCACAGTTAACTGCAGAGGTTGTGCCCCACTGGCAACGAGTCTCCCTGGTACTGAGATGAGCAGTAGGTCAGAGCTGACAGAATGCTGTACAATGCCCTCTTTCAGCCACATTCAAGGTAAGAACTAAGTTCTCTAACATGGCTAACACAGGAAAGGGAACTAAAACTGGCTTACAAAAATGGCCACTACCGCATGGACTACAACAGAAAACACAACAGGGCACACTCTGACCCAGTAGACAGGGGGAAAAGCACCATGGGAGAAGAGCCTACCAACTACCAACATCGTGAGACTGTAACACAAGCTAATGAAATCACGGAGCCCAATACCCTACACCCAACACAATGCAATGCTGATGTAACCCTGTAGTGCACCCGTGAGCCACATCTGACCCAGGGAAAGGCTGTGAGAGGATCGAACACATTCTGCTGTCATGGAGGTGGGTACGGCATTTGAGGCTGGCATACAGGCTGGGAAAAAAGTTTTTAAAGTGGGGTTTTTTTTGGTGGGAGGGGGTTAGTGACCACTGGGGGAGTCCGGGGACGTCATCCCCGATTCCCTCCAGTGATCATCTGGGCAGTTGGGGCACTTTTTTGGGACTTGTTCGTGAAAAAAAGGGTCCAAAAAAAGTGACCCAAAATCGCGGTAAAAACGCCTTTTTTTCAATTATCAGCTACAGACGCCCATCTCTCCTCGGCTGATAACCACGGCCCAGTCCTGCCTCCGACATGCCCCCGTCAACTTTATTCGTTTCCGCAATGGAGTGCAGTTGGAAACGCCCAAAATCGGCTTTCGATTAAACCGATTTGGGCGCCTTTGCGAGAAAAATGCCCATCTCCCTATTTGGGTTGAAATATAGGCGTTTTTCTCTTTCGATTATAAGCTGGATAGTGTATCTGGATTTTCAAAAGGCGCTTGACAAGTGTTTATTTAGGAGTTGTTTTATCCACCCCTCTCTAGACCTCCGTAGAACCCCTTTCCACAGTGAGGTGAACAGGGGACAAAAGGACCGCCTTCAGACACGGAGGTGTAGAGGGGGTGACAGAAGGCGCAGTTCAAATCTAATTCCCATGACCTCGGCTTTCTGGCTTCTAGGATCTATGTGAATCATTGGCCATTTATTTTCCCACATAATGTATACATGAGTAAAAGATATTTTACTTATGTGTGTATTATTTGTGTGAGACAGTTCAAAGAGGAAGATAGATAATGAAAAGATTGAAACTGAGGCTGGAGAAGTTTAGTGATAGTAATAGTCTTTATTCTCACCAAGTGAAACTGCCAGCTGGTGCACACATCAGTCAACTTCTGGGTTCAACGGACCGTAGCTTCGCCGTCTGACTGGCGTCGGGGAAGGACTCCAATTTTAACTCAGATTTACATTTCTTATATAGTATTTGCAGTCCATACAACTCAATGGAGAAAGACTTTTTTTTCTATTTTTTTTTCATCTGTGAATCATACTTAACCGCAGGTCAGGTGCCCACCTGCCCCTCCTTTCTGATATTTCTTAATAACGTCAATTTCCGGACTTGTAAACATCTCTCCTAATATAGAGAGATCTGTTTTTGTATCTTGTGACTCTGGATGCCATCTTAACTACTACTACTACTACTACTATTTAGCATTTCTATAGCGCTACAAGGCATACGCAGCGCTGCACAAACATAGAAGAAAGACAGTCCCTGCTCAAAGAGCTTACAATCTAATAGACAAAAAATAAATAAAGTAAGCAAATCAAATCAATTAATGTGAACGGGAAGGAAGAGAGGAGGGTAGGTGGAGGCGAGTGGTTACAAGTGGTTACGAGTCAAAAGCAATGTTAAAGAGGTGGGCTTTCAGTCTAGATTTAAAGGTGGCCAAGGATGAGGCAAGACGTAGGGGCTCAGGAAGTTTATTCCAGGCGTAGGGTGCAGCGAGACAGAAGGCGCGAAGTCTGGAGTTGGCAGTAGTGGAGAAGGGAACAGATAAGAAGGATTTATCCATGGAGCGGAGTGCACGGGAAGGGGTGTAGGGAAGGACGAGTGTGGAGAGATACTGGGGAGCAGCAGAGTGAATACATTTATAGGTTAGTAGAAGAAGTTTGAACAGGATGCGAAAACGGATAGGGAGCCAGTGAAGGGTCTTGAGGAGAGGGGTAGTATGAGTAAAGCGACCCTGGCGGAAGATGAGACGGGCAGCAGAGTTTTGAACCGACTGGAGAGGGGAGAGGTGACTAAGTGGGAGGCCAGCAAGAAGCAGATTGCAGTAGTCTAAACGAGAGGTGACAAGGGTGTAGATGAGGGTTTTGGTAGAGTGCTCGGAAAGAAAGGGGCGGATTTTACGGATGTTGTAAAGAAAGAAACGACAGGTCTTGGCGGTCTGCTGGATATGAGCAGAGAAGGAGAGAGAAGAGTCAAAGATGACCCCAAGGTTTCGAGCTGAGGAGACAGGGAGAATGAGAGAGCCATCAACAGAAATAGAAAACGGGGGGAGCGGGGACTCCATTTTCTGAACCAAACTTTTTAGGATTTTAGCCATCAATTCCTTGATCTTGGCTTTTGCACTGCTTTTGAATGTCACACTAAATTCTAATAAGGCTTATCAAGCAGTCCTGCTTCTGCAGGTGCTCAGCAACAAGGCCATCATCAGATTTTTAGGCCTAGTCAGTGCTTTTCAGCAGTTTAAGCTATGTAACTCGGCCCACCACTATTCCAGTGGATGGGCCTCAAGCTGGGACACATATTAACACAAGGTACCTCATGAAAGGCTACAGAGGAAATTGGAGGGTCATGGGATAGGAGGAAATGTCCTATTGTGGATTAAAAACTGGTTGAAGGATAGGAAACAGAGAGTGGGGTTAAATGGGCAGTATTCACAATGGAGAAGGGTAGTTATTGGGGTTCCTCGGGGGTCTGTGCTAGGACCGCTGCTTTTTAATATATTTATAAATAATTTTGAGATGGGAGTAACTAGCGAGATAATTAAATTTGCTGATGATACAAAGTTATTCAAAGTCGTTAACTCGCGACAGGATTGTGAAAAATTACAGAAGGACCTTACGAGACTGGGAGACTGGGCGGCTAAATGGCAGATGATGTTTAATGTGAGCAAGTCCCAGGTGATGCATGTGGGAAAAAAGAACCCGAATTATAGCTACGTCATGCAAGGTTCCACGTTAGGAGTTACGGACCAAGAAAGGGATCTGGGTGTTGTCGTCGATTATACATTGAAACCTTCTGTTCAGTGTGCTGCTGCAGCTAGGAAAGCGAATAGAATGTTGGGTATTATTAGGAAAGGTATGGAAAACAGGTGTGAGGATGTTATAATGCCGTTGTATCGCTCCATGGTGCGACCGCACCTTGAGTATTGTGTCCAATTCTGGTCGCTGCATCTCAAGAAAGATATAGTGGAATTGGAAAAGGTGCAGCGAAGGGCGACTTAAATGATAGCGGGGATGGGACGACTTCCCTATGAAGAAAGACTAAGGAGGCTAGGGCTTTTCAGCTTGGAGAAAAGATGGCTGAGGGGAGACATGATAGAGGTATATAAAATAATGAGTGGAGTGGAACAGGTGGATGTGAAGCGTCTGTTCACGCTTTCCAAAAATACTAGGACTAGGGGGCATGCGATGAAACTACAGTGTAGTAAATTTAAAATAAATCGGAGAAAATGTTTCTTCACCCAAAGCATAATTAAACTCTGGAATTCATTGCCGGAGAACGTGGTGAAGGCGGTTAGCTTAGCAGAGTTTAAAAAGGGGTTAGATGGTTTCCTAAAGGACAACTACTACTACTACTACTTAACACTTCTAAAGTGCTACTAGGGTTACTGTGAGAAGGAAGAGGCTGTCCTACCCTGGTTAGGCCCCTAGAGGGCGCTGTTCCCCTAAAATGTCCAGGGAGAAGGGCTGGGTGAGTCACTAAAGGGAGCCAGTAAGGGGTGTATAGCAGGAGGTCGCTAGGACCGAGGAGAATCCTGGGGATAGAAACAGGTGCAGCAGATTATGGGCTGGGTCCTGTTTGGTCATTAACCACTTAAGACCCCACCAGAGTGTGAGGGGAAGGAGAGCTAAGAGCTGCAGAGGAGGGCTGGTAGCTGAAGCAGGAATAGCCCCATGGAAAGTACTGGCTGAGCCCTATGGCCTGGTGGTGAGAACTGTGTGTTCCCAAGAAGGAAGCCAGCTGAAAAGACTGTGTCTAGAACAGTGAAGAGGTACTGTGTGTCCCAGCTGAAAAGACTGTGTGTCTAGAGCTGTGTGCTACAAGGAGGGACTGTGTGTCCAGGGACTGAGTTAGTACTGAGCCCAAATGCCTGTGTGAGAGGGCTCAGGGGGAAGAAATCCATGGATATTGAACTGTGCAAGAAGAAATGTTTAAAAGGGAAGTTTGCACTGAGTAGAAAGAAATGAAATGTTTAAGCTGGAAGAACTGTTTAAGCTTGGGAAAGTGTTTTAAGCTAAGAGAAGAAAGGGTTAAGCTGGAAGAACTGTTTAAGCTGGTGAAAGTGTTTTAAGCTAAAAGAAGTGTGCCCCAGAGGCTGGAATAAAGATGTGTATGAAAATAGCCTGATTGGTGAGACCTGATTATGTTTGCCTTTTGAGAAGCAGGTCACCCTGAGCAGAAAAGGGTAGTAGACCAATTTGCATAAAATCTGCATATTGAGAACCAGCTCACCCTGAGTGAAAGAGGGACCTGGGAGCCTGAGGTGGGAGCTTCATCATCACAGTAGCCTCATCATTTTTACATTACGCAGTGCTGTACAGTTTAACAACGAAGGACAGTCCCTGCTCAAAGGAGCTTACAATCTAATGGACAAAATGTGCAGACAATCAAACTGGGGCAGTCTAGAGTTTTCCTGATTAGAGGTAGAATGGTTAGGTGCCGAAGGCAACATTGAAGAGGTGGGCTTTGAGCAAGGATTTGAAGGCAGGCAGGGAGGGTGCTTGGTGTATGGGCTCAGGAAGTTTATTCTAAGCATAGGGAGAGGCGAGGCAGAAAGGGCGGAACCTGGAATTGGCGGTGGGGGAGAAGGGCACAGAGAGGAGGGATTTGTCCTGTGAGCGGAGGTTTCGGGTAGGAGTGTAGGGGAAGATAAGGGTAGAGAGGTAATGAGGGGCTGCAGATTGAGTGCATTTGTAGGTTAGTAGGAGAAGCTTGAACTGAGTGCGGTACCTGATCGGAAGCCAGTGAAGTGACTTGAGGAGAGGGATGATATGAGTATATCGGTCTAGGCGGAAGATAAGACGTGCAGCAGAGTTCTGAATGGATTGAAGGGGGGATAGATGGCTAAGTGGGAGGCCAGTGAGGAGGAGTAGGTTGCAGTAGTCAAGGCGAGGAGTGATGAGAGAGTGGACGAGAGTTTGGGTGGTGTGCTCAGAGAGGAAAGGGCGAATTTTGCTGATGTTATAAAGAAAGAAGTGAAAGGTCTTGGCTATCTGCTGGATATGCACAGAGAAGGAGAGGGAGGAGTCGAAGATGACTCCGAGGTTGCGGGCAGATGAGACGGGGAGGATGAGGGTGCCATCAACTGAGATAGAGAGTGGGGGGAGAGGAGAAGTGGGTTTGGGTGGAAAGACAATAAGCTCTGTCTTGGTCATGTTCAGTTTCAGGTGGCGGTTGGACATCCAAGCAGCAATGTCGGACAAGCAGGCCGATACTTTAGCCTGGGTTTCCGCAGTGATGTCTGGTGTGGAGAGATAAAGCTGGGTGTGGTCAGCATAGAGATGATATTGGAAACCACGAGATGATATCAGCGAGCCCAGGGAAGAGGTGTAGATTGAAAAAAGAAGGGGTCCAAGGACAGATCCCTGAGGAACTCCAACAGAGAGCGGGATGGGGGTGGAGGAAGATCCATGAGAATGTACTTTGAAGGTACGGTGGGAGAGATAAGAGGAGAACCAGGAGAGGACAGAGCCCTGGAACCCAAATGAGGACAGTGCGGCAAGAAGTAGATTATGATTGACAGTGTCAAAAGCGGCAGATAGGTCAAGGAGGATGAGTATGGAGCAGTGACCTTTGGATTTGGCAATGAACAGGTCATTACAGACTTTAGTGAGTGCTGTTTCTGTCGAGTGTAGAGGGCGAAAACCGGATTGAAGCGGGTCGACGATGGCATGAGAGGAGAGAAAATCAAGGCAGCGGCTATGAACTGCGTGCTCAAGTATCTTGGAGAGGAAGGGTAAGAGGGAGATGGAGCGGTAGTTGGAGGGACAGGTAGGGTCAAGTGATGGTTTTTTGAGGGGTGGTGTGACTACAGCATGCTTGAAAGTGTCAGAGACAGTTGCAGTGGAGAGAGAGAGGTTGAGGATATGACAGATGGAGGGGGTGACAGTAGGAGAGATGGTGTTAAATAAGTTGATGGGGATGGGGTCAGAGGACAGGTGGTGCATTTCGAGGAAGAAAGAAGGTGGGCGGTTTCCTCTTCGGTGATATTAGGAAAAGAGGAGAAGGATGCCTGGGTTGATTGGTTGAGGGAGTGGGTTAAAGGTGAGGAGGAGGAGATGGTTTGGTAGTGAATTCGAGGTTGATCTTCTGTATCTTGACGTGGAAGTAGTCAGCCAGTGATTGAGGAGAGAGTGAGGGGGGTGGGAGCGGAGGGCACTTTGAGGAGGGAGTTAAGGGTGGCGAAGAGACAACGAGGTTTGGAGCTGAGGGAATTAGTCAATTGGGTGTAATAGTCCTGTTTGGCAAGGAATAGGGAGGACTGGAAGGAGGATAGCATGAATTTGTAATGAATGAAGTCACTATGGGTGTGAGATTCCCTCCAGAGGCATTCAGCAGAATGGGCGCAGGAGCAAAGGTATTGGATGCAAGGGGTCAGCTAGGGCTGGGGATTGATATGCCTTGTGGGATGGGAGATGGATGGTGCAAGGGTGTCCCGAGCAGAGGAGAGAGTGGCATTGTAAGTGGAGACAGCCTTGTCGACAGACTCGGAGGACATGATGGAGGGGAGGAGATTAGAGATAGTGGAGGAGTGGCCTAGTGGTTAGGGTGGTGGACTTTGGTCCTAGGGAACTGAGGAACTGAGTTTGATTCCCACTTCAGGCACAGGCAGCTCCTTGTGACTCTGGGCAAGTCACTTATCCCTCCATTGTCCCATGTAAGCCGCATTGAGCCTGCCATGAGTGGGAAAGCGCGGGGTACAAATGTAAAAAAATATATATATACTAGAGGATAAGGTGGGAGGGTCGACAGCCTGGAGATTCCTGAAAGTAGTGGTTAGTGTAGAGCGGGACTGAGGGGGAGGGTGATGAAGTGTGAAAGTGATCAGGTGATGATCTGAGAGAGGAAGAGCTGAGGCGCAGAAGTTGGAGGGTGAGCAGGTAGAGGAGAGGACTAGGTCAAGACAATGGCCAGTTTGGTGAGTAGGGGTGGTGGAGCTCAGCTGAAGGTTGAAGGAGGATGTCAGAGTGAGGAACTGAGAAGCATAAGAGTCGGATGGGTCATCAGCATGTATGTTAAAGTCTCCAAGACAAGTCCATAAACCACTACTAAATGGACTTGGCAAAAATCCACAATTCCAGGAATAACATGTATAGAATGTTTGTACGTTTGGGAAGTTTGCCAGGTGCCCTTGGCCTGGATTGGCCGCTGTCGTGGACAGGATGCTGGGCTCGATGGACCTTTGGTCTTTTCCCAGTGTAGCATTACTTATGTACTTACGTACCTGGTTTGGGGCCCTCACTGATGGTAGTGGCTGCACATTACCCCATGACTCATGACCATACTTTGGGGGTACCCAGGGCTGGGGAATTTACACATAGATGGGAGATTCCATAAGTGAGGGTTGTGAACCCATTATAATGTGGAGATTTCAGGGCCCCCATGTTAGACTTTGAGGGATGTCTCACAGAGCATCATATCACACTTTGGAGCTGACAATGGTATATCCAATGAGTATGGGTTAGTGGGCATGACAAACCTTCCATTTGGGTGGCAATTAATGTTTTGATGGCCCTCTGTAGACAGTGTACTGTCCTACTTGAACACTTCTTTGCCAGATACTTGTTTAGCGTAGGGGTTAAGGCTGTGTGCCCTGAATGCAGTAGACATAGTTTTGATTCCCACTGTGGGTGTTGTTTTATTTCCCCTGCCATAGCAGCTGCAATGTGCTAGGTAGGTGTGTGACATGCTGGGTACGTTTCTATTGGTTGCTGAATGGTGCTGTCCAAAGGCCTTACCACAGTGGTGTGCTAGTAAATTTTTAACAACAGGCTCACTTCCCAGGTATAGCCAGCCCTGCAATTTTTTTGAGGGGGGGGGGCACAGAGGTGGACTGGGGGGCAATGTATTACTACTCTCTCAATCCTTTCCCCCTCATGTCAGAGCCCCCTTTAAACCATAAGACCCTCATTAAACAACAAATCTTTATAGCCCAAATCAAATGCCATCTTCATTGCCTTCTCTCTCTCTCACTCTCTCTCTCTCTCTCTCTCTCTCTCTCTCTCTCTATCTATCTATCTATCTATCTATCTATCTATCTATCTATCTATCTATCTATCTATCTATCTATCTATCTATCTATCTATCTCTCATTATATATGGTGCATGATTAAAAGCTTTCAGAAACTACTGCCCAGCTGTTAAGCTTGCACTTTGGAATTTCTCCACTGAGACACATCCAAAAAATCTTTAGGGTCCAGACCTTCAGTTTGAGAACTCATTCCTGCCTGAGTAAACAGCTTGGAACAAAGAAACAAAAGGAGAAGATTGTCATGCTGAAGTGCAAATTTTGATAATGAAACAGTGATTGAATATTCATATAGCAAACACCCTGAGCCAACAGATTTCTTTTCCACTGAACATAATTAACTTTGTATGAACTTGCCTGCTAATAGTGTGCTGAACTGGACAATGTTGGCACATTTAGACTGAATCTGGATAGTTCACAAAGGAAACCTAATCAATACCTTCTCTGTGAAATAATAGTAAAAAAAAAAACCAAATAAAAGTAAGTGCATTTTTATAATATACCACTGCATTCCACAAAGCAAAAGGAGCAAGCTCCCACATGCCATCTTTTTTTTCTTTTTGTAGGCACAGGAAATAAAAAAGATAGATTTTAAATGCTCCCAGTTTTCAATCTAATTCATGTTTAGTGTAAGATAAAATGCCATAAATAAGCAAGTAAATAGATAGAAACTCTGAATGTTGAGCACCTGATTCTCATAACATGTCTGTTTAGTGGCCCTTTACCAGGAGAAAAAAATAATCTGTGCACGAATATAAAATTATAATAGCACTAGGGTGTTCCTTTAACCAGCCCCTCCAAATGACACACTGATTCTTATTTATAACAAATTACTACTCTACTTATTATACTTCCTCTGTGTACAATCCGTATGCACAAGCTGGCATATTTGAAAATCTAAGTAAGATTAAATAAAAATTTCAACAACAATCAAGGAAGACAACGTGGATGCAGCAGCTTGAGTGTTTTTCTTTTTTTTTTTTTACAGTGTCTTCCCCACCCCACCTACCTACCTATTCCAGATCTCCTCCCTGCTCCACCGGTACCCCGAGTCACAGGGTGCCCTCCCAGCACATATCTGAAGCCACCCCTGGTGGTCTAGTAACATAGTAAATCACGGCAGAAAAAGACCTGCACGGTCCATCCAGTCTGCCCAACAAAATAAACTCATATGTGCTACTTTTTCTGTATACCTTACCTTGATTTGTACCTGTCCTTTTCAGGGCACAGACCGTATAAGTCTGCCCAGCACTATCCCCACCTCCCGCCACCGGCTCTGCCACCCAATCTCGGCTAAGCTCCTTAGGATCCATTCATTCTGAACAGGATTCCTTTCTGTTTATCCCACGTGTGTTTGAATTCTGTTACTGTTTTCATTTCCACCACCTCCCGCGGGAGGGCATTCCAAGCATCCACTACTCTCTCCGTGAAAGCGCGCCCATCTCTCCTCGGCCGATAAACACGCCCCAGTCCCGCCTTCACCATGCCTCTGACACACCCCCATCAACTTTGTCTATTCCCGCGACAGATTGCAGTTGGAGATGCCCAAAATCGGCTTTCAATTATACCGATTTGGGCGCCCACAGAAGAAAGGCGCCCATCTCCCGATTTGGGTCGAAATATGGGCGTCTTTCTCTTTTGAAAATAAGCTGGATAGTGAATGTGATAGCAGTGGCTATAGAAGCATTCGCAATTATAACAGTAGATCCAAGTTTCCAAGGATCAACAGCAGCAAAATGGAATGAAGGATTCCAGTCAAATACAAAGTTTTTGTTTTTGTAGATTCTTTGGGGCAGGAAAGATCCCCAGTCTTTCCTGCCTGCTGCCAGTGCTGACCCTCTTGCTGTCGCATCTTTTTTAAAATGGCTGCCATTGTAAGTCTCAGGTGGCTTCAGGTATGTGCTGGAACACAGTGACTTGGGGGAAAAGAGGCAAACAGATTGCGGCCGTGCATAAAGGCAATAGCAGGGAGTGGGAAGGAGCCCTGCCTGAATTTAGCAACTGGCTCGCAAAATGTTTAAAAACTTAACAACCAGCTCTTGCGAGCTGGCTCCAGCACACCACTGCCTTATCCCTTTCCCCCTTCCTTTTCAAGTCATCTCATAAATTGGGGATTGACTGCATATCTAGTAGATATGGGGGTTGTGGACACACTGTTATGAGTGTAGCTGCATACTTAGGATTTTGATTGGGGGCAGAGCTGTTGTTGGGGTGTTGTATCTATAATATTTATGCTGGACCTTGTTCTGCTCCCTCATGTGCTGGATTAGGGCAGGGTCTTCTCAGTGTGTGCACTTGTACCAGCGTTGAGCGACTCCAGTTCCTGGTTGATGCTGAAGTGTCTGCAAAACACAAGTTGGTGGAGTCAGGGATCAGGTGACATGCTGTGCAATTCTCCTCACAGATGCTGGGACCAATGACAACAGCCAGATTGTGGCGGGTGGGTGGGGGGTGGACCTGAGTGGGTGGGTATGCAGTATACTGGCACAGGTTCTATGTAAGGTAAAGTGTCCATGGAGACAGAGGAATGGCAAGGTAGCCTTGCTGTGGAGTATGTACACTGTTGCTGGGAGGTGGGGATGGGCAGTGGGGTAAGGCAGGTGTGCCTTTGGGTGGCTGCATGTCATTTTGTGAGCAGCTGGCAATGTTACCATCAGTATGTAGCCATGGGACAGCATGAGGGGGGGGGGCTGGGATGGATGGGGGTTCAATATGTGCAGCCCCACATTTCAGCATTTTATGCTTAGTGGAGGGGGCCTCATGATTACTTGTCATTGAATACTCTGTATATTCTGATCTCAGCAATGTTTTGTTACTCTGTATAATGACAACTGTAAAAACTGTTTTGCTACAGCAAATAACCTCACAGTATGTGAACCTGCCTATGTATGCTACTTTCACATGAGTGGTGATATGATCCTGGGGGGCACCACTTCACACTCACCTCTCCAGACTGCTCCTTATGGATATCCATGCCCTCATGGAGACATTGTTGGGTAACAATGAGGAGCATAATCGAACGCGAATGCCCATCTCCATGGGCATCTATCTCCGAGGACGGGTACGTGAAGGGGCGGGACAGACCGTATTTTCGAAACAAATGGGCATCCATCTTTTTTTTGACAATACGGTTTGTGCCGGACAAATGCATCGGATTTGGGCAGATTTGAGCTGGGCGGTTTCGTTTTTCAGCAATAATGGAAACTGAAGGCGCCCAGCTCAAAAATGAACAAATCCAAGGCATTTGGTCATGGGAGGGGCCAGGATTCATAGTGCACTGGTCCCCCTCACATGCCAGGACACCAACCAGGCACCCTAGGGGGCACTTGTAACAATTTAAAAAAATTTAAAATACCTCCCAAGTCCATAGCTCCCTTCCCTTGGGTGCTGAACCCCCCAAATCCCCCCCAAAACCCACTCCCCACAACTCTACACCATTACCATAGCACTTATGGCTGAAGGGGGGCACCTAGATGTGGGTACAGTGGGTTTTGGGAGCGGTTTGGAGCGCTACCATTTACCAGCACAAGTGTAAGAGGTAGGGGGGATGGGCCTGGGTCCACCTGGCTGAAGTCCACTGCACCCACTAACAACTGCTCCAGGGACCTGCATACTGCTGTGATGGAGCTGGGTATGACATTTGAGGCTGGCATACAGACAGGGAAAAAAAAAGTTTTTAAAGTTCTTTTTTTTGGGTGGGAGGGGGTTAGTGACCACTGGGGGAGTCAGGGGAGGTCATCCCTGATTCCCTCCGGTGGTCATCTGAGCAGTTGGGGCACTTTTTGGGGACTTGTTCATGAGAAAAAAGGGTCCAGAAAAAGTGACCCAAATTCTCGCTTCTGGTGCCCTTCTTTTTTCCATTATCGGCCGAGCGCGCCCATCTCTCCTTGGCTGATAAACACGCCCCAGTCCCGCCTTCACCATGCCTCCGACACGCCCCCATCAACTTTGTCTGTTTCCGCGACAGATTGCAGTTGGAGACGCCCAAAATTGGCTTTCAATTATACCGATTTGGGCGCCCACAGAAGAAAGGCGCCCATCTCCCGATTTGGGTCGAAATATGGGCGTCTTTCTCTTTTGAAAATAAGCTGGATAGTGAATGTGATAGCAGTGGCTATAGAAGCATTCACAATTATAACAGTAGATCCAAGTTTCCAAGGATCAACAGCAGCAAAATGGAATGAAGGATTCCAGTCAAATACAAAGTTTTTGTTTTTGTTTTGTTTTCTAACAAAATTGTCTTCCATATGTGTGGTGAAATTATGAGTGTAGTGCTTGTCTGTGCATAACTTTACCTACAGTTTGAAAAAGCATTCCTGAGGGTGGAGCTGGGGAAGGTCTTGCACTTACATTATTGGGATTTTCAAAATTATGCAAGCATTTCTATTAAATAGGTAAAATCTGCATAAGTTAAATGGTGTAAATATGGGCACCTAGGGCCCTGTTTACTAACCACCTTATAATTGAAAGAGAAAAACGCCTAGATTTCGACCCAAATCGGGAGATAGATGTTTATCTCACAAAAACGAATAAATCGGTATAATGGAAAGCCGATTTTGGACGTTTTCAACTGCACTCCATCGCGGAAGCGTACAAAGTTGACGGGGGCGTGTCGGAGGCTTGGCGAAGGTGGAACTGGGATGTGGTTATCGGCCGAGGAGAGATGGGCGCCTTTCGCCGATAATGGAAAAAAAGTATGCGTTTGTAGCTAGAATTTAGGGCACTTTTCCTGGACCCTGTTTTTTCACGAATAAGGCCCCAAAAAGTGCCCTAAATGACCAGATTACCACCAGAGGGAATCGGGGATGACCTCCCCTGACTCCCCCAGTGGTCACTAACCCCCTCCCACCACAAAAAATGATGTTTAACAACTTTTTATTTTCACCCTCAAATGTCATACCCACCTCCCTGGCAGCAGTATGCAGGTCCCTGGAGCAGTTGTTAGGGGGTGCAGTGGACTTCAGGCAGGTGGATCCAGGCCCATCCCCCCCTACCTGTTACAATTGTGCTGCTTAATGCTTAGTCGTCCAACCCCCCCAAACCCACTGTACCCACATGTAGGTGCCCCCCTTCACCCCTTAGGGCTATAGTAATGGTGTAGACTTGTGGGCAGTGGGTTTTGAGGGGGATTTGGGGGGCTCAACACACAAGGGAAGGGTGCTATGCACCTGGGAGCTCTTTTACCTTTTTTTTTTGTTTTTGTAAAAGTGCCCCCTAGGGTGCCCGGTTGGTGTCCTGGCATGTGAGGGGGACCAGTGCACTACGACTCCTGGCCCCTCCCATGAACAAATGCCTTGGATTTATTCGTCTTTGAGCTGGGCACTTTCATTTTCTATTATCACTGAAAAACAAAAACGCCCAGCTCACAAATTGTCGAATAAAACATGGACGTCTATTTTTTTCAAAAATACGGCTCGGTCCGCCCCTTCACGGACCCGTTCTCGGAGATAAACGCCCATGGAGATAGACGTTTTCGTTCAATTATGCCCCTCTAAGTCATGCTAGAGACGTGCTAGCATTTTTAATATTCACAAATATTTAGTGCATGCTAATGGTAGAGACACCCTTATGAATATATGGACATCTCTAGGGTTTAGCACACGGTTAATTTTAGCGTGTGCTAAAAATGCTAGCGCACCTTAGTAAACAGGGCCCTAAGATATAGTGGAATTAGAAAAGGTGCAGAGAAGGGCAACAAAAATGATAAAGGGGATGGGACGACTTTCCTATCAGGAAAGACTAATGCGGCTAGGGCTCTTCAGCTTGGAGAAAAGGCGACTAAGTATTGTTCTAGTCTCTTGTTTGTAAACCACGTAGAACCAGTGATACTGGGGTACTGTGGTCTATAAGAACGTTACCGTATTGCATTGTCTAGAATGCCTTTTTTCTGGTACTCCTGAATTTTACATCCTTGGCGGATGGGATCTTCAATAGATTCCTTTGTGATGATCATACAGTGGTATAGTACAGAGCTTCTTATGCATATATCATTGTAGAAAATCGTGAAAAGCCAACAGGGTAGATGTGCATTCAGGAGAGGTTTGAGAAGTACTACTGTAGTAAGACTCAAATTAGGTGAACCCTTACATTCAATTGTTAATATAAAATGTGACACAAATCTCAATGGAAACTAAATTGGTCTTATGCGGTCTATTTGTTTTGTACCTATGAGCAACTGGGTAGATGGAGGGGGTAGTTTAGTGGGACAGTTGAGCAGTTAAGGAGCATAGTTTTGTGGGATAGGTGCAGATTCTGGTATGGTGGGACAGTTATGGGGTAGTTTGGGTGTACATGGGTATTTTCGGGGTGGTGGGGTTATTTTGATGGAACGAGTAGTGTTAGTTTTAGGAATCAGAGGCAATTTGGAGGTGGTAGATCAGCTAAGCACATAGTTTGGGGGTGTGGGGGTAGTTGATGTGGGAAGGTGCAGTTACAGGGGATAGTTTTGGGGGGTGGACACAGTTTTTAGGGTGATGGGACAGTTGCAAGGGTTTAGCTTTTTGGGTTGGGCAGTTTGTACAAGGGGGGGGGGGGGGGGGGGGAATTGTTTTGAAGGGTTAGCAGAGTAGAAAACAAGGAGAGACAATTGGAAAGGATTAGTTCCTTAACCCCTGTGTTTCACTTTATGTTCATTTCTAGACTGAAGAAGTTAGAACTGCTTCTCACATAGAAACGCATTTAGCCAATTATTATTTTTTTTGGAGGGGGCATATCCTTGGGACGCCTTGTCCAATCTGCCCCTTTTTGAACTGACAGTATATTTTTACTATTTTTCCCCATGCCAAGTTTCATCTCATTCTATTACATTTTTTAATGTAGTCATTTTGAATTAGATTCTATATTGGCACCTGAAAAATCACTGCTAAAAATATTTGCGCCTAGGCATATTCTGCAAACCGTGCCTAGATTAGGCACAGTTTACAGAATATGACTAGGTGTGTTTATAGAATACATCTAGCAGCCATGCCTGCGCCTAATTCTAGGAGCATCCATATATGCCCAATAAAACTTGGTGTAAATACCAGCATCTAAATTAAGTGTGGAGCAGGTGTATTCTATAATCATGTGCATAGATTTTTGGAATGCCCCCTGGCCTATTCATTCAACACCCATAGCCTTGCCCCCTTTTCAGCAGCACGCACGAGAATTTAAGTGCACCACTTTGTTGAATACACCTAGCAAGATATGCGCTTGTTAAGTAATTTAATTTCATGCACAAGTCCATAATATGGCCAGATTTGCATGCACAATGTTGGTCGTGCTTATAAAATATGGAGGTTTGCCCCTAGACTGACAAATATTCTCAAACCTTTTGAATATTCTTTCCAATATTTGTCTTGTTGAAAAGAATAATCAAACAACAAATTAGACCTTGTAGAAAGACATTGGCTAGTAATGGAAGAAAATGATTTATGAAAGTGTAGTCACACTCATTCACGTGCAAACATTGTTGGTCCGGTGTATGGCCTAATGGTATCACAAAAATAACTAAAAGGCTTTACTGCATATTCAGTAGATACAAGGTATTGTTCTCAACAAGCTATGTGTGACCATTAACACCTATCCTTTTCTAGTCAGAGTGGAGGACAGGGGCATAAACAGAACTTGATTTTGGGGGCACCAAAAGATAGATGGTGGTAAGCATTTTGTCTCAGTTCCTCCCTGCTGCTGCTGCTGAATCATATCTTTGCTAGTGGGGATACTCAAGTCTTGCCAGCCAAAGAGATTCTCTGCTGGAGCCCCTGCCCATGCAGCTTAAGCAGCAGCAAGTTAGCGAGATGCTCCGGAATTTGACACCAGCAGTTCCACATATGTTCAGTTCAATGCATGGTCTGGGGCTCATACCTTCTGGTGCTGCAATTTTAGAGGTTAGAGGGGCTCTGAGCCTGATATGGAGGACGGGCAGACCTCTGAAGGAGTTATCTCTTGGGAGGCTTCAGGATTTAAGCCTTGAAGCTAAAAACAAGCATTAAGTGTGAACACCTTTGGAACCTTGCCCTCTGTTGGAGTGCTGGGAGCTTGCTGTATTCAGGACTGCTGGTCTAATGAACATAAGAAAATGCCTTTTCTTAGGAGCTAAGCTAGAACCCCAGCTGGAAAGAACAAAGGAAGACCCTTGACTAGAATTGTGTTTAATTTTGCTGCTAAGAAACCTATACCTCAGTTATGGCTTTATTTGGCTTTGAGACTAGGGAGGTTATCCTGCTTATAATCGAACGAGAAAAACGCCCAAGTTCCGACCTAAATCGGTAGATGGACGTTTATCTCACAAAAACGAATAACGCGGTATAATCGAAAGCCGAACTTGGACGTTTTCAACTGCACTCCATCGCGGAAGCATACAAAGTTGACGGGGGCGTGTCAGAGGTGTGGTGAAGGCAGGACTGGGGCATGGTTATCACCCGAACAGAGATGGGCGCCTTTCGCCGATAATGGAAAAAAAGTATGCGTTTGTAGCTAGAATTTAGGGCACTTTTCCTGGACCCTGTTTTTTCACGAATAAGGCCCCAAAAGGTGCCCTAAATGACCAGATTACCCCAGAGGGAATCGGGGATGACCTCCCCTGACTCCCCCAGTGGTCACTAACCCCCTCCCACCACAAAAAATGATGTTTCACAACTTTTTATTTTCACCCTCAAATGTCATACCCACCTCCCTGGCAGCAGTATGCAGGTCCCTGGAGCAGTTGTTAGGGGGTGCAGTGGACTTCAGGCAGGTGGACCCAGGCCCATCCCCCCCTACCTGTTACCATTGTGCTGCTTAATGCTTAGTCGTCCAACCCCCCCAAACCCACTGTACCCACATGTAGGTGCCCCCCTTCACCCCTTAGGGCTATAGTAATGGTGTAGACTTGTGGGCAGTGGGTTTTGAGGGGGATTTGGGGGGCTCAACACACAAGGGAAGGGTGCTATGCACCTGGGAGCTCTTTTACCTTTTTTTGTTTTTGTAAAAGTGCCCCCTAGGTTGCCCGGTTGGTGTCCTGGCATGTGAGGGGGACCAGTGCACTACGAATCCTGGCCCCTCCCATGAACAAATGCCTTGGGTTTATTCGTTTTTGAGCTGGGCGCTTTCATTTTCCATTATCGCTGAAAAACAAAAACGCCCAGCTCACAAATTGTCAAATAAAACATGGACGTCTATTTTTTTCGAAAATACGGTTTGGTCCACCCCTTCACGGACCCGTTCTCGGAGATAAACGCCCATGGAGACAGACGTTTTCGTTCGATTATGCCCCTCTATATGTACCTCAGCACTTTCTGACACTGAAGGCGTTTTACAGAAATATAAGTAGAGGAGTGTGGTAGCCGTGTTAGTCCACTCTTAAGGTTATCAATAGAAATCAAACAAAATAAAACATGGAAAAGAAAATAAGATGATACCTTTTTTATTGGACATAACTTAATACATTTCTTGATTAGCTTTCGAAGGTTGCCCTTCTTCCTCAGATCGGAAATAAGCAAATGTGCTAGCTGACAGTGTATATAAGTGAAAACATTCAAGCATTACTATGACAGTCTGACAGGGTGGGAGGAGGGGGGTGGGTAGGAAGTATGCATGGGGACATCAAAGCATATCATTGATATTCTAACAGGGTGGGTGTGGATAGGTGAGGGGAGGGTGATCAACAGAGACATACAGCTTTATGGTTTATAATGGGCTAGGAACCCCAGATCCTTGTTAAGTCCTTTCTGTTGGGTGTTAAAATATTCAATCATTCTGACTTCAAAGGTCTTAAGTTCTTGTATGGTTTTAAAGTTACCTTTGAGGATTCTCACTGTGAAATCACTGGTACAGTGTCCTGGTCCTGTAAAATGTTGACCAACAGGCGTGGGAACCCTGCTGGCACCAGTATTGTTCATATGATGTCTATGCAAATTGAATCTTGTCTTAAGCATCTGGCCTGTTTCTCCAATATAGCATCCTTCGTTACATTTTTTACACTGAATGATATATACCACATTGGAAGATGAGCAAGTGAAAGATCCCTTTATGTTGAATATCTTTCCTTTGTGGATGACTTTGGGGTCCTGTGAAATATTTTGGCATAGTTTGCAACTGGATAAATTACAGGGAAGTATGCCCTTCTGTTCCTTTTCAGTCTGTGAAGGAAGTTTACTTCTGATTAGCTTGTGTTTTAAATTGGGTGGCTGTCGGAAGGCCAGTACTGGTGGGGATGGGAATATCTCTTTCAGTAATTCATCCTCCTGGAGTATAGGTTGTAGATCTCTTATGATTTTCCTCAGTTTTTCCAGCTCTGGATTGTATGTCACTACAAGCGGGATTCTATCTGTGGATTTTTTCTTTTTGTACTGTAGCAGATTCTCCCTGGGTGTTTTGAGGGAGGAGGCAATATTCTTGGAGATTATTTTGGGGTTGTAGCCCTTCTGTTTGAAGGTTTCAGTCAGGGTTTTAAGGTGTCTGTCTCTGTCCCCTGGGTCAGAGCAGATGCGGTGGTATCTTGTGGCTTGGCTGTAAATGATGGATCTTTTTGTATGTGAAGGATGGAAGCTGGAGTTGTGGAGGTACCTACATCTGTCTGTGGGTTTCTTGTATATAGATGTTTGTATACAGCCATCACTGATTGAGACCGTGGTGTCCAAAAAATTGACTTTTTCTGGGGAGTAGTCAATTTTGAATCTGATTGTAGGATGGTATGTATTGAATGCAGAATAAAATTGTTTCAGAGTTTCTTCACCCTCCGTCCAAATCATAAAAATGTCATCGATGTACCGGTAGTATTTTAGAGGTTTGATCTGGTGTGTATTCAGAAATGTCTCTTCCAGCTCAGCCATAAAAAGGTTGGCATATTGGGGTGCTGTCCTGGTGCCCATCGCAGTGCCCATTATTTGCAGATAGATATCATTGTTAAAGTGGAAGTAGTTGTGAGTTAAATGAATTTGATTAATTTTGTAATAGTTTCTGGTGAGTATTGATGGTCCAGTGTGGATTTTTTTAGGAGTCTTCCACATGCAGCTATGCCATCCGCATGTGGAATGTTGCTGTATAGTGATTCTACATCCATCGTGACCAGAAGGGTGTTAGGTGGTAGTTGCTTGATATTTTTCAATTTATTCAGAAAGTCTGTGGTGTCTTGTATGAAGCTGTTAGTTTTGTGTACGAGAGGTTTCAGAATTCCCTCTATGAATCCAGATATTTCTTGCGTGAGTGTGCCAATACCTGATATGATTGGTCTGCCAGGGTTTCCCAGTTTGTGGATCTTGGGTAGCATGTAAAATGTGCCCACGGAAGGTTGATTTGGTATGAGTTTCTTCAGGTGAGGTTGCGCTTGTGTAGGAAATGTTTTGATAAGGTCTTTCAGCTGTTTTGTTTAATCCTGTGTGGGGTCCCCAGTTAGTTTCCTGTAGTATTTATTGTCTGAGAGCTGTCTGTGCCCCTCTTCAATGTATTTTTGTATGTCCATAATTACCACTGCGCACTGGGCACTGCGATGGGCACCAGGACAGCACCCCAATATGCCAACCTTTTTATGGCTGAGCTGGAAGAGACATTTCTGAATACACACCAGACCAAACCTCTAAAATACTACCGGTACATCGATGACATTTTTATGATTTGGACGGAGGGTGAAGAAACTCTGAAACAATTTTATTCTGCATTCAATACATACCATCCTACAATCAGATTCAAAATTGACTACTCCCCAGAAAAAGTCAATTTTTTGGACACCACGGTCTCAATCAGTGATGGCTGTATACAAACATCTATATACAAGAAACCCACAGACAGATGTAGCTACCTCCACAACTCCAGCTTCCATCCTTCACATACAAAAAGATCCATCATTTACAGCCAAGCCACAAGATACCACCGTATCTGCTCTGACCCAGGGGACAGAGACAGACACCTTAAAACCCTGACTGAAACCTTCAAACAGAAGGGCTACAACCCCAAAATAATCTCCAAGAATATTGCCTCCTCCCTCAAAACACCCAGGGAGAATCTGCTACAGTACAAAAAGAAAAAATCCACAGACAGAATCCCGCTTGTAGTAACATACAATCCAGAGCTGGAAAAACTGAGGAAAATCATAAGAGATCTACAACCTATACTCCAGGAGGATGAATTACTGAAAGAGATATTCCCATCCCCACCAGTACTGGCCTTCCGACAGCCACCCAATTTAAAACACAAGCTAATCAGAAGTAAACTTCCTTCACAGACTGAAAAGGAACAGAAGGGCACACTTCCCTGTAATTTATCCAGTTGCAAACTATGCCAAAATATTTCACAGGACCCCAAAGTCATCCACAAAGGAAAGATATTCAACATAAAGGGATCTTTCACTTGCTCATCTTCCAATGTGGTATATATCATTCAGTGTAAAAAATGTAACGAAGGATGCTATATTGGAGAAACAGGCCAGATGCTTAAGACAAGATTCAATTTGCATAGACATCATATGAACAATACTGGTGCCAGCAGGGTTCCCACGCCTGTTGGTCAACATTTTACAGGACCAGGACACTGTACCAGTGATTTCACAGTGAGAATCCTCAAAGGTAACTTTAAAACCATACAAGAACGTAAGACCTTTGAAGTCAGAATGATTGAATATTTTAACACCCAACAGAAAGGACTTAACAAGGATCTGGGATTCCTAGCCCATTATAAACCATAAAGCTGTATGTCTCTGTTGATCACCCTCCCCTCACCTATCCACACCCACCCTGTTAGAATATCAATGATATGCTTTGATGTCCCCATGCATACTTCCTACCCACCCCCCTCCTCCCACCCTGTCAGACTGTCATAGTAATGCTTGAATGTTTTCACTTATATACACTGTCAGCTAGCACACTTGCTTATTTCCGATCTGAGGAAGAAGGGCAACCTTCGAAAGCTAATCAAGAAATGTATTAAGTTATGTCCAATAAAAAAGGTATCATCTTATTTTCTTTTCCATGTTTTATTTTGTTTGATTTCTATTGATAACAGAAATATAATAAAGAAGCATTTGTTTGGTTAATTGGAAAACCTGGAGTTGCTTATTTTACCTCCATGGACTGAACTCTGGAAAAGATTCCACTAATATTAACAAGAACAGGCACTTCAGTGCAGTGCTCCTCACTATCACCATCATGCCACACATTCACATCTCATTACTGCCTCGAGCAGAATACCCAGTTTGGCCAGACAATGCTGCAGAGTTTGTTTGGTGACTAGAATAACTACGCCATTCTAGGCCCATTTTTTTTCAGTTGTAGGCTACATCTCCACAACCAATTTGTATTTAATTTCAGATTAATTAGTTGAACATAGACTTGCCATTCCAAGACTATAAGACTCTATTGTCCTACTGTTGCTGTTTTCAGTGAGCCTGGTGGCTTGGGAATCCCAGATATAAAAATACAACTGGACTGCTTGTCCTAGGAGAAAAGGAAGTTACTTACCTGTAGAAGGTGTTCTCTGAGGACAGAAGGACAAGTATCCTTATAATCCTTCCACCTCCCTTTGGAGTTGAATTCCTTTTTTAGTTATTTTATGTTCCTGAGAATCCCGTGCTCGCACGTCAAACAGAAAGGCACTAGCATGGTGGGGCTGCTTCTAAAAGCCTCTTAAAGTAATAGAACACTGAACAGCATCTGCACCAGGCACCATCAGGATGACATCACTCCAGATATAAGGATGCGTGCTGCTATAGGTAGGTAACTGCGTTATGGGAGAAGCAGCTCCAGCAGCTACAGTATACATACACTGATTCACTGTAACATTGTGATTAAGAAATTGCACCATTCCAATGGCCTTCCCTTTTCAACATCTTTTCTGATCGCAAACACACAAAAAGTACATACACACTTGCCAACATAAAAACACAGATGTATAGACACATAAACATATATTCCTTCCCCCCCCCCCCCCCCCCCCCCCCCCCATACACACATGCATCTTCTTACAGAGGGGTTTGAAAGAATTCCATGAGCTATGTTAAGCATGCTTTCTCTACTTGATTTTCTTCCCTGGAAGTTTCATATCATCCTTCCTCAGTGGAGAATCATGAATCATCATTCATTTCAGACTTTAAAAAAATCTATCCTCATAGTGCCCCAATCTCTTCTTCGCCTTTAAAAATTCTGATTTGTGAATTAATTTCTAGCTCATTCCTTTTTCACTTGTTCTTTTTACACTGCCAGGGAAGGGATGGGCTACAGAAGAAACAGCAGACTGTTTTCTGCTGAATGAGATTCAGGGCACTGAAGAATAAAGGCAGAACTTTCTGTGATCATGTACAGCGAAACCACTTCTTTTACCTCCAAAACTGTGCCATCTGGGCAATGGCCTACTGCTCCTAATCAAAGAAAGGGCCCTAATTCTCATTCCGTCCCCCAGCACTTCTGAAGAAATTCACCTGGCTATCCCTTTTATTAACAATCCTTCTTCCTCTCACAGTTCTGAAATAATTGTCATATTTCACTCTAATTTGATATTGGGGTGGTTGTGAGCTGGTGGTCTACTGTTTTAAAGGTTGGGATAGAGAGAGTCTGGGGGTGGAGCTTAATGTTTATGCTGTTATTAATGTTTTTAACTGTACCATGCCTTGAGTCCTATAAAGGCATGCTATAAAGTGTAAATAAATAAATACAATAACAAAATTAGAACTTTGCATAGAGAATATTGCACAAGGGGCTCAATATTTAAAGCAATTTAAGTGGACTCCCAATCACCGATATTCAGTGGTACTTAACCGGGTAGTGAATCTGAATATCGGGAGAGGGCAGTTATGTGGGTGCCTGCAATTAGATATTCGAGTGCTGGCTGAACATGAGCAGAACCACCACAATCCCCCCCCCCCCCCTTCTGTGTCAATCCCCTCCCTCCTCTCTGGCAACATTCCACCTCTTCCCCCGACAATCTAACACCTCCTCCCTTCCATCATGCAGGTGGTCCAGTAGTGGCAATCGGGTCAGGAGCAAAACCTACTCGTTCCTGCCATTTGCAGCTGCTTCAGGAAAATGGCTACCACTGCTGGCTAATATACCGATTCTGTACATGGTATCAATCTTCTGGCTAATTATCGACTGGAAGATTGATATCATGTACAGAGTCAGTATATTATACAGAAGGTTCCTGATATGTGACATGACGGAATTTATTGTCAATCATCTATAATAAAACAGCAGACTTTGTCCTTGCAGTATTTTAATTCTCTTACCTGTATATTTATTTTCCCTTAAATCCCAAACAGATTAAGACTATAGAATCAATGGCAAAGGAAAACAAGACCTCGGTTACAGAATTCATTCTCGTGGGATTCTCTGACCATCCTGACCTGCAGCTCCTCATTTCTGTCACAGTTTTCCTGATCTTCCTGATCTCTGTGCTGGGAAACTCTATGTTTTTAATGTTAGTATGCACTGACCATCGTCTGCAAAAATCTATGTACTTCTTTCTCAGTAATCTGTCCTTCCTAGATATGGGTAACTCCTCTGTCACTCTCTCAACACTGCTGTGAAGTCTTATGACAGGGGAGACACTGATTTCTATTTCTGAATGTATAACACAGCTCTACATTTCCATATCTCTCACAGATGCAGAATTTTTCCTTCTCACTGCCATGGCCTATGATCGTTATGTTGCAATCTGCAACCCTTTACGTTATGTGCTCATCATGAACAGGAGAGTCTGTGTCCTTCTGGCATCTGCTTCTTGGGTTGTTGGATTTATAGCTGGATTATCACCAACAGTATTCATATCTCAGTTCTCTCTTTGTAGAGGGAATTTAATTAACCATTTCTTCTGTGATGTTGCAGCACTGATGAAACTCTCCTGCGGTGATATGCACATCCTTGAAATTGTGATATTTACTGAAGGAGTTTTTTTTGCTTTATTCCCCTTAGGTTTAAAAATTACATCTTATGTCTATATCATTTCCAGCATACTCAAAATCCGTTCTGCAAAGGGAAGATATAAAGCTTTCTCCACATGCTCCTCCCACCTCACAGTCGTTATTCTGTTCTATGGGACTGTCTTGTGTATGTACATGAGGCCAACTTCCATGTATTCACCAGATCAAAACAAACTGTTCTCCTTGCTGTACACAACTGTGATTCCAATGTTAAACCCCATTATTTATAGTATGAGAAACGAAGAGGTAAGAGAAGCCCTGATTAAACTTCTATCTTTAATAAAAAATAATGTATGGAAAATGTTACACATGTAGAATAATTCTGTACATATTTTTATGCCTAGCTTTGGAAAATAAGCCTTATTTCCACTTCAAAACAAAACAAAAAATAGATAGATATAGATATATAAATCCTCCTCTCTTCCCCCCACACTGAAGCGCTAAATAATTTCTGCAAACCATTGCCCACACAATATTTGCCGCCATAAGAAAAGATAGGACTGGAATTGTTCCCAAACTATGATTAAACTTTTGCTGAGGTTAAACTTTAGCTGACCAACACTCATTTTTGCACTGGTCAGTTAAAATTATATGGGTAACTCTGGTAGGGGAAACTGCTGTCCTAAAATTATCTGGATAAAGTTATCTGGATATATTCAATGATAGGCATATCTAAATAAGGTCCACTAAACATTCATATACAGATTTCCAAATAACCTTTATCTGGATACTACCTGCTCAATGAACTTTTGAATGTGGGTGTCATATTTTAATTTGCAGCACTTGGACATTTTAGTCATTTTATAATGTTGCATGGTCTTCTCTAGTTTTCATTGTGTTGATACTAAAAATAATATAGAGAAAAAAAGAGGATCAATTCTTCCTCAAAATTCTCAGTAATAGGGATGTATTCAGACCTTCAATTTTGGACTCAGAGTAAACATTGGTGGGCACTTTAAAAACTCCTCCACCCAGCCCATCCACCTACCTACCTACATTTTGTCCTGCATTCTCTCCCTGTAGAGATGCAAAGCTCCTGCCATTATGTTACAGAGTGATTGTGGGATACTTGAAAGAAATCAACCATCCTGTATTGCTTGGTTTAAAATGCTGAGACCCTTGCTACTCATAAATATTTTGCAGAGTCAAGCTTGCTCTGAACAAAGACTGCTACATGCCTTAACGTGCCCGTGTGGCTTTTAAGCAACTAGATTCATTTGAGCCCAAATTCTGGGGGGAAACCCAGAAATAATTTCACAAGACTGTTTGGAGCATTGAATTCCAATAAATGCATCTTGAATGAACTCAAAGACATTCCTGTGGTTTCTCAAGTCAATCACCTACTGAAATGTTATCAGAACATCAGTCACTACTGATAATATAATGACATGACATCTCCAGCTGGAACTGTTCTTAACCTGACCCTTCTATTAGCTTATTGAGACTCATCTAACTTTCATCTGATCTTCTGACAACTCATTGAACACTTGATCCTTCCCAAGCAAGCAGTACCTTTAAGAAGACAAACCCTGCATTTTCCATTGACCATGTGAAGCACTGTGAAGACATACAGGTTGTACGTTCAAAGTTTGTGACTGCTTGTGAGTGACAGATTTAGCTGCTGTAAATACAGTAAAGTGTGTGTTTTACTAAATAGTTTCTGATAAGTATGAGTTTTCAAAGAGTTGTATTCCTGAACATTTTGATATGTCATTATTTCATTCTTATAAATTGTAATTTATTATTATTTGATTACTACTACTACTACTACTACTACTATTTAGCATTTCTATAGCGCTACAAGGCATACGCAGCGCTGCACAAACATAGAAGAAAGACAGTCCCTGCTCAAAGAGCTTACAATCTAATAGACAAAAAATAAATAAAGTAAGCAAATCAAATCAATTAATGTGAACGGGAAGGAAGAGAGGAGGGTAGGTGGAGGCGAGTGGTTACAAGTGGTTACGAGTCAAAAGCAATGTTAAAGAGGTGGGCTTTCAGTCTAGATTTAAAGGTGGCCAAGGATGGGGCAAGACGTAGGGGCTCAGGAAGTTTATTCCAGGCGTAGGGTGCAGCGAGACAGAAGGCGCGAAGTCTGGAGTTGGCAGTAGTGGAGAAGGGAACAGATAAGAAGGATTTATCCATGGAGCAGAGTGCACGGGAAGGGGTGTAGGGAAGGACGTGTGTGGAGAGATATTGGGGAGCAGCAGAGTGAATACATTTATAGGTTAGTAGAAGAAGTTTGAACAGGATGCGAAAATGGATAGGGAGCCAGTGAAGGGTCTTGAGGAGAGGGGTAGTATGAGTAAAGCGACCCTGGCGGAAGATGAGACGGGCAGCAGAGTTTTGAACCGACTGGAAAGGGGAGAGGTGACTAAGTGGGAGGCCAGCAAGAAGCAGATTGCAGTAGTCTAAATGAGAGGTGACAAGGGTGTGGATGAGGGTTTTGGTAGAGTGCTCGGAAAGAAAGGGGCGGATTTTACGGATGTTGTAAAGAAAGAAACGACAGGTCTTGGCGGTCTGCTGGATATGAGCAGAGAAGGAGAGAGAAGAGTCAAAGATGACCCCAAGGTTTCGAGCTGAGGAGACAGGGAGAATGAGAGAGCCATCAACAGAAATAGAAAACAGGGGGAGCGGGGAGGTGGGTTTGGGGGGGAAAATGAGAAGCTCGGTTTTGGTCATATTTAATTTCAGGTGGCGTTGAGACATCCAGGCAGCAATGTCAGACAAGCACGCTGAAACTGGATTGTTAAGGAGGAAAAGACTTAAGATGCTCAACCTTCTTTGTTTATTATTAAATTAACTTTGCATGGTTGATGCCTACAATATCCATTATTTAAGGAAATACCATGGTTTTTTAAAATGGATATTAGGCCGGCTCCTCACCAGTCAAAAACCATAGTATTTCCTTAAATAATGGATATTGTAGGCATCAATCACGCAAAGTTAATTTAATAATTAACAAAGAAGGTTGAACATCTGAAATCTTTCCTCCTTAACAATCCAGCATCACATAAATTGAGAGGGTTAATTGCTTTATTTAATATATAACGGTTGTTAACAAGCAATTTTCCATCGGTTATTTAAATTAAAATTTTATTATTATTACAATCTTGTAAATACATTTTTAGCTTTCTATATTTTTGCATGCTATCGGGAACCTAAACAATGACACTTGCACAAAAGCAATTTTGACCCATCCTCACCCTCCAAATGTATAATAATAATAATAAAAGAGAATTTGGAAAGTCATTATCTAGGGCACAACAAAATTTTATCCACAGAATTGGACCTTTGAAAACTGTTCCCATCACTTCAGGTAAGTACCTATTATCAACAGAAAATAATAGGGGGGGCAGGGAGGATATAGGATTAGTTCTGGGAATAGAAAACACACACAGAATTTACTTTCTCTGGATAATTTGTTTCTGCATTAAAGCAAGTGCATAAATATGGATGGTTGCTAAAGTATTCCCTATCTGTAGCTGGCCAAATTTTCAATGTGAAATTCTGCCTGGAGTTTCCATTTGAAAACATGCTTGCAGTTCTGCAGGTAATAATTAGCCATGGGATACAGCAAATCCAAGGATACCAGAAAAAATGGTATCTTATAAGGGGTAATTCTATAACAGGATGCCTACAATTAAAGTCCTAGAATGCAGAAAAGATCAATAGAGACTGGATCCTGTGTCTCCCTGCTTCTTGACTGTCACAAAACACCTAGCCACCTGCCTAGGGTTACTTTGCGGCCACATAGAGGGTCTATCCCCAGCACAACTCAGGTCCACCTGCAACTGCCACTTGTGCTCTATATTAGCACCCTCCTCCCACTGACTGGGTCTCAGCTGCCTCTGGGCAAGTCTCCCACTGTCAAATTATCCCCAGTGATTTCTAGGTTACTGGAGGCCACCCTCCCAGTGGTCCCACAGTTCGAAAGAAGCACTCACAGACCCAACACACAAACCACAAGGATTCTTTATCAGTTCAGACAGGCAGTCATCAGGTTTATTGTCAGAACTTAACAGTGAAACATATAAAGTGCAATCAGCAAAACATAACAAGTAACTGAAATATGGATCAATTATAACAGTAACTAAACATTTGTATACTAATTAGTACCTAGGAAGATCAGGACATATAACTGTTCACCGAGCCTCAGCAAAGAGATCCTACTTTCTTTTCTTCCTGGCTAAGACTGAAGACAAAACCAGTAACTTCTGGGTAACATCAAACTCCAGGCCAATCAAAGCCCAGAACAACATGCTTAAAATAAAAAAAGATGGCCACACCACTGCAGGTCTTTTCTCTGTAACAGCTTTAAGCATAAACATTTACCATCTGCTGGTCAAACTACATAAATACACTTCAAGAATTAACCAAGGCAGCCTTACAGGCATAAAACCCCACTGTTCTGTCACACTGACATAGTACATTGTAATCTGATTGTCTATTTGGATGAGAAAAAGGTGGTACATTAGCCAATCTCTGAAAGCTTTTAGTGAGTTCCTTATGACCAGCAACTCTAGGATACTGAAGCAAAGCTGAATCTCATGAGCAGACCAGTGATCCTGTGTGTAGAGGCCATCTGCATGAGCTCCACAGCCCAGGTTGGACGCATTTGTCATCAGCATGTTGTGAGGAGGAGGAGTTTGGAATGCGAGTTTCAAGACCAAATTGGACGGAATGGTCCACCATAGAAGCAACTCTGTAATCTCCAAAGTGACAGAAATGATGTCCACTAGGTTCCCAGTGGTCTGACACCAAGGAGAAGCTAGGGTTCACTGGGCTTGCCTTAAATGGAGGAACACCATGGATGTGACATGCACAGTAGAGGCCAAGCTTAGACCTGATGGCTCTGCCAAACCCGATGGGCAATATTGATCGTGGCATCAACTCTGAGAACTGGAAACAAAGCTTTCAACTTCAAAGCAGGTGTAAATTTGTGCATTTCAGTTTTCACACAGAGCTAGTTCAAAGAGCCCATTTTATAAAGGCAGAGAAGGAGAAGCACACAGAAGGGACACTGAATATCTGAGTTATCCTCAGATGCCAGAAGTTACCTACATAGTGACAATATTCAGGCCACTAAGCAGGTAGATATGAATCCCCAAGGCAAAACCTAGTATCTGCATAAAAATGTAGATTAACCTATGACAAAACATGCTAAATAACATAGAATTCTCTTCAGTTCCCATATATTTGTTAGCAGGCAGTTACTAGGTTTTGCCTTGCGGAATTAGAGATAACCAGTTAAAGTTAGGACAGTTTTTTTTTGCTATCCAACCAGTTAAATAACTGGTTAGTGAATTGAAAATTGCTGTTACCTAGTTTACTGCTGGCTCAGCCTTACGTCAGCCCCTGGACCATCCCACACTATTTGGATAATGCTGTGGTGGTCAGAGGGAATATTCATCAGCTCTATGTGGGTAAGTTACACTTCACATCTCCAGACTGCTTACTAACCAACATTTAACCAGGTAGGAGCCTCTCCAATCTAGTTAAATAGTTTGAGCATCAACCACTAAATTTTGAAAGGTATACTAATAAACCAAATGTGCACTAAAAAAATGCATATCTCTTTTAAAGGACTCTCAACCTAATATCTGATAAACCATTTTAAGGGTTACACAACTCAGTGGTGTAGCCACAGGTGGGCCTGGGTGGGCACAGGCCCACCCATTCTTGACTCAGGCCCACCCAGCTGTAGTGCTGCACTGCTCTCTTCCCCCCTCTTCTCTATGGCATCCCGGCATCTGCTCTCCTGGCTCGGAACTCTGTACCTCCTTGATGTCAGTACAGGCATCCTTGGTGCCTGCAGCGATTCATTCTCGCTGCTTGTGCCGGCCCTGCAGGCTTCCATCTGCTGCGTTCCACCAGACAGGAAGCAGGTAATGACATCAGCGAGGGCAGAACATGGCAGATGGAAGCCTGCGGGGCTGGCGCAAACAGAGAGAATGAATTGCTACAGGCACCGAGGATGCCTGTACCAACATTGGGGAGGGACAGAATTCAGAGACTGGAGCGCAGAAGCTGGGTCGCTGCGGAGGAGAGGGAGAAGATGTGGGGTAGGTGAAAAAAACCTCTTATGTTCTTAAAAAATATCTCTGGGTAGATATTTGTGTTGTGGTGTGGTGAGGGGGGGGGGAGGGGCACATGTGAATGCTCGTGGAAGGGCCCATCCAGTTTACTTCTGGGCCTATCCAAAATACAGAGTCTGGCTACGCCTCTGACAACTTTTCGGTTCCAAAAGCACTATTGGGTTATGCAATGCTGTGAAGACACATGAAAGAAAAACAATCCGTGTTTCTTAGAGATTACAATTTAGTCTGAGCACATCATAATGCTTGGGAAGGGAAGGAATGGAAATAGTTCTACAGAGAAAGAAGAGATGGCAGTTGAGACCAGCAGTGGCACAAAAGTGGAGAAAGAGATATCTTGTTGAACATATAATCAGCTGACTCTGTATACAGAGCTGTATATTTAGAAAGAAAACTGGATGGGAAATCAAAAGTATGGTAGTACTAACTCTTTTTACATACATAATCTATTTTAAAAATAAAATCATAATGATGAAGATTGAAATGGTACTATTTAAACAATATTTATCTGAATGTAAAAATGGACTTTAAAAATATGTGGAAAGTAATGGTATACTGATCTGTTGAATGAGACACATACAAACAAATATTGCACACAATATGGATTTCTACCTTTATCCACTGACTCAACTTTTTGATTAAATAAGAAAACTCTGCATACGTTAGCAGGTGAAAATATGGACACTTCATTTTACTTTGGTAACTCTCAAAATAAAAATATTTATATGCTTTCACTGTGAAAATCTGGCAAAGTTCAAAGAATAAAAAACATGTGTGTGCTTATCCCGATGAGAGTAGTTATAAATTACCTTGTTAATAGTTATCTGACATCCAAATAAAAGATCAGCAACTTTGTAATACTTCAATACACAACTTTTGAGAAACTGCTTGACAGCTAGGTAGCAACACATTTGCGAGAAAATAGACATTGACTTTGCTAAAATTTAAAGATTTCCAAACTGAGGGCCCTGTTTACTAAGGTGTGCTAGCGTTTTTAGCGCTTACTAAAAATGAGCACCCGCTAACTCTGTAGATGTCCGTAGGAATACTATCCAACTTATTTTTGAACGAGAAAGACGCCCATATTACAACCCAAATGGGGAGATGGGCATCTTTCTCCCGTGGGCGTCCAAATCGGTATAATCGAAAGCCGATTTTGGGCGTCTTCAACTGCAATGTGTCGTGAAAACAGCCAAAGTTGACAGGGGCGTGTCAGAGGCATGGTGAAGGCGGGACTGGGGCATGTTTATCGTCCAAGGAGAGATGGGCGTCCTTGGCTGATAATCGAAAAAGAAAGGCGTTTTTAGCGTAAATTTGGGTCACTTTTTTGGACCCTTTTTTTCCACGAACAGGTCCCAAAAAAGTGCCCTAAATGACCAGATGACCACCGGAGGGAATCAGGGATGACCACCCCTGACTCCCCCACTGGTCACTAACCCCCTCCCACCCAAAAAAAACAACTTTAAAAACTTTTTTTTTCCAGCCTGTATGCCAGCCTCAAATGTCATACCTAGCTCAATCACAGCAGTATGCAGGTCCCTGGAGCAGTTGTTAGTGGGTGCAGTGGACTTCAGCCAGGTGGACCCAGGCCCATCCCCCCCCCACCTGTTACACTTGTGCTGGTAAATGGGAGCGCTCCAAACCGCCCCCAAAACCCACTGTACCCACATGTAGGTGCCCCCCTTCAGCCATAAGTGCTATGGTAATGGGGTAGAGTTGTGGGCAGTGGGTTTTGGGGGGGATTTGGGGGGCTTAGCACCAAGGTAAGGGAGCTATGGACTTGGGAGGTATTTTAATTTTTTTTTAATTGTTACAAGTGCCCCCTAGGGTGCCCGGTTGGTGTCCTTGCATGTGAGGGGGACCAGTACACTACGAATCCTGGCCCCTCCTATGACCTAATGCCTTGGATTTGTTCGTTTTTGAGCTGGGCGCCTTCGGTTTCCATTATCGCTGAAAAACGATACCGCCCAGCTCAAATCCACAGAAATCCAATGCATTTGCCTGGCACAAACCGTATTATCGAAAAAAAAGATGGACGCCCATCTTTTTCGAAAATACGGTCTGTCCCGCCCCTTCACATACCCGTTCTCAGAGATAGACGCCCATGGAGATGGGCGTTCGCGTTGGATTATGCCCCTCCATGGGTGCCTAATATTTAGCATGCAATAAAAACACTAGCGTGCCTCTAACACGGCTTAGTAAACAGGGTCCTAAGGCTCCATTTCATCAAGCTGCACTAGCAGCTGCCAAGCAGCAATGCTGAAGAAACCCATTCAAAATGAATACGCTTGGTTGGTATTACCAGGGCCGCCAAGAGACTAGGCCGGGCCCGGGGTAAGGCCGCCCAGCCTCCGCCCTCCCACTGCTGCCGCCCCCTGTCGCTCCCCCTGCCGCTGCCGGCCCCCATCTCACCCCCGCTGCTGCAGTCCCCGGTCTCACCTGCCTGCCTCCACGGCTCCAGGCTCCCTGCATTCAAAGCGGCAGCCGCAGACAGTGGCATTCCTAGGGGCGCTGACACCCGGGGCAGATCGCTGATGCGCCCCCCCCCCGGCGAAATAACCCCTGGGTGCAGCGTGACCCCCCGGCGAAAGAACCCCCCGGGTGCACGTCACTGGGGGGGGAGGGGGTGCCGCGCGCCTGTCGGCTCTTCGTTTCCATGCTCCATCTGCCCGGAACAGGAAGTAACCTGTTCCGGGGCAGAGGGAGCATGAAAACGAAGAGCCGACAGGTGCGCGGCACCCCCCCAGCGGCGTGCACCCGGGGCAGACCGTCCCCACCGCCCCCCCCCTTGGTACGCCACTGGTCGCAGATTGCCTCTCTTGAGTCGCAGATAGCCTCTCTTCTGGCCTTCCCTCCCTGTGTCCCACCCTTGTCTGATGTAACTTCCGGATTCCGTGAGGGTCGGACACAGGGATGGAAGGCCTGAAGGGAGGTGATCTGTGACTGCCGCTTCGAATGCAGGGGGCCCGGAGCCGAGGAGGCAGGCAGGTGAGACCGGGAACTGCAGTGCCGGTGGTCTGACCCAGGCGCTGGGCCCCACTTGGAGGCCCGGGCCCATAGAATTTTGTCCCCCCCTGCCCCACCTCTAGGCGGCCCTGGGTATTATCACACCATCAGCTGCTAGAAGAGCTTGATAAAAGGGGGCCTAAAAGTATTCTCTGTAGACAAGAGTAAACTGTTTTAAAGTACCGAATTATCAGGATTCAAAGACCAAATGACAGAACTTCAAAACATGACTTTTTAACTAAATTATCAATATTAAATATATTTTGGCACATAAATTTTTAATTTAAAAACACACTGGATCAATTGCTGGTCCTCTGTATTCTAGTAATTGGAAATTCTCAGACTTTCAAATGATAAGGTCCCAGAAGCATTGGTGGTGTTTTAAAGAGGACAGATTCACCGTCTGAAGTTTTTTAGAAAGCAGCTGATATCTGTTCTACACCTGTGAACAGTAAGTCAGTCCCAATAATTTATTATATTGTATTATTGTTGGTTTTCAGATTAATGTGTAGAATTCTCTTAGCTCATAGCCTCTGCTTTAGGAATACATTTCTGGCACTTTCAAAAGTGTAGCTGAGTCAGACTGTAATAGCAAAAGCAATACAGAGGCTTATGGAATGTTATAGAAGAAAATGCTGCACCTGACACATACAATACATATTCTATATAAAGTTTACCGACATCCTTACAGAGGACTGTTTCAAAGCCTAAACCCCCTGTAATACACATGGTTTAACTAATTAGAGACATTCGTTTTTAAGTTGTTTCTTAACTTTGGAGAGCTGAACCAGCCCACTGAATTTCTTTTAGAACTTTGAGTTTTGTGACTATGGGTTACAGTAAATCCATCAGGTTTGATCTTTAAATTGTATACATTCCTTAGCCCACCAAACTGTAACTATTGTCTGACAGAACAGTTTAATACATTGATAAAGAAGGTTTTCTATAAACTGTTCTTACTTCACTGAATGAGAAAATACTTGTTGTTTGACCATTTTAAAATTCTTTTACAAACTTTAATTTTGACACAGTTAAATTATTATAATGATCTCCATGTAGGCTGCACAGCTAATCAAATGAAAAATATTACAAACATTGCAGCTCACATGATCTGCAGAGCAAAAAATGTTTGCACTTCTGACCAGAATCATATTCAAACTATATATATATATATATATATATATATATATATATATATATATATATTGTTTTCAGGGCTTATTTCAAATTTGGTCCAGCATATTTGGTTGAACTTTTAGAATTTTCTCCTTTAAGCAATTCTACTCATCAATGCAGATACTCTTTTCAATACTACATTTTGGTGAAGGGCATTAAGCTTAAGGGACTGTTGTCTTTCTCTATGCCTTAACTTGTTGCATATTGGTGGAATTCTCTTCATTAGATATTAGGTACAGTTAATTATATGATATTTTGGAAGAAATTAAAAACTTACTTGTTTCAGAAATTATTATAGAATTCTAGTCAGTTTCATTGATTTTGTTTCTACTTCCAAATATTGTTCTAGTCTCTTGATTGTAAACTGTGTAGTGATACTGGGGTACTGCATTCTACATGAACTTTATATGTTTTGTATTGAATGGAATACCTTTTTACTGGTACAACTGAATTTTACATCCTTGGCAGGTGGGATCTTCATATTGTGATAATGAAGATCCCATTATTGTGATAAACATATAATGTTATAGTGCACAGCTTCTTATTAATATTTTTTGCAGAAAATTGTGAAAAGCCAACAGACTCGATGTGCTTCCAGGAGCGGTTTGAGAAGCATTGCTGTAGTAAAGTGCAAAATTAGCTGAACCCTTAAATTCAATTGTTAACAGAAAATGTGGCACAAATCTCAATGGAAACTGAATTGGTGTTATGTGACATGCTGTGTACTTGTGAGCAATTGGGCAGTTAGAGAGCATAGTTTTGTGGGTTAGGGACAGATTCTGTCATGGTGGGGCAGTTATGGGGTAGTTTGGGGATATATGAGTATTTTAGGGGTAGTGGGGCTGTTTTGGTGGAATGAGTAGTTTGGGTTGTGTTAGGGCAATTGTGTAGTATTAATTTTGGCAATCTGAGGCAGTTAGGTGGTAGCAGATCAGCTGGACAGATAGTTTTGGGATATGGGGGTGGTTGATGTAGGAAGGGACAGTTACATGTGATAGTTTTGGGGGATGGAGGCTGTATATAGGGTGATGGAGCAGTTGCAAGGGGTTAGTTTTTTGGGGTGGTGCAGTTTGTGCAAGGGGGGAATTGCTTTGGAGGGTTAGGAAAGTAGAGAACATGGAGAGGCTTTTGGAAAGGCTTAGTTCTCTGACTCCTATGTTTCACTTTATGTTCCTGTCTAGACTTAAGAAACTAGAACTGTTTTTCACATAGAAATGCATTTTTTGGGGGAGGGGACTTATATCCTTGAAGTCTCTTGTCCAGTCTGCCCTTTTTGAGTGTCATTTCACAGTTTGTTTTTTCCCTTGCCAAGTTTCATCTCAATCCATTACATTTTTTATATAGTCAGTTTTGCTCCCAGGCAGACAAACATTCTCAAACATTTTGGATAACTTTTACAACATATGTTGGGTTGAAAAGAATAATAAAACAACAAATTGGACCTTGTAGACAGAAAGACATTGACCAGTGACTGAAGAAAATGACTTATAAAAGTGTGGTTCCACTTATTCATATGCAAACATTTTTGGTCCATTATATGGTTTATTAGTATCACAAATTTAGTAGATACAAGGTATTGTTCACAATATGCTACATGTGACCTTTAACACCTATCCTTTGCTAGTCAGAGTAGAGGACAGGGGTATAAATAGAACTTGATTTTTTTGGGGGGGGGGGGAGAGGCTAGGGATGGACAGGGGCAAGCATTTCTTCTCTGCCAATGCCGCTACAGCCACCGCACCTGTAAACAGGGGTGTGCTAGTAAATTTTTAACAACAGGCTCTTTCTCCGGACGTAGCCAGCTCTGCAGTTGGAAGGGCAAGGGGCGGCCGGGGGGAGGGGGGAGCAACACTTGCCTCTCTCTCCTCCCTCCCTTCGTGCGGGCATGCTAGGCATACCTTTGCTGGCAGCCAATAAATGGACTGCCACCACTCCCAACGTCTTGCTCTGAGCAGCATGCTGGAACTTCTCTCACATGCTTGAGAAGTCTCAGCCTGCTGCCCAGAGCTGGAAACAAGGAGCGGGGAGCAGCAGTAGTCTATTTATTTGGCTGGCAGGGCTCAGCATCCCCACCAGCAAAGTAAAAGAGAATTCAGCAGGGGGCCCAAGCCCACATTTTGGGAGCCAGTTGTTAAAGTAGCCATGGAGGGCCCTACTTTAACAACCGGCTCCCAAAATTCTTAAAACCTTAACAACCGGCTCTTGCGAGCCTGTGAGAGCCTGCTCCAGCACACCATTGCCTGTAAATCATATCTTTGCTGGTGGAGATACTCAAGCTCCACCAGCCAGAGATTCTCTGCTGGAGCTCCTACCCATGGTGCTTAAGCCAGTGTAAATATTTGAGCTGGTGGTCTATTATTTTAAAGATTGGGGGGAGGGTCTTTTACTAAAGCTTAGCTTGAGTTACCTACAGGGCCCTTAGCAATAAAATGGGTCCTACTGTGGATTATTCAGGCTAAGCTTTAGTAAAAGATCCCCTGGGTTAGGTGGGGTCTGGGGCTGGAGCTTAATATGTATGCTGTGTTTAAAGATTTTTACTGTGCTATGCCTTGAGTCCCATAAATCACTCCTGGACACCTTCAATATTCAATGGTACTTAACCAGACAGTGCCACTGAATATGGGTGCCACAAATATTCAGGTGCTGTCCTAAATTCAGGCACTTAGCTATATAAGAGCTGGCTGAATCAACAGAACCACCGTAATCCCCTCCCCCCCCCCCCCCCCCCCCGGTGTCAGTCTTCTTCCCTTCTCCCCACCAACAACAAGCCTTCCTCTCACCCTTTCTGCTGACCAAGCTAACACCCTCACCCTTCTACCATGAGGGATAGTCACCCCTGGGTCTACATGCAATCCCTGGTGGTCCAGCGGGGGCAGTTGGGTCAAGAGGAAACCCCATTTATTCCTGCCACCTTTGGCTGCTTCAGAAAAATGGTTATCACAAGAGGTTTAAAAAACATGGCCCACCATTGGCTGAATAGCGTCTGGAAGATTGATGCCATGTAAAGAGTCAGTATATTATGCAGAAGGCTCCTGATATGTCAATCATCTATAATACAAAAGCATACTTTGTTACTGTAATTTTTTTTATTCTCTTACCTTTATATTTCTTTTCTCTTAAATCACAACAGATTAAGACTGTAGAATCAATGGGAAAGGAAAACAAGACCTCAGTTTCAGAATTTATTCTCGTGGGATTCTCTGACCATCCTGACCTGCAGCTTCTGATTTCTATCACAGTTTTCCTAATCTTCCTGATCTCTGTGCTGGGAAACTTCACATTTTTAATGTTGGTATACACTGACCCTCACCTGCAAAAACCCATGTACTTCTTCCTCAGTAACCTGTCCTTTTTAGATATTGGTAACTCCTCTGTCACTCTCTCTACACTGCTGCACAACCTTATGACAGGGGAGACACTGATTTCTTTTTCTGTATGTATAGCTCAGGTCTACTTTTTCATGTCTCTCACAGGGACAGAACTCTCCCTTCTCAGTGCTATGGCATATGATCGCTATGTTGCAATTTGCAATCCTTTACGTTATGTGCTTATCATGAACTGGAGAGTTTGTGTCCTTTTGGCATCTGCTTCTTGGGCTGTTGGATTTATGGATGGATTATCACCAACAGTTTTGGCATCTCAGTTCTCTCTTTGTAAAGGGAATGTAATTAACTATTTCTTCTGTGATATTGCTGCACTGATGAAACTCTCCTGTAGTAATATGCACAACATTGAAACTGTGATATTTACTGAAGGAGTTTTTTTGGCTCTTTTTCCCTTTGGATTAACGTTGACATCTTATGTTTATATCATCTCCAGCATCCTTAAAATCCATTCTGCAAAAGGAAGACACAAAGCCTTCTCCACCTGCTCCTCCCACCTCACAGTCGTTATTCTGTTCTATGGGACTATTATGTGTGTGTACATGAGGCCGACTTCCATGTATTCGCCAGATCAAGACAAACTGTTCTCTCTTCTGTACACAGCTCTGATTCCAATGTTAAACCCCATTATTTATAGCATGAGAAATGAAGAAGTAAAAAAAAGCCCTGACTAAACTCCTATCTATAAAAAAATAATGTATGGAAAATGTTATGCATTTAGAATGATTTTACTAAGAAACAAGATGGCAAGCGATCTGCAAAATCCAATGTGGAGACAAACAAAGCAGATCAATCAGTGATATGGTTCAAAACTTTATTTTCAGAGATTCGCCCGACACAGACTGTGTTTCACCCACAATCTGTGTCGGGCGAATATCTGAAAATAAACTTTAGAATGATTTTATACATTTTTAAGCCTAACTTTGGGAAATAAGCCTGAATTCCACTACAAAAAGAAACATCTCTCTTTTCCCAGCAAAAGTTTGACCACTCTCTCCAAGATTATAAATTTGATTTCCCTTGTGATACTAAGACAGCTGTTTTATATGGGCCCAATATTTGGGACTTACATTTTCAGGACCAACTCCTACCCATATAACTCTTGCTCATAGGGAGCATATCCAGGGTTTCAGCTGTATTATCCAGGTAATGCCACAGAAAATCCTTCTTGGCCACCCTGACAATATTCGAGTTGTGCTAGGTTAGTCTGTGGGCAGGGGGTTGGTGACCACTGGAGGAGTAAGGGGAGGTGATCCCCGATTCCCTCCGGTGGTCATCTGATCAGTTCAGGCACCTTTTCAAGGCTTGGTCGTGAGCAAAAAGGGACCAAGTAAAGTTGGCCAAATGCTCATCAGGGACGCCCTTCTTTTTTCCATTATCGGCCGAGGACGGCCATCTCTTAACCACACCCCCGTCCCGCCTTCGGTACACTGCCGACACGCTCCCTTGAACTTTGGCCGTCCCTGCAACGGAAAGCAGTTGAAGCCAGCCAAAATTGGCTTCTGATTATGCCGATTTGGGCGTCCTTAGGAGAAGGACGCCCATCTCCCGATTTGTGTCAGAAGATGGCCACCCTTCTCCTTCAAAAATAAGCTGGTTAATTCTACTTCTAGTTGCACTGGCCACAGATCCAAAGCAATCTGTGTTGTCTGCTCAAAAGCCTGTTTAAAAAAAACCTGTTGCTTAGGGCGGTATCAAGATGGCATCCTAGCTGCTCTTGCAACGATCTCCTGAATGCTGGCGATTCTTCGTTGTATTTTTTCCTTCTAAAACTAATATGACACATACTAAAAGAAAAGGGATGACAAGGGAGCAACCACCGTAAGCCCTAACGTCGTCCCAACCCAGCAAACACTTGATCATTTTGTGAGAAGCTTACCTCCCGAAGGTTTGGCGAGCCCCGCGCTGAGTGACGTCGGAGGAACGACACCAGCTCTGAGGCTGGATACTACCCTTTTGCCGCCTGTGCTGAATCCGCCTCCTTCTCCTGCTGCTACCAGAGTGGAGATAGCGGACTGAACATCGACCGAAGAGTCTGGGAGTTTGGGCTCGCTTGGCGGTGTCTCTCCTGGTTTTGCACAGGAGAATATCTTGGAGCAAATAATGCCCAAGGAGGTGACGATGGAAGCTATATGGCAAGTGGTCCAGAAGTTAACTGTGGAGGTGGCAAACTCAAATAAACAAATGTCTACAATTGTGAGTAAACTGACAGTAATAAAAAACTGACAGTGTAAAAAAAAGAACATGCCAATCAGATATCCCAACTCAAGGAAGATGTTAATTTAATGAAAACTACTGTTGAAGTTCTGGTTAAAGATAAAGAGTTTACAGCTCGGAAAATAGAGCAAATAGATAACTATAATCGACGATTGACTTTGAGATTGTTGAATTTTCCAATTTCCCCAGCATTTACGCCACGTGATTTCCTAAAGAAATATTTTCAAGAAATTCTAAAGCTATCCTTAACAGATATTCCCCCGTGCAGTAAAATGTATTATTTACCTAATGTTCAGAAAAATCAGGAAGCTTCAGAACTGGTGAATTTAGCAGCTTGTACTGATATGTAAAATTTAACTGCTTTATTGGAAGATTCGGCGATTGAAATAATATCTAGAGGAACTTTGATAATGACTTTGGTTTTTGAACAGGATATAAATATGTTAATGAAATTGTATTTCAAATATTCCTCATTATTGTTTTGTGATCAGAAAGTTTGGATGTACCCGGATGTTACAAAGATAACGCAACAAAGGAGGAAACAGTTTTTGCTTATGAGGGAAGAGGTCAGGGGAAAAGGAGCAACTTTTACACTGGCGTATCCCTGTAAATGTCTGGTTCATATCTCTGGAATGGATATAACAAAAGAGAGGGAACGAAGTACAAACTAAAGTCCAAACAAAAAAAAACAGCACCACGGGCCTTTAAAAATGGAACACAGTTCTTTAATGAATGAACCTTTTTGTCAAGGTTCATTCATTAAAGAACTGTGTTCCATTTTTAAAGGCCTGTGGTGCTGTTTTTTTTTGTTCGTATCTCTGGAATAAAATGTCTTCTTTGAGCCAAACCACCTAAGGACATTTCTGGACTCAAAAAAAACCATCTAGCTGAATGATGAAAATGATATCAGCGATAAGAAATAGGGATAAAGATCAGGATTAAGCCACTTTTGATTATATGTAATGTTTCTCCATAGTTACAGTCTCCTAAATTGTACTTATATGACACTACCCCCAGTATAGTGGTATAAGGAAGAGTTAAAAAAAATTTTTCTGTTTCCTTGTATTGGAAAATTTTCCTTTTTTTCCCTTTAAATAATTTCTCTGTATTGCCTTACAAATGATTATTTGTTTGTATAATTGAAATTTAACAATAAATAAAAAATAAACCTGTTGCTCTTCTCCCTTCACTCAAGGTCATATTTTTTCCTGATTATCCGGTGCCAGCATTTTACTTATGTGCTGCTTGCAATTAACACATTCCTATGCCTAAAAGTTTCCCTGCCTGAGACAGTCCTTGTATCTTATAAGATTCATGTCCCATCCCTTTCCTTTATATGTGCAATTAATGACTCCAAACGAGTCTAAACATAATTTTCAGTTATCATTTAGTAAAGTATTCTGGCAAGCATCTTATTTTAACTGTAAATCACACACTTATCATTCCAATCCTGTACTTTTCCTATGTTGTTTATCCCGGATCTAACGGGTTTTCAGATAAGCAATACTGTTACATAGTAACATAGTAAATGACGGCAGATAAAGACCTGTATGGTCCATCCAGTCTACCCTACAAAATAGCATGTGATATCGTTCCTTCTCCCTTTTTAACTTTTTGCCTGCAGCAAACTTACAGCAAAAGGCAATGATTCCTTTAACCCGGAATCCTATTCCTCCCATTATGACCACTCAATGGCTATAATAACATATAGTACCTCATTCCAGCCTTGGAATTCAACTCTCCCCTGCATTCCTCTTAAAAAGGTGTCATTCTTTGTACAAATCCCACACGCTCGTCGCCAAGATCTACTGCTATGGATTTACACCTTGCTACTCCTAAATATTCTGCAGAGTCATGCTTGCTCTGAATAAAGACTGCAGTATGCTTTAACTTGCTGTTGTGCTGTTAATCAACCAGACTCATTAAAGCCTGAATTCTGGGTAACATAGAGGGCATAATCGAAAGGGACAGCCAAGTTTTGCTGAGGACGTCCTCGCAAAACATCCCCCGAAGGGGCGGGGAAACCCATATTATCGAAACAAGATGGGCGTCCATCTTTCGTTTCGATACTACGGTTGTCCTTAGAGATGGTCGTCCCTAGATTTGGTCATTTCTGATTTTCAGCGATAATGGAAACCAAGGACGCCCATCTCAGAAACGATCAAATCTAAGCCCTTTGGTCATGGGAGGAGCCAGCATTCATAGTGCACTGGTCCCCCTGACATGCCAGAACACCAACCGGGCATCTTAGTGTAACAGGGGTTAAGGGTTAAAGAAAAAAATATTTTTTTTATTTACCTGGGGATGTCTTGGGGCCCAGGTTCAACTTTGGGGCTGGTTACAGCGGCTCCGGGGTTTGGGGAAGACCTGGGGGCTGAAAAAGGGAAAAGCTCCAGTCAAGCACTGTAGAGGGGCTGCTGGAAGTGACGGTGTCATTTCGGAGGCAAGGGGCAGGTTTTCGGGGTAGTTTTGCACCGATTGTGGGGCCAAATGAATAAGGAGGGCTGCGGAAGGCAGCGCCATGATTTTTGGCTCCCGGGGACGATTGGGCACGTCCCCGGGAGTGAAGAGGTGCTGCGGGCATGAGAGACACCGATTCGTGGCAGGAGACGGGACGCTAGGGAGGCCGGCAATTTTGGGGGCTGATTCCAGGCCCGTGTTCGGGGTCGGAGTTGGCCGCCGTGTTAGGGGTGTTTTCGGGCCCTGTTTGGGCCGGTGGTAACTGGCAGCGATGGACCGGGTGTGAAGGACGTCTCCGGGCAGCGGGATGTGGTCTGCAGAGGCCAGAGGAGCCAGAGGAGGATGACGGAGTCGCACCGGGACATTTGAGGTGTTCCAGTGAGGAAGAGCGGAGCTCTGGCACCCAGCCACGATTGAGGCTGAGACACCAAAGAAGGAGTCAGGATCCTGGCCGGGGAGAGGTTCGTGGCCTGCCGGGAGGAAGAGAGAAAGGAGGAGAGTTCATCGAGAGGGTGTGCGCTCCCGCGGGGCGCGCGCCTCATGCACGAATCGGGAGCGTGCACCAAACCATTTTGTTGGAGCTCCGGGGAGGCCTAGAAGCCTGGGCCTCGATTTTGAACTGGAGCTCCAGACAAAATGGCAATTTTCAGGGCGTTTTTTATTTTATCTCCGTTTTGAAAAGAAGACCAGTGGGACCGGAGCTGTCGATGGTCTTCGAGTAAGGAGAAAATTAGGATTAAGGTAAGAGGTTTTTTGACCCAAAATTTTAATTAATTAATTTTAAAAATGTATAAGTTGCGTTTTTTATTTTTAAAAATTCAGGGGTTTAAGTTTTTTTAATTCTGTTTTCGGATTTGGGTTCGGGGCATTTTTGTGAATTTTTCGGGGGGGGGTCAGTTTTTGAATTTAAATATTTTTAGGGGTGATTTTGAGGGGGGCTTGTTTAAAGGGGTTAATTAAGGGTTAAATTTTTGAATTTGATGGGATAGAGTAAGAAGGGGTTGTTTGAATTTTTGAGATTTATTTTAATTAAATTTGGGATTTTTAAAGAGGTTTTGGGAGGATAGTTATGGGGCGGACGTAAAAAATGGTTAAATTTAAATTTTAAAAACATGATTTAATAGGGAATGAGGAGTGTAGTTATTGGGGAAAATTTGAGGTAACTTGGGTTACATTTGAATGGGTTTATTTGAAGTTTTTATTTTTTTCCATTGATTTCAATGGGAAAAATAAAGGTAAAAATGGAGGTTTAGTTGGGCTGACCAAGGTTCCATTGGTCAGCAGAAAAAAACAGAACCTTGGGAAGAACAGCTGATTGGTTAAGGGGTCTCTGGAATGCTGGCCACAGTTCCATTGCCTGGGCAACGGCGCTGCTGACCATTGGTCAGAGGAGCTGAAGCTGTCAGAGGGAGTGGTTGTGTCCAGTAGGGTGTCTGAGTTTGAGTGCTTGCATAGGCCCCTAAAGTGCAAAAGTTGAAAGATAGTAAGGAATAAAAAAATATTTGGGTGAGTGAGGAATGGGATTGAAGTGAGGGTTGCTGAAAATAGATTTAGATTTGTCAGTGATTGGTGATTGAGAGGTGTGTTGGATGTACTGAAGGGTTGGGGTAGTGTGTGTGTGTGCATCACCAGTGCTTCTCCAGTGTAGGGACTTGTAAAAAAAAAGACAGGATTGGAAGTTTAGGTCAATTTATTTTATTTTATTTTTGAAAGTGTAATTGGCCACAGTAATACCCAATTGACTGACACCTAGGGAAATGTTAAATGTAGGCGCATTCCCCCAAATTCTATAATATCACACCTAAATCCAAGGACCACCCCTGACAAGCCTACAATCCTCCCGTGGCCATGCCCCTTTTTCAGCTATGCATGTTGGAATTTACCCCTTTTTAGAATACACCTAACAAGGAGCATGGAAATTCCAATTTTTGGCAATAGGTAATGATAATTAGTAATTATTGACTAATTAACATCACTGATTGGTTTGTAAAGCACTTGAGTTGAGTGCATAAATTGGCCATAAGCCGCAACTTATATAGAATTCGGAAGTAACTGCTTACCACATTTTTGAATAGTTTATTACAGAAGCTTGTGTGAGCACTAAACTGGCTATTGAGCAGAAGATTCAGTCTTTCTTAAACCTGAAAATTCAGTATACTCAGCTTCTAGGCATGTGCACACATTAAGATGCTTATTTTCTAAGCATATGGGGAGAGATTCTATATATTGTACCTAAAAATCGGCGTTAAAATCAGTGCCGACTAATCATATTCTATAACTGGTGTCTAGATTTAGACACCGATTATAGAATACACTTACTTGATATTTCAGCACCTAAATCTATACGCATACATTAACACCAATGAAAACGTTATAAATCCCAGCGCGTAGATTTAGGCACTGGGCTATATTCTATAATTGGGCATGTAAATTTCAGAACGCCCACGAAACGCCCATTTCCCCACCTATAATCACACCCCTTTTTGCCTGCACGCGTTACAAGTTCCATGCATAGCGTTACAGAATACTCTTAATGAGTTGTGCGCCTAAATTCTAATCAATGCCAATTAGTGATCCTTATTGCTTGTTAAATGCTGTTATCAGTGCTCATTAGCTTGTTAAGTTTGTTAAATTATACACATTGTTATAGAATCCGTGCTGATTTTGGCACCGATCTCCAGGCGCGTTATATAGAATCCTGGGGATGATGTTCCAAACTGCTGAAATGAACATCCATGTACTTAAAACATCCAACCCCCACCCAATTTTGCAAAAGCAGGATTTGAATGTCTAACACTGCCATACATCCAAAAAGCAAGAACGTATTTCATGGGAGTGTTTTGAGCAGGGCTAGAGAAGGCCCAGAATCAGAACATCCAACAGTGACTACCAAAGGGGAAGAAATGTCCAAGTCCACAAAGCAATACGTCCTTTTATTTAGACCTGTTTCAGGAATGTGCAGGGTACAAAAGTTACTCTGATTGAGCAGCTGATCACTGGAAGGATTTACGCATGACACCTCCTTAAGTGCTGTATATTTTTTTAGGGTGTGTTTATCCCTCCCACTAATACTTAGGAAGAAATGAATCACCCAAGGCTGCATCAGTTTGCTCTTTATTAGATACAGTCCCCACAGCTTTACCCACAATTTGAAGAAGCATGCCTGAGGGTGGAGCTGGGGAAGTGTGGTACATTGAGTTTTTCAAAATATATAAGCATTTTTTTAAATAGGAAAACTCGATAGAGGGGAGGGAGGTGGGGGAGGGGGGAAGGGGATATAGTTTTGGAAAAGGTAATATTCTATGTAAATAGAAGAGTTACATGTAATAATAGCTTGGAGAAGACTCCTTTGAAGAAACATATTCAGAAGTCGCGTCTGTAAACACTGTTGGGATTTAAACAAGGTAATAATACACAGAGCAGAACACAAGACACATTTATTGGAGTTTAATATAAAAGTTTATGGGTATGATAGAATTATTTGTTATCAGACTTTTATTGTTTAATAAGGAATTGCTAGTTATGAGTTTTCATCCATAACAATAGTTAATACATAAATGTTAAATACAGAACACGGTTTGGGGGAAGGGAGGGATAATTGCTATATTACAAAATTTGATGGCTGTACGTAATGTTGTATGCTTGAAGTGTTGTTCCACTGAGCTTTGCACAATTGTATTGATGCTGCCATGTTAAGGTGGATTTGTACTTTTTGATTTGTCATCAATAAAAACTGTTGAAATATAAATAGGAAAACTCTGCATATATTAATAGGTGTAAATATAGATAAATAGGGGTCCTTTACTAAAAAGGTATTCAAAATATTATGGAAGTTATATCGTATAAGATCAAACTTTAAGCCAGAGGTGTTTAGATTGATTGCACAATGAATGGTGATGGCATATATTGATTACTGTAACATCATTTACATAGGTTGTCCAGATATGGTTTTAAAGAAACTTCAAATTTACTAAATACAACAGCTCGATTAATATTTGAGGTATCGAAGTATGATAGAGCATCACCACTATTGCTGCAATTGCACTGGTTACCAGTACAAGCATGCATGGTCTGTAAGCTTTGTTGCTTAGTTATTTTTGAATGGTGAAACACCTGCTTACATGGTAAATTTAATTCAACTATCAGCGAGAAATGTCAATTCAGGATAGAGATGCTTTTTAACTTTTCAATATCTGGATCCAAAAAAGGTGGTTTATCAGAAAATTTGAGGGATACATTTGCATATTTAGCAGCTAGTTCAGTGGTTCCCAAACCTGGTCCCGAAGGCACCCCAGCCAGTCAGGTTTTCAGGATATCCACAATGAATATTCATTCATGAGAAGATTTCCATGCAGTGGAGGCAGTGCATGCAAATCTCTCTCATGAATATTCATTGTGGGTATCCTGAAAACCTGACTGGCTGGGGTGCCTCCAGGACTAGGATTGGGAACCACTGGGCTAGCCATTGGAATGAAATACCTATATAAATTAGATTGCAATCAAATTATGTAGCATTCCAAAAATATACATAAGTACATAAGTAATGCCATACTGGGAAAAGACCAAAGGTCCATCGAGCCCAGCATCCTGTCCCCAACAGCAGCTATTCCAGGTCAAGGGCACCTGGCAAGCTACCCAAACGTACAAACATTTTATACAAGTTATTCCCAAAATTGTGGATTTTTCCCAAGTCTATTTAGTAGCGGTCTATGGACTTGTTCTTTAGGAAACCGTCCAACCCGTTTTTAAACTCTGCCAAGCTAACCGCCTTCACTACGTTCTCTGGCAACGAATTCCAGAGTTTAATTATGCGTTGGGTGAAGAAAACTTTTCTCTTAATTACTGAAAGCTTTCTTGTTTAGAAAATATCTGAGCCTGAATTAATTAGTCTTCTGCTTGTCTATCGTTTATTTATTTACTATACCGTTTCTTGTTGCATTCACAAAACAGAATGGTTTACATCTTTTAAAAAATGTATATTAAAAACATACAGGAAATCCATTAACTTGATAGAAAAGCACAGCAAAACAAAAAGCATCCATATTAAAAGGTATGTAGACAATAGACAACCATCCATGCCTAAAATATAATTATACATATTACTAGTTAATACATATTCATTCTGTCTGTTTTTCCCTTTCACCCCAGGTTATTGTCGAACGTATTCTGAAACAAATATGTTTTCAGGAATTTATGGAAGTGAATATAGGACTTCTCTAATAGTTTTTGAAAGGCGGTTCCAAAGTGAAGGGGCTAGAAAAAAGAAAGCAGAGGTTCTGGTAGACTCCTATCTGGCCTTTTGGGGTGACGGAATTACTAATCTATTATCTGTAAGTGATCGAAGTGTTTGTATGGGAGAGTATGGTATAATGAGATTGGCTAAATATGATGGAGTCAATAAATGTAAGGCTTTATGTGTCAGAGTGAGAATCTCAAATTTTATTCTGGCTTCAACTGGGAGCCAGTGAAGATTGTATAAGAGAGGTGTAATCCTATCATATTTTGAAGCCCTACAAATAATATGGGCTGCTGTATTTTGTATCATTTGTAACCGTTTTATATTGATCTTAGTAAGACCTGCATAGATGATGTTGCAATAATCCAGACATGTCATAATATATGTTGCTGCTTTATTGTTCAGTAATTGCTCTAAGAGTTAGTCCAGTTTATCTTATTGTGAGACACACTGAACTACTGGAATGTGTAGGATATAAATGTCATATAATAATAATGTCATGAAATAATAAACTCCAGGTCAACTAGGTAGCAATGTATTTGCAAGAAAATAGACATTATCTTTGCTAAAATTTTAATATTTCCAAGCTAAAAGTGTTCTCCGTAGACAAGAGTACATTTACACCGTTTTAAACTAATGAATTATGAGGATCCAAATACCCAATGATAGAACTGCAAAACATGACTTTTTAAATAAATGATCAATATGTAATATATTTTAAACACATAACTACTTACATTAAAAACACACTGAATCAATTGTTGGTCCTCTGAGTTCCAGTGACTGCAATTATCCTACTTTCAACTGATAAGGTCCCAGAAGCATTGGTGGTGTTTTAAAGAGGACAGTTTCACCGTCTGAGTTTTCGAGAAAGAAGCAGCTATTTGTTCTTCAAGTGAACAGTAAGTCAGTCCCAATAATTTATTATATTGTATTATTATTGGTTTTAAGATTATTGTGCAAAATTCTCTTAGCTCATAGCCTCTGCTTTAGGAATACATTCCAATCCCCTCCAGAGTTACAGCTGAGTCAGACTGTGATAGCAAAAGCAGCACAGAGGCCTATGGCATCTTATAGAAGAAAATGTTGCACCTGACACATACAATACATATTCTATATAACGTTTACTGGCATCCTTACAGAGGACTGTTTCAAAGCTTAAACCCCCTGTAATACAAATGGTTCAACTAAATAGAGACATTCGTTTTTATCATTCAAGATGTTTCATAACTTTGGAGGGAAGCGCCTGCCCACAGAATTTCTTTTAGAACTGAGTTTCATATAGATTGTGGATTTGATCCAACAGGTTTGATCTTTAAATATATATTCCTTAGCCTACCACACTGTATCCATTGTCTGACAGAACAGTTTAATACATTGATTAAAAAAAAAAAAGGTTTTCTGTAAGTTGTTCTTCGCCAAATTTGAAAATACTTGTTTGACCATTTTAAGGGGTCCTTTTACTAATGTGTGCTAGCAATTAGTGCATGCTAAATGATAAGATGCCATTATATTCTTATAGGTGTTTTATCATTTAGGGCACGCTAATTGTTAACGCATGCTAAATCTGTTAGCACGTGTTCGTGAAAGGACCCCTAAACTTCTTATACAAGCTTTCATTTTGACACAGCTAAACAAAGAAAAATATTGCAAACATTACAAAATGCAACAGCTCACATGATCTGTGGAGTAAAAAATCTGATAGAATGTTTGTACTTTTTACCAGGTTACACTAATTGTCTATAGAGGCAAGGACCATATTCAGACTATGTGCATTTGTTTTCAGGGCTTATTATTTGGTCCAGAACAGTTGGTTGAACTTTTAGAATTTGCTCATAAGTATTGCCATACTGGGACAGACTGAAGGTCCATCAAGCCCAGCATCCTGTTTCCAACAGTGGCCAATCCAGGTCACAAGTACCTGGCAAGATCCCAAAACATTACAATACATTTTATGCTGCTTATCCTAGAAATAAGCAGTGGATTTTCCCCAAATCCATTTTAATATTGGTATATGGACTTTTCCTTTAGGAAGCCATCCAAACCTTTTTTTATTATTATTTATAAGCATTTCTGTTTTTATACAAGACATTGCATTACTTGTACAGAATAGATTGGTTATCTTTGAAAATTAAGCTAAGGAAAAAAGGGAGAAAGAAAAGAATAAACTCTATTATCTTTAACCAATCTCAAGTCCAAGATAAGAGTCCAAGATTCCTAAACAGTGGAGATTTAGAAAATTTTTAAACACATTTGTAATCAGACGTGAACCAATTCCTTATTACATTAACTAGAGCTTTTTGATGTTATGAAAACTGCAAGCTGAGAGGGTTCGTAATAAACATATTAAAAGATTGGTATTTAACCACGCATTTGGAGGGGTATCTTAAGAAAAACGTAGCTCCCATCTGAAGCACTTCAGTTTTCATCTGGAGGAATTGTTGCCATCTTTTCTGGGTATCTCTTGATATGTCCGGAAATATTTGAATTTTTAGACCTTTAAAGGTCTTTCCTTTATTTTTAAAGAACATCTTCATTATCCAGTTTTTATCAGGAGCCAATGCCACTTTAGCCAACAAAGTAGCTGCTGTGACTTGTTCTCTATTTGAAGATTCTAGAAGTGCAAATACATCTAATGACTGATTTACTTGAGTTTGTTGGTTACTATCTTTTTTAACAGGAAGGTAATACACTTGTGTGAAGGGAGGGATACTGTCTTCCGGAAACTCCAGTATTTCTTTAATATAATTCTTTGACATTTCATGAGGGGAAACAGCAAATTGTTGAGGGAAATTCAAAAATCGTAAGAAATTCTGTTTTCCTCCGCAGATTAGTTAACTCTTTCAGCATATTACTTTGAAGCAATTGCATATGCTGGAGGTTTTTCTCTTGTGATTGAAGATTTAAGCTCAAAGATTTTAAACCTTCTTCTGTTTCTTTAGTTTTTACTTCCAAAACAGTCATATCTTGACTTATTTTCTGTACCTGAGGACATAATGTTTTGTCCAGGTCAGCTATCAAGCACCATAAATTATCTAAAGTGACTTCTGAGGGTTTAACAAAAGAAACTGAAAATTGGGTGTGGTGTACAGTTGGGGGGTAGTGGGTTTTGGGGGGGTTGAGGGGCTCAGCACACAAGGTAAGGGAGCTAAGTACCTGGGAACAATTTATGAGGTCCACTGCAGTGCCCCCTAGGGTGCCCAGTTGGTGTCCTGGCATGTCAGGGGAACCAGTGCACTACAAATGCTGGCTCCTCCCACGACCAAATAGCTTACATTTGGCCATTTTTGACATGGACGTCTTTGGTTTCAAAAATCGCCGAAAGTCAGAAACATCCATGTCTAGGGACGTCCAAATCTAGGGACAGCCAAATTTAAGGATTTGGACATCTCTGACGGTATTTTCGAAATGAAGATGGGCGTCCATCTTTTTTTGAAAATACAGGTTTCCCCGCCCTTGGATTTTGCTGTTTTGCAAGGACATCCAAATTGCAACTTGGACATCCCCTCTGTGTATACTTTTTCTACTTCTATTTTCAATTGGCAGTTCACGTGTGATATCCCTATTCACAGAATGGCCATTATCTTGAAATCAGAATCTAGACCTCAAATATGGCTGTTTGACTATTTTAGGAGCTACTTTTGTTCTTGACCACAGGCAAATTGAATCCTTCCTGTAATCATCAGAATCCCTTTGCATTTTATTTTCACTTTCATAATATCATTCTTAAAAACCTCTAGACATGTATTAGCATCTACTATTACAGAATCAAAGTTTTAATCTTCCCTTTTTAAATAATCTAACTGTTCTTAAACAGTATGTCTGAGGTTATCATTCTTCTTTTTAGACATCTCAACTAAAATCATCAGGTCCAGAGAACATTTGTTCAAAATTGAGCAAGTCCACATCGTCTGTAAACAGACATAACTCTTACATAATTCTCAGTCTTCGAGGACTCCTTTTTGTATGAAAGTACTGTAAAATTGTTGCATAATGTAATTCATTTTGAATTATAGTCTAGTTTAAGCCAATAACATCTGACCAATTATTTATTTATTTTAAAAATTTATAGACCACTTAAAACTAGGTGGTTTCCAATAATACATTCATAATCCACTACACATTATAGCACAAAATAATACACGGCAGAACACACTACAACAAACTTCCTACAATATCAGTAAAATAATAAAAAAAAAACTGCAGCCACAAAAAGCTTAGTCTTCAACAATTTTTTTTAACTGCACAAGACTATCACAAAGGTGAAACTGTCCAGGGAGATCATGCTGACACGAATGCAGAAGCCCTTGTGTCAACATAATGTAAACACACTACCTCTCTGTTGACATTGGTATGGCAGTTTCTGATCTTAATACCCATCTTGGCTTGTAGATGGACAAAACCTGTTTCAAGTAATATGATGCAGCAGCATGCAATGTCTGGTATACAATCATAAATACTTTAAATTGTATTCTGTGTTGTACTGGTAACCAGTGCAACTGCTTAAACACTGGAGAAATATGAGAGAACTTTGATACTCCCACTAATACTCAAGCAGCTGTGTTCTAGATTACTTGAAATGATCTTACACTTGATGCAGACACGGCAATGTATAACGCATAACACCAACGAAAAATCCCGAAGTCACTGGTAAGACTACCAACTATACAGGTTTTCCCAGATTTAGCAAGGGAAACACAGACAAGCAGATCTGAATTTCTGGCTATTAAATCCAGAGTTCTTAATGTTGGTGGTTCCTTTGTTTTGAAATTTCCTTGCAGGCGTTTAGTGACTTTGAATTCAACTAATTATGTTTTCTTTGACACTTAAAAACTGATAGAATTTGTTAATTCTAAAGAAGGCACTAGGGATGCCCTGGTCGCACCCAATAATTGATTAGCTGTATATCGGCTGTGTGTGTCAATTTGCCCACTGCTCTATTGATGATTTCTTTACTTGGTATGTTTTTTTCCTTGTTCTTGGTTCCAAATTATGTGGACAAAGCTGAAGTACTTCTTTTCTGAATATAATGATTTTTTATTTTTTTTTCTTGTAATCTTAAGTAGAGATATTGCTGAAACATTGATGTTAAATATGTAAATGTAAAATAAAAAATATAATTATATTAAAAAAAGACTACCAACTATACTTTCAAGAACTAGGACAAATGCTACCAAGTCTAGTTTCTTTTTTATTTTCAAAAATATTTTTTGAAAGAGTACCCTCAGAAATATCCACTATCTTTGGCAATTAGTAATAACAGTTGCCCGGTGGTATAGCACTACTCTTCTTTTAACACCTTGTTAAGTGCTATTAGTGTCACTTTGTGATTGTGCGTTTACAAAACCTTCACCAGCTATGGTCAACTGCCATTTTTCTAAAATTACATAGTTAATAATTGAAACTGTCTCGACGCTCAAGGCTGTCAAAAGAGCAGAAACAGATAACTGACTGCCTTCTCCTGGAAACGCCTGACACCACGGGTTTCAAACTGCTTTCCTCAGGGACTTGGGTTAAAGCTGTCATCTGTTTTAGAATAAACTGCTGTATAATGCATTGCAGTAATCCAGCTGCACCAAAACTATACTTTGAAGTACACTCCAGAAATCATGTAAAGGCAGCATTAGTTTCAACTTAAGTATCATATGCAAAAATTTGAAAGTTTTTTGAATCACACTCACAGCTCGAGTCTTCCCTGTAAACTTGCAATCTAACACAACACCCAACAATTATTTCAGTTCTTTCTTCACTGGAACATACACATTCCCCAAACAAACCTTCTCTGGCCATTCTTCTATCTCTTCCCTACCTATAATCATTACATTGGTTTTTGCCACAATCAACACTAAACCATTTTCTTTTATCCACTGCTCCTGTATTTTCATCATACAATCATTCAACTGATTATCCAAAGCAACACCCCAAGATATAATGGGGAAAAAAAACAATGTCATCTGCATAGAAATGATATGACACTCCTAAGGAGTGCAATACCTGACCAAATGGAGCAAAGTAGATGTTAAACAAAAATGCTGATAATGCAGACCCCTGTGGAACACCACACACATCAACTATATCTGACACCTGTACACCACTTTGAACAACCATAGATCTTCCTGTCAAACAGGAAACAAACCATCAAAGTACTTGTCCACCAATGCCTGGATTTTGTAACTTAGCAATCAATAGTTCAAAATTTACATCAAAATCTCCCGATATATCCAATGAAACCAGATAATAACAAATATTGTCATCCATCTCTCTCTTAATTTAATCTACTGTAGAAATTAATAGTGTCTCAACATTATGTACACATCAAAACCCATATTGAAATAGGTCCAAACCACTAACTTTCTTCCCAAATTCATCCAACTGTTAAAGAACTACCTTTTCAATTACTTTCCCCAAAAACAGAATAATGGAAATAGGTCTATAAATACTCACATCATCCGGGTCTAAATCAACATTCTTCAATAATGGTTTCACAGTAGTTCACTTACAACATTCAGGGAAACTACCTTCACTCAATAACTTATTCACCATCCAACTTATAGATGGATCAAACTTAGGGGCAAACACACGCAAAATGCTTGAAGAATATGGATCATGCAATGAAGGTGTAGGTGTAACAGAACGAACAATCACTTCCATATTATTTTCTACTAAAACAAACTGTGTCCATCATGCATCAACAATATCAACACCATCCCAACAATGTAAAACACTTGGTACTTGTACCTCTTTTCTCAACTTTTCTATTTTCTGCACCAAAAAATTTGCAAACAAGTCCACACCCAATTTGCTTTCTCTTACAGACTGTTCATACCCATACAGCAAAAATTGCAGTTTGACATAATTCCTTAGGTCTATTCAAGGCTCCTACTATTCTCTGTTGAAAATAAGCAATCCTCATATCTTCACATAATACTGCCCTTTTTAACATGCCCCAGAAGACTCCCTGTGCCTTCAAGAGATGTAACCTGTGTAATTGGGTGATATTCAGCACTGACCTACAAAACTGATGTGTGGAGTAATTGGGGCCTGATCATAATCCATCTAACTGTGTTCTCTGTTTTAAATGCAGAAAAGAACACAGAAAGTACATCAGGCCCGCAAAAGGGACGCCAAGAAGCATTGAAATTGGCCTCCTTTGATGCATGGTGCAGGGAGATCTCTGACATCAGCATCACCAGCACCTGAAAATTGTCAGCATTGAGAGGACTGCTGCCCCTCTATAACACTGGTGCTGTCATCTCTGCCATATGCAGCCAGGACTGTGCTTCTGAATTGGCACTGACAACTCAGCAGACTATCTCCATACCGACATTGGCCCCAGCCTTACCGAAGCCTGTCCTTGAAGACTGGTTCTAGGCCATGCTGAGGGAGGAGTTAGCAGGCTTGCTACAACTCCAAAAATGCTCAGGCATGGAGGGCACAGTAATCACAACCTGCACCCCAGACAAAAGAGGGGGCAAGCTATTGACTGACCCTAGGAGAACATAACTTCTATAAAAGTTTCCATTCCACATGACCTGCTGGTAGGAGGTAAACAAGAGTTTTTCCAAGACAGATGGCCCCTTGTAACATCCATCCAATGGGTTCTCTAAATAGTTCAAGCGGGATATAATCTCAGTCGGCAATAAACACCTCCAAATTGTTCATCACAAGCTTCTTTTCTTAGAGCTTAGCACAAGCAGGTACTTGTAAAGGAACTCTCCTCTCCTCCAGGCTCTCACGGTCAAAACAGTCTCACCGTGACAGGAAGAGCAGGCATTCTATTTCAGGTACTTCACTGTAACCAAGAAAATGGGGAGGGAGGATTTTGCCCAATCCTAGACCATAGGGCCTTGAATAGATATTTTACCAAGGAAAATTCCAGGATGGTTTCCCTGTGCACCCTTCTCCCTATTATTCAGGGAAATGATTGGCTATGCTCTCTGGACATGAAGGATGCATAAACTGACATTCAGATACGTCCCAATCCGACCCAGAAGTATCTCAGATTTGTACTGGGGAAGCACCACTTCCACTACCATGGCCTGCCATTTGGCCTTGCATTCACAACCAGGGTATTCACCAAATGTCTTGCAGTTGTTGCAGCATCACTGCACAGGCTGGGAGTGCATGTGTTTCCCTACTTGGATGATTGGCTGGTCAAGAGCACATCGCGGGAGGGTGCTTAAGCATTAATACAGAGAACTATCAAGGTGCTGGTGCTCCTAGGGTTTTTAATCAACTACCCAAAGTCCCATCTCCAACCTGATCAGTAATTGGGTACATAGGAGATCTGCTAGATACAGAGCATGCTCAAACATTCCTTCCTCAGGATCAAGCGACTGCTGTCATGGAAATCATTGATCAGGTTCACAGAAGCTAGCAGGTAACAGCTTGGCAGATGTTGAGATTGCTGAGCCACATGGACTCTATAATACATGTTAAACCCTTGGCACATCTCAATTCCAGAAGAACCCAGTGGACCCTGGCTTCTCAATGGCATCAGGCCATGAGGAATCTAGTGGATATCATCAAGGTCATGCTGCAGCTCAAACAGTCTCTCCGCTGGTGGCTAATGTGGTCCAACTTTTCCCAAGACTACCATTCTAAATTTGGTCTCCTCAAAAGACACTGACCATGGATGCATCTAACCTGGAATGAGGGGCTTATGAAGATTGTCTTCACAACAAGGGACTTAGTCTTGCCAAGTGATGCCCTTCCATATCAATCTCCTGGATTTGCAGACAACATGGAATGCTCTAAATGCTTTCAAAGATCAGCTGATGAACCAAATTATTATAAATCAAATGGACAATCAGGTTGCAATGTACTATGTTAACAAGCAGGGGGTACAGAATCCTACCCTTTGTGTCATGAAGCAGTCAGGATGTAACAATGAGCTCTCAAGTATGGCATGGTGCTCAGAGCTACATACCTGGCTGGGAAAGACAAACAGTCTGATGGACAGGCTGAGTAGGATCATGTAACCACATGAGTAGCCTTTCAATATGAACAAGGAAAACACACTAAAATCATTGCAAACTGTCCAAAACACAGAAGCAAGACTATTATTCAAAAAATTGAAATACGAAAGAACTACTCCACTACTCGAAACACTACACTGGCTGTCAATCAAGGCAAGACTACTCTTTGTAGCTAGCACCCTCATATTAAAGATACTATTTGGAATGGCACCTGAATATATGCAAGATATGATCAAACTATATCTAAGAAATGCAAGCCCTGAAACCAGAAGTTACCTAATTCTTCACCAATCCAACTGCAGAAACATAACTTAAAAAAACATCTACACGGCAGGGTTTAGCTAACCTGGGTTTCAATTGGTGGAACTCAATACTAAACGCCACAAGAAGTATCACAAACTATCTTCCTTTCAGAAAAGAACTAAAAAACTATCTCTTCAAAAAATTATATAGCTAACCACATAAGCTATCAATGACCTCTTTACGTTCTAAATGTAAAACATCATTGTAATTTTCATCTAACTGTAAATTTGTAGGTCACTTTGAACCAAAACTTGTTTTTGGATAACAGTAGGATTCAAGAATGCATAAATAAATAAATAATAGTGCATGAGATCTTCTGAGTATGGGGCACCCTCTTAATGGACCTCCTTGCCACTCATTTCAACAACAAAGTCCCTCAGTTCTATTCCAGACTCAGATCACACAGCAGACTAGAATCAGATATCTTCCTCCTTCATTGAGGGGAGGGCCTCCTATATGCACATCCTTCCATTCCTCTCATATGGAAGACTTTATTGAAACTGAAGTAAGATCAGGGAACTATGATCTTAATTGCACCCTACTGGCTGAGGCAGATCTGGTTCCAAATACTTCTGGAGCTGTCCTCTGAAGATCTGAGGAGATAGGACTGTTTTCCGACCCATGTCACACAGAAAAAGGGTCTCTTCTCCATTCTGATCTCCAGACCATGGTCCGCATGGTCTGGATTTCGAGGGGGTAGAGTTTGCCTCTTTGTAACTGCCTGAGGGTTTCGCCAGAATTTTGCTGGCTTCCAGGAAATATTCCAGTAAGAGGTGTTGAGATTTTCTATCTAGTGTGTGGACAAGACCCTATATCCGCTATCTTGTCCTACACAAAAATTGCTTGAGTATCTCCTTCACCTCTCCAAGTCTAGTTTAAAGACTATCTCTGTAAGGGTTCACCTCTCTGCAATTAATACTTATCACCATCAGATTAAGGGCAAGCTCATCTCTGTACAACCTCTAGTTGTTCACTTCATGCAAGGTTCGATGTTGATGAAGCCCCATCTCAAACCTCTTTGAATCATGACATTGCTCTCACACAGCTGATGAAAACTCCTTTTGAGTCACTAGACTCCTGTTATCTGAAGTATCTGACCTGAAAGGCAGTACTTCACCTCACAGAGTTAGTGAGTTCCAGGCCATAGAAGCTGATCTACCTTACACTAGATTTCATCATAACAGGGTAGCTCTCCACATGCATCCTAAGTTCCTTCCTAAGGTGGTGTTGGAGTTTCATTATAATCAGTATATCATTCTGCCAACATACTTCCCCAAACCTCTTGCCCATCCTTGCAAAATACATTATATACCTTGGCCTGCAAGCAAACCTTAGCCTTCTATCTGGAGCAGACTAAAGCCCATCAAAAGTCCACCCAGTTTTTTATTTCTGTTGAACCCAACAAGATGGGGATAGCCATCGGTAAGTGCACTTTATCCAGTTGGCCAGCAGATTGTATCTCCTTTATTTACACCAAGGCTGGGCTGACTCTTGAGGGTCATGTCTTGGTTCACAATGTCAGAGCCTGGCTACATCGAGGTCAGCCTTCATTGAGGAGATGCACAAGACTGTGACATGGTCTTCAGTCCACACATTCACAACTCATTACTGCCTCGATCAGAATACCCAACAGAACAGTCGGTTTGGCCAGACAGTCCTGCATAATTTGTTTGTTGTCTAGAATCCACTTCCACCTTCCTAGGCTCATATTTATTCAGTTGCAGGCTGCACCTCTACAAACAGTTTGTGTATAATTTCAAATTAATTAGTTCAATGTAGCCTTGTCATTGGAAGATTCTATTTTTCTACTGTTGTAGTTTTCGGTGACCCTCTTGGCTGGGATTCCAATATATAAGGATACAATTGTCATGCTTTTCCTCAGAGACAGCAAAGTTACTTACCTGTAAAAGGTGTTCTCTGAGGACAACAGGACAAGTACACTTACAACCTTCCCACCTCCCCTTGGAGTTGAATTCTTTTTTAGCTATGTTATGCTACTGAGGGTCTCTCACTCGCGAGTCAGGTGGAGAAGAACTTGTGCACGTGTATTAGGACCACAGCCAAAAGCTTCTTAAAGTAATAGAACACTGGGCAGTATCTGCAGCGGGCACTGTAGGGATGATGTTACTCTAGATATAAGGATATTTGTATTGCTGTCCTTAGAGAACCCCTGTTACAGGTAAGTAACTTTGTTTTATGGGAGAAGCAGGTTCAAACAGCTACTGTATACATACACTGATTCACTGTAACATTGTGATTAAGGAACTGCACCTTTCATTATCTTTCCTGTTCACAAACACATAGAAAGTACTTAAACACATACCAACACAAAAACACACATATACAAGCACACACAAATTTGTATCCCTTCCCGTCCCCCCACACACACATACACATATGCAGAGGGGCTTGAAAGAATTCCATGAGCTATGTAAAGCATGCTTTCTTCACTTGATTTTCTTCCTTTGAAGGTTCATATTAACCTTCCTGCCCCCCCCCCCCCCCCCCCCTTTGCAAAGCTCTGTTGACTGTTCTCTGCTACATGAGATTCAGGGCACTGATGAATAAAGGCAGTACTTCTGTGATCAGGTAAAGCAAAACCACTTCTTTTACATCCAAAACTTTGCTACTCTAGGCAATCACCTAGTGCTGCTAATCAAAGACATGGCTTTAATTCTCACCCCTCCCCAGCACTCCTGAAAAAATTCACCTGGATAGCCCTTTTATGGGCATTCTTTCCTCCTCTTACAGTTCGAAAACAATTGTCACATTTCACCTTTTCTCCATTCCTCTGGTGTACAGGTAAACTCTCATTCCACTTTCTTAGGGGCCCTTTTGCTAAGCCGTGTAAGAGCCTACGTATGTCAGTTTGGAATTACTGCCTGGTACCACGTGGCCCAGGAAGTAATTTCATTTTTTGCACACGTCCACTATGCGCGCCAAAAAATAATTTTTATTTTCTGGTGCGCGGTCAACCGGGTGGTAAAAGGCATTCAAAAAGCATAGACCATTACTGTCCAGTTAACACGTAAGACCTTACCGCTAAGTCAATGGGTGGTGGTAAGGTCTCAGATCCAAATGGACATGTGCCAATTTTCATTTTGCCGCACATCCAATTTTGGCCAAAATTTTAGAAAAGGGATTTTTTACAGGTGCGCTGAAAAATGGATCTTCCCATATCCAAAACATGCACCTACACCAGCACAGGCCATATTTCAGCACACCTTAGTAAAAGGAACCCTTAAATATATCTGAAGCAATTTAATCTCCTAATCTCCCCTTCAACCCTCCTGGATATATATGAAATAGTTCTTCTGGCCATACTTCATGCTGACCGCCATCTTAATTAAATTAATATAAAATAAAATCTATAGTGCAGACATTCTTCACCATATCCTAGGTCAAATGGCAGGAGGGCATCCTTTATCCCATCAGTCATGACCTCTGTTGGTTGTTCTAATGCTGACATGCAACATTATGAGATTAACTTCCTTCATGGATTTGTTCTGTGTCTCAGTATGGTAAATTGCAGATACTGGGGAAAACTAGCCTTTTAAATAAGTGTTGGGGGTAGCAGGTAATTTTCTTTGTCATTGTAAGGTCTGAGTTGAGATTTGGAAGAGGGGCTGATGTTAGGTTTTAAGTTGATACTGGGGTGCTGTGAGGTGGTGGTCTACTGTTTTAAAGATTGGGTTAGATGGGTCTGGGAATGGAGCTGCTGTTATTAAAGATTTTTCTATGTCTTGAGTAACATAAAGGCATACTATAAAATGTAAATAAATAAATACAATTAAATTGGAACTTTACATTCAGAGTATTATATAAGTGGCTCAATATTAAAAGCGATTTAAGCAGGCAGGAGAGGCTCCTACCCACTTAAATCACTCCTTGCTGCCCAACCATCAATATTCAGTGGTTCTTAACTGGACAATGCCACTGAATATCAGAAAAGGACATTTATGAGGGTGTCGGCAATATTCAAAAGCTGTCTTAAATTCAGGCACTAAGCTATGCGAGTGCTGGCTGAATATCAGCAGAGCCATCAAACTCCTCAACCACCTCTAATGTTGATCCCCTCCCCCCTCCGGTGACAACAAGCATCCCTCCCACCCCTTCCCCTAATCAAGCTAACACCCCCACCCTTCCACCATGCAGGATAGGACCCCCTGGGCCTACTTGCAATCCCTGGTGGCTCAGCAGGGGCAATTGGGGCAGGGGCAATACCCACTTTTTTATGCCACTTGCAACTGCTTCAGGAAAATGGCTACCATAAGAGGTTTTAAAAATGTGGCTTCCTGCCAGCTAAATATCAGCTGGAAGACTGATATAAAGTACAGAGTCTGTATGTTATGCAGAAGGTTCCTGATATGTGACATGATAGAATTTACTGTCCATCATCTATAATCATCTATAATAATTTGTATTCTCTTACCTTTATATTTCTTTCCCCTAAATCCCAACAGATTATGACTGTAGAATCAATGGGAAAGGAAAACAAGACCTCAGTTACAGAATTCATTCTCGTGGGATTCTCTGATCATCCTAACCTGCAGCTTCTCATTTCTGTCACAGTTTTCCTGATCTTCCTGATCTCTGTGCTGGGAAACGTTATGTTTTTAATGTTAGTGTGTGCTGACTCTCACCTGCAAAAACCCATGTACTTCTTCCTCAGTAACCTGTCATTTGTAGATATTGGTAACTCCTCTGTCACTCTCTCTACACTGCTGCGAAATCTTATGACAGGGGAGACACTGATTTCTTTTTCGGTATGTATAGCACAGGTTTACTTTTTCATATCTCTCACAGGTGCAGAATTTTTCCTTCTCAGTGCTATGGCCTATGATCGATATGTTGCAATTTGCAACCCTTTACGTTATGTGCTCATCATGAACAGGAGAGTCTGTGTCCTTCTGGCATCTGCTTCTTGGGTTGTTGGATTTTTGACTGGATTATCACCAGCATTTTTCATATCTCAGTTCTCTCTTTGTAGAGGGAATGTAATTAACCATTTCTTCTGTGATGTTGCAGCACTGCTGAAACTATCCTGTAGTGATATGCAGAACATCGAAATTGTGATATTTACTGAAGGAGTTTTTTTGGCTCTTTTTCCCTTTGGATTAACTTTATCATCTTATGTCTATATAATCTCCAGTATCCTCAAAATCCGTTCTACAAAGGGGAGGCATAAAGCCTTCTCCACCTGCTCCTCCCACCTCACAGTCGTTATTCTGTTCTATGGGACTATTATGTGTGTGTACATGAGGCCGACCTCAATGTATTCACCAGATCAAGACAAACTGTTCTCCCTGCTGTACACAGCTGTTATTCCAATGTTAAATCCCATTATTTATAGCATGAGAAATGAAGAAGTAAGAAAAGCTCTAACTAAACTCCTATCTATTAAAAAAAATATATGTAAGATGTTACTTATTTAGAATGATTTTGCAGATATTTATCCCTGTGATATTTAAAAACATTTAACCAGCCAGGAGTGGCTCTTTTCCGGTATGAATGCACTTAACTGGCTATCTGGTAATATTCAGTGGGAGATCTACTTTTACCTCCTGCTGAATATTATTAGGTAGAAGTAGCTCCAACCTTGGTAACCCCTGCTTATTTGGACCATATCGGGTTTTCAGCCATATATCCAGGTAATGCAACAGAAAATCCTTCCTGACCACCGTGGCATTACTTGAGTTGTGCTAGGGTAGTCCATGGACACATCCTTGGTAGAGTTTCACATAACAGAAATAAAAGAGGAGACAACCCACTGCAATATCCAAGCAGACAGAACAAATTGCAGCAGTGATCCAAGGAAGGATGAAACAGCAAAAGTTCACTCAAATGTAACTTTAATGGAAACTAGACCCAACCTGGCCAAGTTTTGGATAACCTTCATCAGGAGTATATGAACTGATTCTTCTTCAGTGCAGGAATTGCAGTGTATATATTGGCTACTTACACTTTTACCAGTGAATATATTTGAAAAGCAATGTGACCTCTGATGAAGTTTATCCAAAACAGGGCCATATTGGGTCTAGTTTTCATTAAAGTTACATTTGAGTGAACTTTGGCTGCTTCATCCTTCCTTGGATCACTACTGCTGTTTGTACAGTTTTGCATAAACCAGTTGGCAGCAATATACAGTCCGTTTACCGGGTAATTACAGAAATAAATTTAGGACAGCAAAAGGGCTATCCTAAATTTATCTGGTTAGTTATCCACGCTCTAGACTGAATATTACCAATACCTGGATAATTGCCAGTGGCCAGATTATGCTTGGATAGTCTGCCAGCTGGTATCTGATACCAGTGCTAAATACCCGGTCACAAAAAACCTGTGGTGTCCAGTGTTTAAATTATATGCTAGAGAGAAATATTGGATAGCATTTGATAAAAAATCTGGAAGAAAAAAAATGAAATATTAGTGGAATAAAATTAGGACCCCAGTGCTGTATCTTTCTTTTTATTTTTCCTTCTAATATAAGTAACCAAAGTTAGATCTTCTAATAGCAGACCTCAGCCTCCTCAGTTTACGCTACTGACTGTAAAATTAGTTGACTATTTCCACTAAGGTTAGGATCCTGCATTTTGGAAATCTAGGCACATAAGATTGGAAGCAATTATGTTCCTTAGATTTCAACATTTTAGAGCTCTGTTGTTCGGGGTTTTTTTGGGTGGGGTTTTATGTTGTTGGTAATAAGTCATTCCTGCTGGCTTGAAATACAAATGATCTCTGTGAAGATGAGTATATTCTCCAAAATAATACATTGGTGTTTTAGAGCTTGATAATCTGGAGATTTATCGTGCTAACTTTGGAATTTTGCTGATAAATCCTTCACACTTCCCCCACACTGAAGCAGTAAGCGGTCATTTTAAAAAGCCACGGTAAAAAGTTGCCTGTGTTACTGTGGGTGTGTCTTTTGGGCCCCTGCGGGCCACTTTTTACTGTGGCTGGGAAAAAGGCCATTTTGTATTGGGCCGGGAAATGGTGGTTTGCTAAAATTAAAATTATCGTGTGCCTATTTACGTCCTGAGCCCTTACCACCGCCCATTGACCTAGTGCTAAGGGCTTATGCGCTACCTGTATGCAGCGGGCATCAATGTGGCCGTGCTGCTGATAACAGCCTGGAATGCCCCCATGGTAAAAAATAGAAAAATATTTTCTACTGTGGGATTTGGCACAGGCCAAACTCAGAATTACCGCTGGGTGCACGTGCTTCCCTGGCAGTAGTGCCAATTTGACGCATGCTACCAGCTAGTTAGCCCTCCCATGGCTTTGCAGAAGCACCCCCAAATATTTTCTGGAAGCCATTGCCCGCACAACATTTGCCTCCATAAAAAAGCATTTGCTTATTTCCGATCTGACGAAGAAGGGCAACCTTCGAAAGCTAATCAAGAAATGTATTAAGTTATGTCCAATAAAAAAGGTATCATCTTATTTTCTTTTCCATGTTTTATTTTGTTTGATTTCTATTGATAAGTAATCTTATAATGTTGTATGGTCTTCTCTAGTTTTCATTGTGATATTGATAGTAATAATAATGTAGTGAAAAATGTTCCAGAGGATCAGTTCTTCCTCATATTTCTCTGGAACAGAGGCATAGCCAGACCTTCCATTTTTAGTGGGCCCAGAATAAACATGGGTGGGACCTTTACAAATTTCCCCATCTACTTACCTACCTAACTTTTGTCCTGCATTCTCTCCCTGTAGAGATGCAAGGCCCCAGCCTTCATGTCACAGAGTTTGACTGGGTTATACCTGTGGGCTACTTGAAAGAATTCAACCATCCTGCGGTGCTTGGCTTACAATCCTGAAATCCTTGCTAATCTTAAATACTCTGAATAAAGACTGTTGTATGCCTAAATATGTCTTTGTGCCTGTTAAGCAACCAGACTCATTGGAGCCCCATTTCTGGCGAAAATCCCAGTAATAATGTCATCAGACAGTGTGGAGTCCTGAATTCCAACAAATGCTTCTTGAACAATATCAAAGACATTCCTAAGGCTTCTCAAGTCAATCACCTCCTGAAATGTTAACAGAACATCAGTCATTACTGATAAAAGAATGGCATAACTCCATCTGGAAGGGTTTTTAGCCTCCTGAAACTCATCTATCTTTCATCTGATCTTCTGTCAATTCACTGAACACTTGAGCCTTCCCGAGCAAACAGTGCCTTCAAGAAGACAAACCCCGCATCTTCTTTCCTCCATGAGAGACACAGTGAACACATACAGGTTGTATGGTCAAAGTTTGTGATTGTTTGTGAGTGACAGATTTGGCAGTTACCGATAGGGTAAAGTGTATGTTTGTACTAATTAGTTTCTGATAAGTGTGAGTTTTCTTTTCTAAGAGTGCTATTCCAGAACATTGTTATTTGTCATTATTTAATTCTTATAAATAGCTATTTGTTATTATTATAATCTTATAAATAAACTCTTTGTATTTAGTGTAGTTATGAGTTTTTATGGTACATACATATATTGAGTCTGAACTCAGGTTTGTTCACTACAAGACATGAATAAATAATAAACATCCAGAGTGCCTCTATTCTACCACGTCAATTGGTGATTGTATCACTCCCACATCCCCTGCCCTCAGATCTGAGATCTGCCCATCTCCCACCCATGGCCTGGGAAATCCCCTTCTTTCTGAACCCCCTCCCGTCTCCACTGTACCTTAGAACTGCTGGCAGCAGCAGTGATTCACATCTACTGTCTTTGCCAACCATGCGGACTTCCCTCTTCCACAATCTATCCTCATGATATCACATCCTGTTTCCTCTCTGGTCGTCCCATCCCCTTTATCATTTTCATCGCCCTTCTCCAAGATATGCATGCAACTTACACAACTCTATAAGTTACGTACACTTCAGGGCACAATTAGGTTCCAACACTTACAACTGCCAGTGATTTGGGGTAACTGTTGGTTCCCATCCGATTTATACTTGTATTCTATAACAGTAGTTGGTGCCAAGGTGGTATATTTGTGTTCAGTGCATGGCAATGAGGTGCCTAACTGTTCTTACCAATTTATAGAATTTCCACCTTGCTTGTTTCCCTCAGTTTTTATGCAAATGGGAGGAGGAATGAGCATAGAGTTTCAATTCAAGTACATTTGCTCACACTCAGTGCTTTCTCTGTTTTTGCCAGTTTCCACTGCAGTTTCTCCCCGTTGTAGCCTGTTTCTAGTAGTTTCCTTTACTCCTACATGTCAAAACCTAAGAGAAAACAAAAAGTAACACTATTACTAATAATAATTATAAAGGACCCCCCTTTGCTGGCAACTGCTAATATTTAGCACTAACTGGCCTATCTTAACTGCTAAGTACTTTAGTGATACAAAGGCATTATAATATTCTCGGTCTTATTTTGCATCCTTTTCCTAATAATTTCATTGGTCTGATTTCCAGATCATTTATAAATATGTTAAATAGAACTGGTCCCTGTACAGATCCCTGCGGCACACCGCTATACACCCTCCTTCATTGAGAAAAATGGCCATTTAACCCTACCCTCTGTTTTCTGTCCAACAACCAATTCCTAATCCACAGAAGGACATTACCTCCTATCCCATGACTTTTTAATTTTCTAAAGAGTCTTTCATAAGGCACTTTGTCAAAAGCTTTCTGAAAATCTAGATACACTATGGGGCTCATTTTCAAAAGAGAAAAACGTCCAAAAAGTGACATAAGTCTGCATTTGGACGTTTATCTCACAAAAACGTCCAAAACAGTATTTTTGAAACCTCTTTTTAGACGTTTTTCTCTGAAGTCCGTCAGAAGGACGTCTAAATCTCAAGGGGGTGTGCCAGGGGCATGTTCAAGGCGGGACTTGGACATTCCTAAGACTTAGACGTCTTTCAGCCATAATGGAACAAAACAAAAATGTCCAAGACTAAAACTGATGTTTTGAGCTAGACCTGTTTTTATTACGAATAAGGCACTAAAAGGTGCCCCAAATGACCAGATGACCACAGGAGGGAATCAGGGATGACCTCCCCTTACTCCCCCAGTGGTCACTAATCCCCTCCCACCCCAAAAGATTGTGATGAAGAACATTACTTGCTAGCCTCTATGCCAGTGTCATACTCAGGTCCATTACAGCAGGTCACTGAAGTAGTTTAGTAGTAGGTGCAGTGCACTTCAGACAGGTGGACCCAGGCTCCTACCTCCCCCTACCTGTTACACTTGTGGAGGAAACTGTAAGTCCTCCAAAACTCATCAGAAACCCCCTGTACCCACATATAGGTGCCCCCTTCACCCTTAAGAGCTATGATAGTGGTGTACATTTGGGGGTAGTGGGTTTGGGGTGGGTTTGGGGGGGGGCTTAGCACACAGGGTAAGGGAGCAATGGTCAGATGTGTACCTGGGAGCAGTTTATGAAGTCCACTGCAGTGCCCCCTAGGGTGCCCTATTGCTGTCCTGGGATGTCAGGAGGACCAGTCTACTAAAAATACTGGCTCCTCCTACGTTCCAATGACCCTCCTCCAAAAAGACATCCATAGTATTTTCGAAAACAAAAGGTAGGTGTCTATTTTTTTTCGAAAATGACGTTCTTTCCTATTCAGAATTTGGACATTTTGTGTAAAACGTCCAAATTCTGATTTAGATGTTCTATCGAAAATGCCCCTCTACATCAACCGGTTCAACTTTATCTAAATTTATTCAAGTCTTCAAAGAAATGAAGCAAATAGATGAGACAAGACTTCCCTTGGCCGAACCCATGCTGACTCTGTACCAATAAACCATGTTTGTCTATGTGTTCTGTAATTTTATTCTTTATAATGGTTTATGCTTTCTTGTCTGTAACTTCCCAGATCAATCCTAGATTTGTTTTTAAAAATCGGCATTACATTGGACACCCTCCAGTCTTCAGGTGCTATGGATGATTTAATAACAGGTTACAGATCACTAAACAGCAGATCAGCAATTTCATGTTTGAGATCTTTCAGTACCCTGGGGTGTATACTATCAAGTCCAGGTGATTTATCACTCATTAACTTGTCCGTTTGGCTCAGTATGTCTTCCAAGTTCACTGAGATTTCATTCAGTTCCTCTGCATCAGCAACCTTGAAAACTATTTCTGGTATAGGTAGATCTCACATCTTCTTCTGTTTTCTTCTTATATCTGTTTGCTTAATTTTATTATATCATACATGTTCTCTAAGTAACACTAATTGTCATCTTCTAATCTGGAATGGCGAATGCCATAACGGTATACTGTAAGCCACATTGAGCCTGCAAATAGGTGGAAAATGTGGGATACAAATACAACAAAATAAATAAATAAATAAATAAATAAAATAAAGACTGAAGCAAAGAATTCATTCAATCTCTCCATTATGGCTTTGTTCTCCCTGAGTGCTTCTTTTGCTCCTTCAGGATCTAATGGTCCCATGGATTCCCTCTCAAGCTTTCTGCTTCTGATGTATCTGAAAAAGGTATTACTATGAGTTTTTGTCTTCATGGCAAGTTTTCTTCATACTCCCTTTTAGCCTTCTTTAGCAGTCCATTGATGGTTGCTCTGTGATCTGTTTCCTGTTTTTTTTACTTAGTTTTGGATTCTAGTTTTCCTACTTCCACTTTGCATCTTTCACCTTATATCCCATTTCTATCATTTTTACCCTCCTTTTATGCCTTGGGGAGGTGGGGGGGGGGGGGGCTTCCAGACACTTTTTTTGCTGCATTGCTGTGCAATGATGTCTTAGGGGTATGTTTAATAAGGTGCGTTAGCATTTTAAAACTTGCCTGTAAATTTAAGATGCATTAAATGCTAATGCACCTATACATTTCTATGGGCACGTTAGCGCTTAAAGCGCGTACACCATTTATGAATGTTAAAAATGCTAATGCGCCCATAGCACCATTTAGTAAACCAAGCCCTTAGTGGGTTGATGTAATCTTTCTTATTTTTCTATTTTACAACAGTCTTGGTAATAAAAGTTTTAACTGCACTGTCACACTTCAAGCTTTTTGTACTGGCCAGGTTACTCCTTTTACCAGTGTTTCAGCATTTCCACATTACTACTACTACTTGCTACTACTTATCATTTCTAAAGCGCTACTAGACGTACGCAGCACTGTACACTTGAACATGAAAAGACAGTCCCTGCTCAACAGAGCTTACAATCTAATTAGGACAGACAAACAGGACAAACAAGAGATAAGGGAATATTAAAGTGGGGATGATAAAATAAGGGTTCTGAACAAGTGAATAAGGGTTAGGAGTTAAAAGCAGCATCAAAAAGGTGGGCTTTTAGCTTAGATTTGAAGGCGGCCAGAGATGGAGCTTGACGTACCGGCTCAGGAAGTCTATTCCAGGCATATGGTGCAGCAAGATAAAAGGAACGGAGTCTGGAGTTAGCAGTGGAGGAGAAGGGTGCAGATAAGAGAGATTTACCCAGTGAACGGAGTTCCCAGGGAGGAATGTAGGGAGAGATGAGAGTGGAGAGGTACTGAGGAGCTGCAGGGTAAATGCACTTATAGGTCAATAAGAGGAGTTTGAACTGTATGCGGAAACAGATAGGAAGCCAGTGAAGTGACTTGAGGAGAGGGCTAATATGAGCATAACGATACTGGCGGAATATTAGTCGTACAGCAGAATTTTGAACAGATTGAAGAGGAGAGAGATAGCTAAGTGGGAGACCTGTGAGAAGCAAGTTGCAATAGTCTAAGGGAGAGGTGATAAAGTGTGGATGAGGGTTCTGGTAGTGTGCTCAGAAAGGAAAGGGTGAATTTTGCTGATATTATAGAGAAAGAAATGACAGGTTTTTAGCAGTCTGCTTAATATGTACAGAGAAGGAGAGGGAGGAGTTGAAGATGACCCCAAGGTTAAGCTGATGAGACAGGAAGGATGAGAGTGTTATCCACAGAAATAGAGAATGGGGGAGGAGGAGAGGTTGGTTCAGGGGGAAAGATGAGAAGCTCAGTCTTGGTCATGTTTAGTTTCAGATGGCGCTGAGACATCCAGGCAGCAATGTCAGATAGGCAGGCTGATACTTTGGCCTGGATTCCTGCTGAGATTTCTTGTGTGGAGAGGTAGATCTGGGAGTTATCAACATAAAGATGATACTGAAAACCATGGGATGAGATCAGAGTACCAAGGGAAGAAGTATAAATTGGTTTTCCTTGTCATTTAAACGTGTCATATGGAGACATATCAAGGGTTTTTTTCCCCTAACAAATATCCTCAGTGTCTTCAGGCATTTCTGTTTGTATGGTGGGACCTTCCAGCCTGTTTTGCTATGATAGCGAAACTCTTCAGGTATTTTTAGGCCTTTCAGCCTTTCAGGTTTTGTTCCCAAAAACTCATCTCTGATAAAATCTTAACCTGGTGTGTTTAGTGGGAAACCAAACAAGTTTAGTTTTTTGTTTATTAAGTTTAAGATGATTTCTTGGAGTCCATTGATCAACTATTTCAATCTGCTTCTTTATCAAATCTACAGTTTCAATGAAACAATCTAAAATTGGAAGTAATAGAAAAATAGAGAAAAATGGAGAGGCTCTCAGGTCCGTACAAAAAACAGATTCAACACAAAGTGGATCCAAGAAAGGTCACAAAGCAAATATCTTTATTAAAAATTTACCTAACATTGTCCAAGTTTCACCCAATCTCGTGCTACCTCAGGGGTATAATAACTACAGAAATCATTAAATCACATTAACATAAAATATATAAGAATATCAATAAAATTAAAGTCATACTAAAATAGCACAACATACATGCAGAGTGTAAGGAGTCCAGATTAAATTGTGTACACTCATCATAAATTAAAAACAAGAAGCAAGAAGTGCATAATAAATATTCAAATATACATACTATATATAGCATACATGCAGTTTAAGCCATAAAGAATTAGAAAATGGTGGACAAGACTGTGCAATAACTATTTTCAAAAAAATCTTGTTCCACTTAAGTTAAATAAAGTAATGTTTGTGGTGCATTCAAAAAAATCATATCCTATAAATTGTGAATAGCTAATCAAACATATAAATGGCAAGTGACCGACTCACTTGCAAATGTGCAGTAGAGACTTCCCTCTCTGTCCCGCCCCCGCGTCAAGATGTGATGATGGAACAGAGAGGGAAACTGCGCTGAGGAATGCACCATGAGGGAACTGCCGAGGTCGCTATCTTTCCCCCCCTAGGTCGCTACCACTCCCCCCCCCCCCGAGGTCGCCGCTACCGCTCCCCCCCTGGTGTCGCCGCCGCCGCCCCCCTCCACCCAGGCCGGGCCCTCTCTTCTCCATTGAACTTACAGCGCCGAAACTGCAGCAGGCAGATCAGCTCCCGTCGGCCTTCCTTCCCTGCCTGTGTCCCGCCCTCACCAACGTTACATCACAAGAGGGCGGGACACAGGCAGGGAAGGAAGGCAGACAGGAGGCGATCTGCTTGCTGCGGTTTCAGAGGTGAAGCACTTTACGTTTAATGGAGAGAAGAGGGCCCAGTCTGGGTGGACGGGGGGGGGGCAGGGGGCGGCGGCGACCCCCGGGGGGGTGGTAGCGGTGATCTCAGGGGGACGGCGGCGACCTTGGGGGGAGGGGGAGGGGAGAGCAGGAGAAATGCTGGACATGGGAGGTCTCAGAAGGAGGGGGGGCCATGGATCTACTGCTCTCCCAGCAGTAAGATAATCAAATTACAACTGGTTATACACAAGGCTAGAGACGGCTTTCACTGCAGCCAGCTGCTGCTATTTAAACCCCCCCAGAGCAGCATGACTAGCAGGAGAACTACTACTAATACTATTTAGCATTTCTATAGAAACAGCTGATCCATCCTGCTGTGGCTGGGGAGGCATAGCCTCCCCAAGCCTCTTATACCGGGCGCCTATGGGAGGGGCAGTACATTGGGATTTTCAAAAGTATGCAAGCATTTTTTTAAAAAAATAGGAGAACTCTGCCTGTTAGCAGGTATAAATATGGACACATATGGGTCCTTTTACTAAGCTGTGCTAAAATGTGGCCAGCGATACTGTCAGCACATGGGTTTCCCACACGCTGTGGTTACTTTTATTGCAGCAGTAAAATGGCCGTTTTTGGGGGGGGGGGGGGTTGTAATAGCCATTCATTAATTTCCCATTTCGCTTGTGGCCATTACAGCAGGAGCCCCTACTGCCACCTATTTAGCAGGCGGTAAGGGCTTCCACGCTACTCCCATGCTAATTCATCAGCATACGGTAATGTGCCTGTGCTACCCAATTAGCGCAGGCATGCCTACTCTCCACATATGGGCATGCCTCCAATACTGAATAAAAAATATATATATTTTCCAGCATGGGATTAGTGCACCCTAGGCAGCACACTACAGTGGGATTCCTGCGCACGTCCTGCTGTACTGCTTTTTTAGCACGTGGTAGGCCCCCTCTGGGCCTACAATGGTTTAGTAAAAGAGCCCCTTAATTTTACTTGGATGATTTTCAAAATACATGTATGCTTTCACTTTGAAAATCTGGCAAAGTTCAAAGAGTAAAAAAACATGTGTGTACTTTTCCCCAGTGAGGGTAATTATAAATTACCTCTTTAATAGTTAACCGTTATCAAAATGAAAGATCACAGCTTTTGAGAAACTCCCGGACAGCGAGGTAGCAATGCATTTGCAAAAAATAGACAAGTGTGTCTTTGCTAAAATTTAAAGATTTCCAAACTAAGGAGTCCTTTTATAAAGGTGCTAGCATTTTTAGTGCACGCTAAAAATAAGCATGAGCTAAACTAGAGGTAGGCAATTCCAGTCCTCGAGAGCCGCAGGCAGGTCAGGTTTTTAAGATATCCACAATGAATATGCAGGAGATAAATTTGCATACCAAGGAGGCAGTGCTTGTAAATCTATCTCCTGCATATTCATTGTGGATATCCTGAAAACCTGACCTGCCTGCGGCTCTCGAGGACTGGAGTTGCCTACCCCTGCGCTAAATGTTAGAGATGCCCATAAATTTCTATGGGTGTTTCTAGCATTTAGCACATGCTGATTATTTGCATGCACTAAAACCTCTGGCGCGCCTTTGTAAAATCACCCTGAAAGTGTTGTCTGTAGACAAGAGTAAACTAGCACTGTTTTAAACTACTAAATTATCAGGATCCAAATACCCAATGATAAAACTGAAAAACATATCTTTTTAACTAAATATTAAATATATTTTAACACATAACTTTTTAACTTAAAAGCACACTGGATCGATTGCTGGTCCTCTGAGTTCCAGTGACTGCAATTATCCTACTGTCAACTGATAAGGTCCCAGAAGTATTGGTGGTGTTTAACGAGGACCGATTCACTGTCTTTGAGAAAGATGCCGATCTGTTCTACAAGTGAATAGTAAGTCAGTGCCAATAATTTATTATATTGTATTATTGTTGATTTTAAAATTAATGTGCAGAATTCGCTTAGCTCTTAGCCCCTGCTTTAGTAATACATTTCCAGAGGTGTAGCTGAATCCGGCTGGAGTAGCAAAAGCAATACAGAGGCTTATGGCATCTTATAGAAGAAACGTGGAGAATAATCGAATGTCATCGGCCAAATAGTTCGCCGGCGATCTATTGTGGCGGCAGCGCTACAGCTGGCCGGAACCGTATTATCGAAAAAGATGGCCGGCCATCTTTCTTTTCGATAATACGGTTTAGACCGGCCAAATGCCAGAGTTCGCCAAGGTTGAGATGGCCGGTTTTGTTTTTCAGCAATAATGGAAAAAAATGCTGGCCATCTCCAACCCGGCGACATCCAAGGCATTTGGTCATGGAAGGAGCCAACATTTGTAGTGCACTGGTCCCCCTCACATGCCAGACCACAAACTGGGCACCCTAGGGGTCAGTGCGGTGGGCATCAGAAAAAGCTCCCACATGCATAGCTCCCTTACATTGGGTGCTGAGCCCCCCAACCCCCTCAAAACCCACAAATGTACAACACCACCGTAGCTCTTAGGGGTGAAGGGGGCAACTACATGTGGGTACAGTGGGTTTTGGAGGGCTCCCATTTACCAGCACAAGTGTTACAGGTGGGGGGGATGGGCATGGGTCCGCCTGCCTTAAGTGCACTGCGGTACCCACTAAAAGTGCTCCAGGGACCTGCATACATGCAGGCCTCTAGGACTTGTTGCTGCTGTATAACCTTGGCACACCAGTTGACACCTGAAGTCTAATCTCTTTGAAAAAGTCCTTTATTTGAATAAGTACGTTTACTCAAAGTTAACTGCAGATCAGAGGTTTTGCCCCACTGGCACAGAGTCTCCCTGGTACTGAGATTAGCAGTAGGTCAGAGCTGGCAGAATGGTGTACAATGCCCTCTTTCAGCAACATTCAAGGTAAACGTGGGTAACACATGAAAGGGAGTGGAGGAGTGGCCTAGTGGCTAGAGTGGTGGACTTTGGTCCTGGGGAACTGGGTTCGATTCCCACTGCAGGCCCAGGCAGCTCCTTGTGACTCTGGGCAAGTCACTTAACCCTCCATTGCCCCAGGTACAAATAAGTACCTAAGCCGCATTGAGCCTGCCATGAGTGGCAAAAAAAAAAAAAAAAAAGGATCTAAAACTGGCTTACAAAATTGGCCACTACCTCATGAACTAACGGAAACAAAACAGGGCACACTCTGACCCAGTTAGCAGGGGGAAAAGCACCATGGGAGTAGAGGCCATTACCCTACACCCACCACAATGCATTGCTGATGTGACTCTGCAGTGCACCTAACAGAAAAGGTGTCACACTCACCCGAGAGCCACATCACAACCAGGGAAAGGCTGTCAGAGGATAGAACACATTCGAGATCGCCGGCCATCTCCCGATTTATGTCGGGAAATGGCTGGCGATCACTTTCGAAAATAAGCTGGATAGTAACATAGTAGATGATGGCAGAAAAAGACCTGCAAGGTCCATCCAGTCTGCCCAACAAGATAAACTCATATTTGCCACTTTTTGTGTATACCTTACTTTGATTTGTACCTGTCTTTTTCAAGGCACAGACCGTATAAGTCTGCCTAGCACTATCCCCGCCTCCCAACCACTAGCCCCGCCTCCCACCACCGGCTCTGGCACAAACCGTATAAGTCTGCCCAGCACTATCCCCGCCTCCCAAACACCAGCCCCGCCTCCCACCACCGGCTCTGCCACCCAATCTCAGCTAAGCTCCTGAGAATCCATTCCTTCTGAACAGGATTCCTTTATGTTTATCCCACGCATGTTCGAATTCCGTTACCGTTTTCATCTCTACCACCTCCCGTGGGAGGGCATTCCAAGCATCCACCACTCTCTCCGTGAAAAAAATACTTCCTGACATTTTTCTTGAGTCCGCCCCTCCTCAATCTCATTTCATGTCCTCTCATTCTACCGCCTTCGCCTCTCCGGAAAAGGTTCGCTTGCCGATAAATACCCTTCAAATATTTGAACGTCTGTATCATATCACCCCTGTTTCTCCTTTCCTCCAGAGTATACATGTTCAGGTCAGCAAGTCTCTCCTCATACATCTTGTAATGCAAATCCCATCCCATTCTCTTTTTAAATTTTTTTTATTTATACATTTACATATAATATCAAACAAGAATAATCCTTGTCAAGAAAATAACTATACTGTTCAATAAACAAATGACAAGAAATCAATTCATTAGGCAATTCCACACAGCAAGTTAACCCAAGTCCACTTTGATGGGGTTCAAAATTTATGCTTTGGAAATATTAAAGGTAAATATCATAAATAGAAAACCTCTCTAGATCGGGTGCTCATTTAAAGATACCCTTTCCTATACCTTGAGCTTAATTCTAATTACTCCCTTGTCCTTTTGCAGCCAGGAAAGAGGAGAGCTGAGAGGGATCATAGAACACATACTCATTAGACTGATATTTAATCAGGCATTTACAGGGGTACTTTAAGAAGAAAGAATCTCCTAACTGAATTACCCCCGGATGCATAAGTAAAAATCTTTGCCTACTTCTTTGTGTTTCTTTGGTTACATCCGGAAAGAGATGTACCTTCAATCCAAGAAAACTTTTATGTTTGTTCTGAAAAAAAAGCCTCATCAACCAGTTTTTATCTGGCGATAAGGCTACTGTGGCAATTAAAGTGGAGGAATTTACTAGTTCTGTGCTGAGGCTTCCAATATCCTCGAGATATCTAATACTGGATTTTCCTGAGATACTTGATTCTTTTGAGGCAAATAGTATATTTGTGTAAATGGTGGAACCATTTCTTCTGAAACATCTAGTATCTTTACAACATTCTTTCTAAGCATATCTCTCGGTTAAACCCCTATCTTCTTTGGAAAATTCAAAAAACAGATATTATTATTTCTAGTTACATTTTCCAAAAATTCCGTCCGTCTCCTTAGAGTAGTTAAATCTTTTATCATAGTCTCTTGCTGTAACTTTACTGCTTTCAGTTCTTTCTCCATGTCTGTTTGTCGATTTACTATTGTCTCAGCCCTAGTTTCAGTATCTTGAACCTTTTGGTTCAGAATAGCAACATCATGTGATATTTGTTTTATTTGTGGGCTTAGGGATTTCCCCAAGTCCACAATCAAAGTCCATAAAGCATCCAGTGTAATTTCTGTAGGTTTCTGAATTAAGGAAAATTGTACCTCTGGTACTACAGCAGATAGTTGTGTTCTAAGTTCGCTTCCAGCCTCCTTCTGAATCTGGCTGAAGGTTGGTGTTTCCGTCCCTCGGGAGGCGCCTTGTTCTCCTAGGCCCACATTCTCAGCCTGTTGTCTCTCCTCCTCAGTCCGTTGGTCTGCTGCACTCTTTGGTGGCATCCAACTGGAAATCGGCGTCAACGTGCTCGCTCCTGAGGGTCGCAGGGGTGGCGCTCTCACATCAGGACTGAGCAACAGCTCCAACCCAGAGATCTCCGTGGTGTTTCCAACTTCACCCGGTTGATCCAGCAGGTCTGGTCCTGGTGTCCTCGGCATCTCAAGTCTATGTAGGTAAGCAGTCATTGTGGATTGCGCTGGGGGGTTCTGCCGTAGCGGGGCAGCAGAGGAGGAAACGCGGCCCCTTCTTTTCGGCATTATCTCCGAGAGCCTTACACAGCATCCGATCTAGATGGGAGCCATTTTGAATCCCACCCCCATACCATTCTCGTAGCTTTTCTTTGCACCGCTTCAATTCTTTTTACTGCACCTGACAAATACAAATATTCTATATAAAATTTACTGGCATCCTTACATAGGACTGTTCAAAGCCTAAACCCCCTTTAATACACATGGGCTAACTATGTGTATTTTTTTTTAATTGTTTCAAAACTTTGGCAGCATGTACTGTACCTGCCCACTGAATGGAGACTAAGGGTTAAAGTAAATCTAGGAAGATTGATCTTTAAATATGTATTCCTTAGCCCACCAAACTGTAAATATTGTCTGAAAGAACAGTTTAATATATTCTATAAATTGTTCATACTTTGCCAAATTTGAAAATACTTGATGTTTGAGCATTAATACGTGTAGAAACTTTAATTTTGGCACAGATTATTGTAATGATCTATACATAGGTTCCTCAGCTAAACAAAGAAAAATATTGCAAACATTACAAAACAGAACAGCTCATATGGTCTGCGGAGCAAAAAAATATGATAGAATTTCTGCACTTCTGACAAGGTTGCACTAGTTGCCTATAGAGAGCAGAACTACATTCAAACTATGTACATTTGTTTTCTGGGCTTATTATAACTTTGGTCCAGCACATTTAGTCAAACTTTTAGAATTTGTTCTTTTAAGGAATTCTACTCATCAAGGAATTAAGCGTAAGAGCCTGTTGTCTTTCTCTATAACTTAACTTACTTCTTATTGGTGGAATTCTGTTCTTTAAACATTAGGGGTCCTTTTACTAAGCTGCAGGAGAAAGGGCCTTGCAGTAGCGCCAGGGGCCGTTTTTTATGTGCGCCAGGGCCATTTTTTCTGCAGCGGGGAAAATGCCCCTAAAAAAAATGAACATGTGGTAAGATAACTCCTGAAATGTACTGTATCTCCATTTACTTCTAATGTACTTCATATTTTTTGTACTTTAATTGTAATAATAACAATATTATGTATTTCTCACTCCAGAAATGGCTACTGTCATTTCGACATAATGTAAGCCACATTAAGCCTGCAAATAGGTGGGAAAATGTGGGATACAAATGCAGCAAATAAATAAATAAATATGGCGGGGAGCACTTACTGCCACCGATTGAGGTGGCAGGAAGGGCTCCCACAGTAACTTGGCTGTAACCAGGCAGCACGCGGCAATACCTGATTATCGCCCCGTTAGCGCCTTGCTACAAAAACACATTTCCAGTACGACGAAAATGGCACATGCTCAAGTCAGAACTACCACCGGCGGCCGTGTTGGGACTGCGGTAGTTCCGTGATAGCGTGAGGTAAGCCCTTTTCTTTGTAGAATGGCCCCTAGGTGCATTTAATTATGTGACATTTTGGAAGAAATTAAAAACTTACTTGTTTCAGAAATTTTTATACAATTCTGGTCAGTTTCATTGATTTTGTTTGTACTTCCTAATATTGTTTTAGCTTCTTGTTTGTAAGTCGCTTAGACCTGACGATACTGGGGTGCTATGAGCTATAAGAACTTTATTGTACTGTGTTGTATAGAATACCTTTTTACTGGTACAACTGAAGTTTACATCCTGGGCAGATGGGATCTTCAACAGGTTCCTTTCTGATGATCATACAGTGACATAGTGCAGAGCTTCTTATGAATATTCATTGTGGAAAATCATGAAAAACCAACAGACTAGTTGTACATTCAGAAGAGGTTTGAAAAACACTTAGCTGAACTCTTAAATTCAATTGTTAACATAAAATGTGGCACACATCTCAATAGAAACTAAACTGATGTTATGTGGTCTTCTGTTGTGTACCTGTGAGCAGTTGGAGGGGGCGGTTTTAACATTTTTTTCTCCTCCTTGAGAGTCGGTGCTGGCATCAAATTCTATCGGGGAAGATTCAAGAACCACTCGAGAAGTGACCAAGAGAGTTTCTTCAGTTCCAAAGCTACCGATGCCACAAATTTCCTCTTTTCAATAGGTGAAGCCATCTGAGGTTACCTTGGATAACCACTGGACATTAACTGTGGATTTGGGTAAAACTTTGTGCCTCCAAATCTTAACTTTGGAAAAGAGAATATCTGAGACTGAATTGAAGATTGAAAAGAAAATGGAGGATTTAAAGACTTTGACTAGTCAAGTTTTGAAGTTGGAGAAAGATGTTGATGAGACTCAGGAGGCCCAAGTGCCTTTGATTGATGGAGTGGAGGAGTGGCCTAGTGGTTAGTGCAGTTCAATTCCCACTGTAGCTCCTTGTGACTCTGGGCAAGTCACTTAACCCTCCATTGCCCCAGGTACAAATAAGTACCTGAATATACCACGTAAACTGCTTTGAATGCAGTTGCAAGAAACCTCAAAAAGGTGGTATATCAAGTCCCATTTCCCTTTCCCCCTAGATTAAGGACCCTAGAAATTTGAGGAATAAATCAGAGTCCTTAGAGAACTATATCAGAACTAATAATTTACATTTACTGAATTTTCCTTGGGTAGATACTCCAGCTCATAATCAAAAGTGATCGCCGGTCATTTCCTGACACAAATCAGGAGATGGCCGGCGATCTGGGAAAAGCGGCGAAATCGGTATAATCGAAAGCTGCTTTTTTTGACAGCATCACCGCTTTCCCGTTGCCTCGCCAGCGAAAGTTCAAAGGGGCGTGTCGGCAGCGAAGCAAAGGCGGGACATGGGCGGGTATGGGCTAAGATAATGGAAAAAAAAACGGCGTTAAGCAGTATTTCGCCGGCTTTACTTGGTCCTTTTATCTTCACGACTAAGCCTCAAAAAGGTGCCCAAACTGACCACATGACCACCGGAAGGAAGCGGAGATGACCTCCTCGTACTCCCCCAGTGGTCACTAACCCCCTCCCACCAAAAAAAAACCACTTTAAACACTTTTTTTGCCAGCCTGTATGCCAGCCTCAAATGCCGTACCCACATCCATGACAGCAGAATATGTTCTGTCCTCTGACAGCCTTTTCCTGCTTGTGATGTGGCTCTGGGGTGAGTGTGACACCTTTTCTGTTATTTGCACTGCAGAGTCACATCAGCAATGCATTGTGGTGGGTGTAGGTATTGGTAGTTGGTAGGCTCTACTCCCCTGATGCTTTCCCCCTGCTTACTGGGTCAGAGTGTGCCCTGTTTTGTTTCCTGTTGTAGTCCATGCGGTAGTGGCCATTTTTGTAAGCCACTTTTAGTTCCCTTTCCTGTGTTACCCACGTTAGAGAACTTAGTTATTACCTTGAATGACGCTGAAAGAGGGCATTATACACCATTGTGCCAGCTCTGACCTACTGCTCATCTTAGTACCAGGGGACTCTTTGTCAGTGGGGGACAACCTCTGATCTGCAGTTAACTGTGAGTAAACGTGGTTATTTCAAGAAAGGACTTTTTCAGAGAGATTAGTCTTCTGGTGTGAACTGGTGTGCCAAAGTTATACAGCAGCAATAAGTCCTAGAGGCTGTATGCAGGTCCCTGGAGCAGTTTTAGTGGGTGCAGTACATTTGTGGGTAGTGGGTTTTGGGGGGGGGGGGGTTGGGGGGCTCAGCTCCCCAAGTAAGGGAGTTATGCATGTGGGAGCTTTTCTGAAGTCCACCGCAGTGACCCCTAGGGAGCCCGGTTGGTGTCCTGCCATGTCAGGGGGGCCAGTGCACTAAAAATGCTGGCTCCTCCCACAGCCAAATGCCTTGGATTTGGTCGGGGTTTGAGATGGCCGACATAACTTTCCATTATCGCTAAAAAACAAAGCCGGCCATTTCAATCCCCGGCCAAATCCAAGGCATTTGGCTGGCCGGAACCGTATTATCGAAACAAAAGATGGCCGGCCATCTTTTTCGAAAATACGGGTCTGGCCAGCTGTTTGCGGCACCGCCAAAATACATCGCCGGCCATGTATTTCGCCGGCGCCGTTCGATTATTCCCCTCACTGTCACCTAGAGATATTCTTAGGAGATATCTCAAAGAGGTTTTGGGGGTTCCTGAAGAATCTTTACCACCTTTTTCTCAGGTATATTACCTGCCCTCTGCTACTTTGGGAGACGTGACAATGTTGAATTAAATGAGGATCCTCTTGATGTGTCCACTATATTGGAGTTATCAGATGAAGAGCTGGCAATGGCTGCTACTTTGGTGGCTAATCTTACATTATCTCCTGATAAGAATTGGTTATTACAAATAACTTTCACGAACAAGGATAAGACCTTTTTAGGTCTTAAGGTACAAATTTTTCCAGATGCTGCCAGGAATACTTAAGAGGTAAGGCAGTTTTTACTGCTGAAACCAGGTGTGATCGAGCTTGGTGCCACTTTTTATTTTAGATACCTCTGTAAATATGTGGTCAGGTACCAATCCATGAAAGTTCTTTGAACCTTCTCATCTTTTGGCCTTCCTAGTGGCAAAGCATATAGGGGGAGATTCTATATATACCGTAGTGTCTAAAAATATCAGTGCTGAAATGAGTGCCAACTAAACATATTTTATTTATTTATTTATTTATTTATGTGTATCCCACATTTTCCCACCTATTTGCAGGCTCAATGTGGCTTACATAATACCGGAGAGGCGTTTGCAGACTCCGGTGTGAACAAATACAATGTGATGTTGTGAACTGAAAAAGTTCAAGTAGCATTGCCATTTTAAGGAATTGTGCAACGGTAGAGTTGAGTTATGTTCATACGTTCTTTCATTTTGTTGTGTTGCAAAGACACCGATTATAAAATACGCTTAGTTGATATTTCAGCACATATATAAGCACATCCATTTACACCAACAAAAATGGCGTAAATCCCAGCATTTGAATTTAGGCACACTGGGCCATATTCTATAACTAGGTGTATAAATTTTGGAACGCCCACAAAATGCCCATTTCCCTGCCCATAATAACGCGCCTTTTTGCCTGCACACATTAGAAGTTTGGCGCTCATCATTGCATAATATGCTCAATGAGTTGTGCACCTAAATTCTAATCAGTGCCAAATTCTAATCAGTGCCAATTAGTGCTCATTATTGCTTGTTAAGTGCTGTTATCAGCACTCATTAGCTTGTAAAGCTTGTTAAATTACTCGCATTGTTATAAAATCCTCTCTCTCTCTCTCTCTCTCTCTCTATATATATATATATATATAGAGAGAGAGAGATGTAACCCTTGAGTACTTCAGGTACATTTCTTTTCTTTTGAATATTGCTTCTTTTTCCCCTTTTAGATTTGTAATCTTGGATCCAAAATTGAGGATCTGAATGATATTTCTTATTTTTGAGGCAATTGACACAGTAGTGATTGTTTTTCCTGGTGTTATTATTATTACTGTATCACTTTTCTGTGTAAGTAGATTTGCTTGGATGTAATTTAAAAACTTCTATAAATAAATTTTTTTTAAAAAAGAAGATTTAATAATTGAAGTGAGGTGACCTGAGCTGGAAGTCACTGCACAGCGAGGTATGACACACTGATATTTTAGGCCCCCTTTTACAAAGTTGTGCTAGCGGGGTCCTAAAAGGGGTTAGTTTGGAAAAATATAAGTTCTAGTTTTTATTCATGTGCAAAACATGCAATTTTTATTATTTTATTCTAGTTCTGTCAACAATGTTAATTTTGTTTAGTTCTCATGACAAATAATATCAGTTCTTGCTTTTTTTTTTTTTTATTGTGAGCAAAACAGACAATTACAAACATATAACTTAGTACTTTTTTCAGTGTAAAACCAAACCAATAGCACAGGTAATGTCCACTATAACTGTTTAAGTTTAGAATTTACTTTCATAAAATACTTTCATTTCCAAGCAACAGACAAAAACTTGTAAATAAGAAAAGAAATATAAATACATTCACAACTAACACAGAGGCTTTGTTGCCAGAAAATGTGATTATGGTTGAGTTTAAAAAATGCTTGGCAGGTTTCTAGAGAACAGGTACTTCCAAACAGTCTAAACCAGCAACCATCAACGACCATGTGGGTTCACTTGGGCTGGGGATTTTAGGCCATGCCAGCAAGACCTCTCCTGATGGCACTAAAAATACTGCTCTTCAGCTAGGTAGATTGTAGTGGATGGCGTAGCCATGAGCGGGCTAGGGATCTCAAGCTGCGCCAGCAAGACCTCACCCGATAATGCTGAAAAAATGCAGCTCTTCATCTTGGCATAGCCTTGGGTGGGCCAGGGTCTACACACTCATGGCTGAACAGTGGTGCATTCTTAGCTGTAGCCTGTAGCTAACAGGTATCCCTTGCCCTGCCAGCTGAAGGTGACACTGAAAGCGCTGCTTTTCAGCTCTGCAGTCTGCTGTGTCTCTCTGACCTCCGCCAATACTGGTACCTGCTTAGTTTTTGCGAATGCGCTGAAAACAGAGCATGTGTGATTGCTGGAGTTGGTGGTCTTAGGGAGAACCTGCAAACTGCAGAGCTGAACAGCATCATTTACAGCGTCATCTTCAACTGGTAGGGCTTCAGATCCCTGCCAGCTACCGCTAAGAGTGCGCCAGCTCAGGTAGGAAGGATGGACAGTGCAGCCTACATCATTGATAATTTTCATTCCACTTTAAAGAATGTTTGTTATGGAAAATTATTATTAATTATAGTTCTTATTCTATTCACATCAAAATTTTTTTTTAATTCTTATCCAGTTCTCATTGTGAAAAAAATGATCCCCTCCGATATTCAGAGCAATTTAAGTGGGCAGGAGAGGTCTGCTGAATATCACTTCTGACTGGCCCCAGAAATAGTAGGCAGGTCAGGGGCAGTATAGGGGACTGCATTAGGAAGGAGTCCAGGGTTATGCAGATACTGACAATATTCAGTGCCAGTACCCATAGAGCTAAGCGGGTTAATTTAGGACAGCTCCGGCTTGGACCCACATAACTAATTTAGGGTCTCTTTTAATAAACTACACTAGCAATTCCCGGTGCAGCAAATGAGAGAATGCCCATAGGAATTGAATAGGCTTCCTCCCTTTTGATGCACGGGAATTGCTAGCTCGGCCCAGAAAAAGAGGACCTAAGTCCAGGAAATCCCCCCATTCCTCTTCCCGGTTTCCCAAACAGTACCACCTCCCTCTTACCCCCCTCCCAGCACAAGGGAAATTAAGCCCCCCCAGAACAAGCCCCCCCAAAGGTGTAGGTAGGCCACCTAGGATCTATCTGATGTCCCTGGGGGGCTATTGGAGGTAGGAGCGAAAGCCCCTCACTCGTGCCCTTTGCAGCTGGTCTCAGCAAATGGCTTCTCATGACCTCTCATGGCAGTTTCCTATACTTTCTGATTGAGGGGTGCTATCTAGTCTTTTGCACTGAGTGTCACATGTATGATAATTCCTCACAGGGCTCTTTTTGTTCCTGTATGCGCCGGTACAACGTACCGGTACCTTTTTTCAACTGTCCTAACTTTGAGCTATGCTCTCGCTCTTTCTCGCCACTGCCTCTGCCACCAACGATAGCTGTCCTGAGATTTTCTCCCTCTCTCCCTCCCCCATACCTGTTCCAACATGTTTTTTTTCTCTTCGGAACACTAAGAGACGCAGCGTTCCACATTCAGCTGCCTGCCCTGCGTTGGCTCACGAGTCCTTCTTTCTCTCTGCTGTGCCCCTGCGGAAACAGGAAGTTACAGCAAAGGGGGTGGGGCATGGCAGAGAGAAAGAAGGACTGCAGAGCCGACACAGGGCAGGCAGCTGAATGTGGAAAGCTGCTACTGTTAGTAATCAGAAAGGGAAAATCATTTCAAAATATACATGGGAGGGAGGGATGCATGCATGGGGAAATGTTTAGCGATGCTGGCAAGGGAGGGGCGGGGTGTAGGAGAAAGACATGCGGAGAGAGGAAATTTTCACCTGACCTGGGCACAGGGGGTGGGAGCGCAGGAGAGAGACATGCTGGACTCTGGAGTGGAGGTTAGAAAAAGCGGGAGACGGCCAAGGGGGGAGCCTATCATACTGGTTCACGCAAAACAATAGCAAAAAGATAATTAGAAATAAGGGACTGCCTATGCCTGGTCCATCTGTAAAAAGCTTAAAGCTGTTCTAAAGCTTTTCCAGTTGGATAGGCAGTGTCTTCAAAGGTGGAGGAGAAAAGATTTTTTAAAAACTTATTGGACACATGGATGGAGATGAGGGAAAGGGACGAAAGGAGAAAAACTGCACATGGATGGCGAAAATAGGCAAAAGCTGGATCCACTCTAACTCTTTCAGTCAAGTCTGCGGAGGACCCAGTTTTTACTTATGGATGTAGGGCAAGAAATGAAGAAGAAAGGAGGAAAGTAAACTGCTAAGTAAAATTCTGATTATTTTATTCTAACTTCTCAACTTTTGAGCTATAGGTTTAGATACCTGATATTCTCTTTAATTTAATGCTTATTTAATTTAATGCTTATTGTTTAATTAATTTGTCCTGTGAACCCTCTTTCCTTTCCTGCCTAGCTCTGATAGAGGATAGGCTTTTCAAACTGCATTGTTGTTCCCTGTTTACGCAAGGTATGGACATCTGAGGATATGGTGGCCATCTTGGATTTGGGCAGCTCCAGGATAGGGCGGCCATCTTAGAATTGGGCGCCTTAGGTTAGGGCGGCCATCTTGGAGCTGGGCAGCCTCAGGAAGGAAGCCCATATTTGGGCTTGAGGGTGTCTTCAGCCATCTTGAAGACAGCTGTGCATGTTTGAGCTTAATTCCTGTCCTATTTAAAGCCCTGCCTCCAGTCCTTCTATTCAGTTTCCTGATAGTTGCAGTGCTTCTGGTTTTGCTACTATTTGCTGCCTGGTTTTGACCTCTGGTTGATCCTGGGCTTGCTACTGTCTGCTGCCTGGTATTGACCTCTGCCTGATCCTGGACTTGTTACTGTTTGCTGCCTGGTACTGACCTCTGCCCGTTCCTGTCTCCTCTGCTGTCTGCTTCTGTACCTCGTTTCTCCCGTGGCTAGGCCGGACCCCATGGACTTTGTTCTGGACTCAGTTCTTCCTGCTGTTGGCTTCCTGCACCTGGGGGCTCAACCCCTGGGGAACGGAGGGTGACACAGGGGGAACTCGGGGTTGGCCGACAGGTCGGGGAGGAACTCTCCTCCATCGAGCACAAGGGCTCACATTCCTTCTCAGTGGGCCTGACGCATTGTGCTTATAAAGTTGCATTTTACATTGATGAAACTGCTATAATTATTGGGAATATTTAGATTTATTTACAAAAGGGAAGTTATATTCTAGGGGACTTTGAATTTGAAAGTTAAATTCTAGGTGAATTTGAAAGTTAAATCAACTGAAAATTCTTTGATCAGACTATCATTTCTGATCACACCTAGACAGCTTTCTTTGATACAGCACTTAGCTGACTCACTGGGACTTTATTTATTTATTTATTTGGATTTTGGATCACAAGTAGCAGCAATGGGATTTGAACTGGCCACCTCTAGCTTGCAAGACCAGTGTTCTACCCACTAGGCCACTCCTCCAGTTTACTCCACTCCCTTGTGGCCTAGTGGTTAGAGCACTGGTCTTGTAATCTAGAGGTGGCCAGTTCAAATCCCACTGCTGCTACTTGTAATCCAAATAAACAAAGGGGGTGTCAGAGGCATAGCAAAGGCATGGATGTGCTTCTCACAGAAACATCCCCATTTTGGAAGTCCTCAACTGCCGTTGCTTCCCCTCCTTAGGAAGGAAATCGCGTGCAAATGAGCTAACAGTAAGCAGCTCATTTGCATGCAATTTTCTTCATGCATACCCGTTCCTTTCCGGATCGGTAAGGGAAGGGATTTTTACCATTCAGTTAGTGGGACCAGTGCACTACGAATGCTGGCTCCTCGCATGACCAAATGGCTTGGATTTGGTCATTTCTGAGATAGGCGTCCTCGCTTTCCATTATCGCCGAAAACCGGGGACAACCATCTCTAAGGTCGACCTAAATTTCATGATTTGGGTGTCCCTGACCGTATTATCGAAATGAAAGATGGACGTCCATCTTGTTTTAATAATACGCGTTGCCCCACCTCTTTATGGGGCTGTCCTTACAGATGGGCGCCCCCATTCGATTATCCCTCTCTTTGGCACATGGTGGCCCCCTTTTTCCTGCAGATGGTAAAAATGGTTGTGCACTAGGTCAGTACATTGGTGCTCGGCCATTTACGCCCAGAGCCATTATTACTGTCACCTATTTAAGAGATGATAATGGCTCCAGTAGTAACCTGGAGGTAAGTGGGCAGCACACAGTGCTGCTCAATTACCGCCAGGTGCATCTCCGTACCTGGAATAAAAAAAACAAAATCTGACATGCCAGAAATGAGTCAATTCATGTCATTGCAGCTCAACCTTGATTTTGAAATATTTATGACATTCATGAACATTTGAATCATTTCTTTCTTGTATGGTTTATTCTATGCCACTGCAGCTCAGCCTTGCTTTTAAAACATTTTTCTCCTGAGTCCTCTCGTGAACTGTCAGTGCGCCCTTCCTTATAAAAGATTTATCACATTATAAAGACTGAAATGGTTTCTCTCCTGTCCTCTTGTGCTGATTCAGACAGGACATGCTTTTAAAACATTTATCACATTCTGAACACTTGAATGGTTTCTCTCCTTTTTGAATTCTTTTGTGGACTTTCAGGTAGGCCTTGCTTCTGAAACATTTATCACATTATGTACATTTAAATGGTTTCTCTCCTGTATAAATCATTTCATGCAGTTTGAGCTCAGACATCCTTTTGAAGCATTTATCACATTCTGAACACTTAAATAGTTTCTCTTCTGTATGAATCCTTTCATGACGTTTGCGCTCATACATGATTTTGAAACATTTGTCACATTCTGCACATTTAAATGGTTTCTCTCCTTCATGACTCCATTCATGCCATTTGAGCTCAGACATCCTTGTGAAACATTTATCACATTCTGACCACTTAAATGGTTTTGCTCCTGTATGAATTCTTTCATGAACTTTCAGATTGGTCTTGCTTCTGAAATAGTTATCACATTCTGAACACTTAAAGGGTTTCTCTCAACATGCTTTTGAAGCATTTATCACATTCTGAACACTTAAATGGTTTCTCTCCTGTATGAATCCTTTCATGTCGTTTCAGGTCAGACATGCTTTTGAAACATTTAGGACATTCTGAACATTTAAATGGTTTCTCTCCTGTATGAATTCTTTCGTGAACTTTCAGATTTGTCTTGCTTCTCAAGCATTTATCACATTCTGAACACTTAAATGGTTTCTCTCCTCTATGACCCATTTCATGCAGTTTGAGCTCACACATCCTTTTGAAGCATTTATCACATTCTGAACACTTAAATGGTTTCTCTCCTGTATGACCCATTTCATGCAGTTTGAGCTCACACATCCTTTTGAAGCATTTATCACATTCTGAACAGTTAAATGGTTTCTCTCCTGTATGACCCATTTCATGCAGTTTGAGCTGAGACATCCTTTTGAAGCATTTATCACATTCTGAACACTTAAATGGTTTCTCTCCTGTATGACCCATTTCATGCAGTTTGAGCTGAGACATCCTTTTGAAGCATTTATCACATTCTGAACACTTAAATGGTTTCTCTCCTGTATGAATCCTTTCATGTCGTTTCCGGACAGACATGCTTTTGAAACATTTAGGACATTCTGAACATTTAAATGGTTTCTCTCCTGTATGAATTCTTTTGTGAACTTTCAGATTTGTCTTGCTTATCAAGCATTTATCACATTCTGAACACTTAAATGGTTTCTCTCCTGTATGACCCATTTCATGCAGTTTGAGCGCAGACATCCTTTTGAAGCATTTATCACATTCTGAACAGTTAAATGGTTTCTCTCCTGTGTGACCCATTTCATGCAGTTTGAGGTCCCACATCCTTTTGAAGCATTTATCACATTCTGAACATTTAAATAGTTTCTCTCCTGTATGAATCCTTTCATGCTGTTTTAGATTAGAAATCCTTATGAAACATTTATCACATTCTGAACATTTAAATGGTTTCAATCCTGTATGAGTCCTTTCATGAACTGTCAGCTGACATTTCCATCTAAAACATTTATCACATTCAGCACAGTTAAATGTTTTTTTAGAGTATCCAGATAGGTTAGTTTTGTTAGTACCATCACAGTCATTAATTTCAGTCCTAAAACTGCTTATGTTGCTTCTCTTTTCTCTGTCTAATTTTTCTCCTGTCTGGGCTTCTGCTTTCACACTGCTCGGTATTATGCTACTGATACCTCCCTGACAGTCAGCTGAAGGATCAATGCCATCTCTGGAGGGGGCTCGGTGTTTCCATTCCTTTTTCTGCTGTTTATTGCACTTTCTCACTCTTTCACTATTATTCCTAAATCCATCATCTGTTGAATAAAAAAAATAAGAATATGATCCTTAATTTTACAGCTATGGAAAACAACATACTTTTTTTTTTTTTTATTTGTACCCCGCACTTTCCCACTCATAGCAGGTTCAATGCGGCTTACGTATTATATACAGGTACTTATTTGTACCTGGGGCAATGGAGGGTTAACTGACTTGCCCAAGTTACAAGGAGCTGCCTGTGCCTGCAGTGGGAATCGAACCCAGTTCCCCAGGACCAAAGTCCACCACTCTAACCACTAGGCCACTCCTCCTCTCCAAGGCGGCTGTGAGGGGCAGGAGCGAGGAGAGTGCGTTCCTACTCTGGGATAGATGTAAACCTGAGGAAAGGAGAGAGCTTTGTCAGGAGGGTGGGAGGGGGCTCAAAAAATAATTCTTTTTAAAGCGATGTGGGTGCCAGCCCAGTACTTAGTAGCTCATGTCTTGAGAGAGCCAGCTGGTAAATGCAAAACCCTGGGCTCCTCCGAAATGCCACCCCTTGTACTGCCCCTGACCTGACCACTTTTTTTGTGAGCAGTCAGAGGCAATATTCAGTGGTACTGCCTGCTTTATTGCCAATTAATTTGGGGGGGGGGGGGGGGTCAGGCAGTCCCAGGGGATTTAAATGGACAGGAGCCTCTGCTGCCCCTTTCAATTGCTTTCAATATTGGGCTTTGGGTGTTCACAATTACAAACTCATTGCAAACATAAATGTCTTGAATGACATATCCCCCAATATGTGTAAATGCCAATATTCTGACTATGCAATATTCTCTTAACTTTCATAGGGAGACATTTGGTCTTCCCTTATTTTTCTTCCTCCAGAACAGTTCAGCTGAGGGGGTTTTGCACTCCTACCAGCAGCTGATGAGCATTTTCTGTAATCAAAGCACTGGGTTACTTCTGAACTGCTCTGAAGGAACTAAAGAAAAGAAAAGAAACCTAAGATCACATGTCTCCTTCCAGTGTTCCTCCAGAGCAGTTCAGATGAGTGGCAAATACCATAACAGTGACCTTCACAAGGGTAGAACAGTAAAAGTCTGTGCCAGAGCCGGTGGTGGGAAGCGGGGCTGGTGCTTGGGAGGCGGGGATAGTGCTGGGCAGACTTATACAGTCTGTGCCCTGAAAAAGACAGGTACAAATCAAGGTAAGGTATACACAAAAAATGGCACATGTGCGTTTATCTTGTTGGGCAGACTGGGTGGACCGTGCAGGTCTTTTTCTGCCGTCATCTACTACGTTACTATGTTACAAAGACTGCATCCTGTCTTGCCTGCAAATCCAAACTATAATGCCTTAAAAAAAACAAAAGAATGTCCAGGATGCCTTACAAATTTCTAGATGTGCCACCAGACACTCCCTGCTCAGGAAGGAGCTTGCCTCCTCATATGATGCACGTTTAGCACTTCTGACACCAGGCTGTTCCCAAACTGTGGGTCATTTGCAAAATCCTCATTTGGGTTAAGAAGCAGCACAGCATTGGCATTCTCCTCTTTCCCGCTACCACCGCTGCCGGGCAGCTGCCTCTGAGGGTTGGCGGCAGCAGTGGTGAAAGTAGCAGCAACCCACAGGGGTCCTTCTCTCTGCACTCAAGGCTGATAGTTGTGGGAAGGACCAGCAGAACTATCAGCTTCACATGTAAGATGAGAGACCCACGTAGCCTGGTGATATGTTACGCTGCTCCTGCCGACTACAGAGAAAAACAGGTTGAGTGTTGAGGGGCATTGAGAGAAAAAGGCATTAGTGAGAAGCAGAAACAAAGAGGAAGGGCTGCAAAACAGGGGGACAGAGAAAGAGAGTAAGAAGAGGCTGGACGGCAAAGGAGACAGAGAGAATGAGACAGACACAGAGAGAGAGAGGGTGAAGAGCTTTTACTGCAGCGAACAAAGAGAAAGAGAGAGATAAAGGCAGATAGAAAGAGTGAAGAGGATCCATGGCAGTGGGGGAGGAGGAAGGGGAAATCCCGGTAGGGCAGTCCACAAATCTACATTTGCCTAGGGCCCGATATAGTGTTAATCCAGCCCTGGTGGAATACCCAGGAGAGCAAATGATTGAAGGGTGGGAGACTGTAGGTTGTGGCTTGGAATGGGATGTCCCATAAGAGGCCTGACTACTGCGGATCCAAAATTTCTGAGTGTTATTATCTTGTCAGATTCAGGGGTAGATGCATCAAACAAACGTTAAAAAATCTAAATCGTTAAAGTCCCTAACGATTTTAAAATAACGAAAAATGCACCAAAAAAAAAAGTCACACATGCTGAGATCGGTATTGAAACGTACAATGTATCAAAGAATCACAATACACATCGTTAATCGGCCCCCAAATCATGCGCAGAGCAGCCAAGCGTTATGTTAGCTGCTCTGCGCATGCCACGAACAGTCAAAACACAGTCAAATCACAAGCACATGGCTCCCAAATCAAAATAAAAAAAGGATCGGGAGGGGGCAAGGGCGCTCATCAGGAGCGTCCTGTACGGACGGCCTTGCCCCCCCCCCCCGCTGCTCCCCACTTTCCGCCGCTCCCCCCACCCCGAAAAAGCAAAATTCAAGCAGCCCCTGCCCCCTCCCTTCCTCACTACTCTCTCACCTCAGCTCCGCCTCCCGACATCCTCCGTCCTGTGCCCCGCCCCCTTTTGGGGTCGTCGCCGCCATTCCCCTCCTCCATCGGGCCCCCCTCCCTCTTACCGGGCCCGTGCAGCGCCTCTCTCCTCTGTCCGAAGGCGCTGCACGGGCAAGAAGAAAGCTGATGCCTGCCTTCGCCCAGCTTCGATGGCGCGTCTTTCTCCTGCTGGGCCCGCCCCTGTCTGACGTCGGTAACCTACGGAGGTTACTGACGTCAGACAGGGGCGGGCCCAGCAGGAGAAAGACGCGCCATCGAAGCTGGGCGAAGGCAGGCATCAGCTTTCTTCTTGCCCGTGCAGCGCCTTCGGACAGAGGAGAGAGGCGCTGCACGGGCCCGGTAAGAGGGAGGGGGGCCCGATGGAGGAGGGGAATGGCGGCGACGACCCCAAAAGGGGGCGGGGCACAGGACGGAGGAAGTCGGGAGGCGGAGCTGAGGTGAGAGAGTAGTGAGGAAGGGAGGGGGGCAGGGGCTGCTTGAATTTTGCTTTTTCGGGGTGGGGGGAGCGGCGGAAAGTGGGGAGCAGCGGGGGGGGGGGGGGGGGGGCAAGGCCGTCCGTACAGGACGCTCCTGATGAGCGCCCTTGCCCCCTCCCGATCCTTTTTTTATTTTTATTTATGTGTTTTCTGACGTCCTTTGGACCAATCACAGCGCTTTTAGCTCTGCTAATGCGCTGGGATTGGCTCACAGTTTGTTTATTTTTTCACTTAATGATTTTTCCTGGCACAGAGCTGTCCTAACGAGTGGTCCAGACCTCTCGTTAGATTTCCTGCCTTTTTCCTGCGTAAAGGCAATCGGAAAAGGTTAGTGCATGTCGTTTCAATGGGGTTTTCACACTAATTGCTCATCTCCATTCCGTTTTCGTTAGCTGCTGGCTTCCTCGGTAAAAGCCCTTTGATGCATGCAACGGATCAAATTTTCCTCGTTGGAGAGTCATTAAAGGCTCATTTAGCTTTAGTGCATCTGCCTCTCAATTGCTCTTCCTTTGCCTGGGGTTAGGTATCCTAATAACTTCAGGATTAGTTAATAGTGTGTGTCATCTTTAACTCACTCCCTTGACAGATACTTAACATATTTTACCATCGTTCTGGGTGTTTTGCATAATACATCATCTCTGAATTCATTTTTCATTGCTGCCAATTAGAGAATGACACAGGGAAAAATTTGTCCCCATCCTCATGGGTTCTGTCTCCGTCACCACAGGCCCCATCTCCATTCCCGTCCCTGTCCCCATCCCGTGGGCTCTGTTCTCATCTTCAGAAGCCTCGAACACATAATTTTATATTGAAATGTTTTCATTAAAGTATAAAAAGGAACAATACCCTGTGCAACTGTGGTTTATAAATCACAAATAGAAAACAATAATAACAATGAGCAACTATAATAACCCCACCACCAACACCTTCAACCCTTCCAACCCCAACAATAGCTGACTTCTGCTACCCCAAGGAATCCTAATTCACCCAGTTAAAATGTTCAGGGGTACAAAATACAACCCATTCTGTGTACACTAGAGGGGAGAAATATGCCCTATGAAGCACTGTTATGATTTTTTAATCTGTGGATGATTAAGAAGTCATCAACAATTTCAAGTTCTACTACCACTACTACTATTTAGCATTTCTATAGCGCTACAAAGCATACGCAGCGCTGCACAAACATAGAAGACACTGCTCAAAGAGCTTACAATCTATTAGACAAAAAATAAAGCAAACAAATCAATTAATGTGTAGAGGAAAGAGGAGAGGAGGGTAGGTGGAGGCAAGTGGATACAAGTGGTTACGAGTCAAAAGCAATGTTAAAGAGGTGGGCTTTCAATCTAGATTTAAAGATGGTCAATGATGGGGCAAGACGTAGGGGCTCAGGAAGTCTATTCCAGGCATAGGGTGCAGCAAGACAGAAGGAGCAAAGTCTGGAGTTGGCAGTAGCGGAGAAGGGAACAGATAAGAAGGATTTATCCAGGGAACGGAGTGCACGGGAAGGGGTGTAGGGAAGGATGAGTGTGGAGAGATACTGGGGAGCAGCAAAGTGAGTACATTTATAGGTTAGTAGAAGAAGTTTGAACAGAATGCGAAAATGGATAGGGAGCCAGTGAAGCGACTTGAGGAGAGGGATAGTATGAGCAAAGCGACCCTGGCGGAAGACGAGACGGGCAGCAGAATTTTGAACCAACTGGAAAGGGGAGAGGTGACTAAGTGGGAGGCCAGCAAGAAGCAGATTGCAGTAGTCCAAATGAGAGGTGACAAGGGTGTGGATGAGGGTTTTGGTAGAGTGCTCGGAAAGAAAGGGGCGGATTTTACGGATGTTGTAAAGAAAGAAACGACAGGTCTTGGCGATCTGCTGGATATGAGCAGAGAAGGAGAGAGAAGAGTCAAAGATGACCCCAAGGTTTCGAGCTGAGGAGACAGGGAAAATGAGAGAGCCATCAACAGAAATAGAAAACAGGGAGAGCGGGGAGGTGGGTTTGGGGGTGAAAATGAGAAGCTCGGTTTTGGTCATATTTAATTTCAGGTGGCGTTGAGACATCCAGACAGCAATGTCAGACAAGCACGCTGAAACTTTGGTTTGGATGCAAGGTGAGATATCAGGGGTAGAAAGATAGATTTGGGAGTCATCAGCATAGAGATGGTAGGAAAAGCCATGGGATGAGATTAATGAACCAAGGGAAGAAGTGTAGATAGAAAAGAGGAGGGGACCAAGAACAGAACCCTGAGGTACGCCGACAGGCAGAGGGATAGAAGTAGAAGAGGATCCACCAGAGTGAACACTAAAGGTGCTAAGGGAGAGGTAGGAAGAGAACCAGGAAAGAACAGAGCCCTGGAATCCAAGTGAGGGCAGGGTATCGAGAAGTATGCTGAGATTGACAGTGTCAAAAGCGGCGGAAAGATCAAGAAGAATGAGGATGGAATATTGACCTCTGGATTTAGCCAGATTTAGATCATTGGAGACTTTAGTAAGCACAGTTTCGGTTGAGTGGAGAGGGTGAAAACCAGATTGTAGTGGGTCAAGAATAGCATGTGAGGAGAGAAAATCAAGGCAGCGGCGGTGAACAGCACGCTCAAGTAATTTGGAGAGAAAAGGGAGGAGGGAGATGGGTCGGTAATTAAAAGGGACACGTAGGGTCGAGTGAAGGCTTCTTAAAGAAGGTGTGACCACAGCATGTTTAAAGGCAGCAGGGACAGTCGCAGTGGAAAGTGAGAGGTTGAGAATGTGACAGATAAAAGGAATAAGAGCAGGAGAGATGGCATTAAGAAGGTGGGTGGGAATGGGATTAGAGGAACAGGTGGTACATTTTGAGGAAGAAAGGAGAAGTGTAGTTTCCTCAATAGTAACTTCAGGAAAGGAGGAAAGGGAATGAGGGGAAGGAGAGAGAGGGGAACGGACTAGTGGAGGGAGAGGTGGCGAGGTAGAGAATGCAAGGTTTATCTTTTGAACCTTGTCGTGAAAGAATTCAGCAAGGATCTGAGGAGATAATGAAGGGGGAGTTGGGGGAGGGGGCACCTTGAGGAGAGAGTTCAATGTGGTGAAGAGAAGTCGAGGGTTAGAGCCAAGAGAGTTAGTCAGTTGGATATAGTAATCCTGTTTGGCACGTAAAAGAGCAGATTGGAAGGAGGTCAGCATGAACTTAAAGTGTAAGAAATCAGCAAGGGCCCGAGATTTCCGCCAGAGGCATTTGGCGGAGCGGGTACAAGAACGTAGGCAGCGGATATTAGAAGTCAGCCAAGGTTGGGGTTTTGTACGCCTTATAGGGCGGGTCATCAAAGGTGCAAGAGTGTCTAAGGCAGAGGATAGAATATTGTTGTAAGAAGAAACAGCCTCATTGACAGACGTGGATGGTGCCACAGTAGAGAGGAGGTTAGAAACATGGGAGGATAGAGATGAAGGGTCAATATCGTGAAGATTCCTAGATAAATTAGATAAGCTAGGACGGGACTGGGAGGGAGGAGATTTAAGTGTGAAAGTTATAAGATGGTGATCAGAGAGGGGAAGATCAGAGGCAAGGAAACTAGAGGGTGAACAGTTGGAGGAGAAGATAAGATCAAGACAGTGACCATTTTGATGAGTGGGGGAGGTGGAGCATAGTTGGAGATTAAAGGAGGATGTTAAAGCGAGTAACTTGGAAATATAAGAGTTAGAAGGATCATTAGCAGGAATATTAAAGTCACCAAGGATGAGAGAGGGGGAGGAAGGATCATGGAAGAAGGCAAGCCAGGCATCAAAGTCACTGAGAAAGGATGAAAGAGACTTATCAGGGGGACGATAAATGACCGCTATTCGAAGAGGCAGAGGAGAGAAAAGGCGGATAGAGTGGACTTCAAAGGAGGAAAAGCAGTGAGATTGAGGTAGAAGAAGGGGTTGAAATCTGGAGGAGGGAGAGAGAAGTAATCCAACACCGCCCCCGCGGCCAGCAGGGCGAAGAGTATGTGAAAAAAGATAACCGCCATGGCAGAGGGCTGCGACTGAAGCAGAGTCATCAGGGCAGAGCCAGGTTTCTGTTATGGCGAGCAGATGGAGGTGACGTGAGATAAAGAGGTTATGAACATATGGGAGTTTGTTGCAGATAGCGCGGGCATTCCAAAGGGCGCAAGAGAAGGGCAGAGGAGGGGAGTAGAGGAATAGTGATGAGGTTAGAGAGGTCACAGTGAGATCTGTAGAGTTGGGATAATAGTTGGTGAGGAGGGCCAGGATTGGGATTGATGTCACCGGCTGAGAGTAAGACAAGGAGTAAAAGGGAGCGGAGGAAAGTAGGAGAGGTGTGGCCATGAAGGTGTCGAAGGCGAGAGGTACTTAGGTGAAATGGGGAAGGCAAAATGGAAGGAAGAAAGAGATGAAGATTAAAAGCTAAGAGGGAGGAAGAGCGTAGGAGAGAAGGTGAGGTGATGAAGTCGATGGATGGGCAATGAGTTCCTGTAGCGGAGAGAAGTAGGGGGTGAGGGAAAAGACTAGGAAGGGAAAGGGTAAGGAAGAGAATGTGTATAGGGGCCATAGCGTGATTCAGAATTAGGTATAATTCGGTGAGGTCAGTAGTGACTGTAAGAAAATAGATGTAAAGAGAAAAATGCCCCAACAGCGGAGGCCCTGAGTGGATTGGAGTGGACCTGGGAGTCACTCCAGAGAAGGCTGTAAATGATATGCAGATCAGCTGGAAGTCCTCCACAGCACCTGAAAGGCAGCCGGTGGTAGAGCTGGGCACCTCTCAGCTGAGGAAAAGGCTTACCAGGGGTTAGGCCGAAGCCAGCATTCCTCCCCCTGAGGGTGGCCTGCCCTGATCCTAGCCAAAAAGCACCTGGAAACCCTGGCATTTGAAGCGAGGGCCCTGGGAAGATCGGAGTGGACCTACGAGTCACCCCAGAGACAGCTGTGAGGAAATGCAGAAGGGCTGCAAGTCCTCCACAGCACCTGGTGGGAGTGCTGGGCACCAAGAGCGGAGGCCCTGAGTGGATCGGAGTGGACCTGGGAGTCACTCCAGAGAAGGCTGTAAATGATATGCAGATGAGCTGCAAGTCCTCCACAGCACCTGAAAGGCAGCCGGTGGTAGAGCTGGGCACCTCTCAGCTGAGGAAAAGGCTTACCAGGGGTTAGGCCGAAGCCAAAATTCCTCCCCCTGAGGGTCACCTGATCCTAGCCAAAAAGCAACTGGAAACCCTGGCACTTGAAGCGAGGACCCTGGGAAGATCTCCTGTCCTCCACAGTCCTTCCTGCAATAAAAGATGTCTTCTTAGAAGATGTGCTGGTAGCAGAATGTACAGGATCCTGCATGCAAAGTTTTCTAGCTGTGGCCAGCACATTTGTTTGTTTTTCCAGAAAATAAAAATATTGTCGTCTGCATCAAAGATAAATAACATTCCAATTCATTACAAGGCTTCAAAGCAGAAAGTGACACGGAGACAAAATTTGTCTCCGTCCTCACGGGCTGTCTCCCCATCCCCGCCCCGTGGACTCTGTCCCCGTCCCCACATTTACTGTGGGTCCCTGTCTCTGTGTCATTCTCTACTGCCAATATTGTCTAATAAACAGCTTTTCTATTTTTATTAACATCTGAGCCTTGTGTCCGATCCTCTTACTGTTTATGTTTTAGGACTGCGAGTGGGAAGTCTTGATTTAATTCCCAGAGTACTAATTTACCATTATTTCTTTATTTTTGCTTCTCACTTGTTGCTGTTCCTCTCCTGGGGTTTGGTAAAACGTGATTTGTCCCCTAGTCAATCAGATTTTCAGGAAATCCACAATGAATATTCATGAGAGAGATTTGCAAGCACTGCCTCCACTGCATGCAAATCTCTCTCATGAATATTCATTGGCATATCCTGAAAACCTGACTGGCTGGGGAACCTCCAGGACCAGGCTTGGGAACACTGGCAGAGAGTGTTTATCTTGACTCCATAAGGCAGTTTTATAAAGATGAATAACAAACAAAATAAAAAAAACTTGCCTGTTACAGGAGAGTGAACCAGTTCAGATGTCTCTGATTCAGGATGAACCATGAAGGGGAGATCTTCCTCTTGTTTAATGTTCAGTGAGAACACAGATGTTACAATTGGGAAGCCTGTGATGAGAAAATAAGGGTATTCCGCGAGCCCTGATAAAATCTGTTTTCTAATATAAAATTAAGTTTCCACATCTTTGATGTTAATGATCCATCTCCTGTGATCTGAAAATGCAAAGTCCTTTAACTCCAAAACATTCACTTACTTGTTCTGGGGTCCTTCATGTTTTCTTTTCCCTCCAGTTCAGTGTTGCACAAAATATTTCTAGGCGGTTCAAAAAAACTGAGTTACCCCATTTTTGTATTCCTTACACTATCTGCTTTATTTAAATAAATGTTGCTTGTTTTTAAAATACTAAAAAGGATGGACCCAGCAATGTTATGACTTTATATACTCCTTGAAGAGATTTGCATTCTTTGAATGACGTTCAATTTCAACTTCCACCATGAAATGACATGTGTTCATGTGATACAAGAAAGAAAACGATTCCAGGCCAGGGTCCAGTTAGACTGAACTTGTCACCAACTCAATTACAATGTCAACCTTTTTATAAGATCTTTGGAAATGCACCGGTGACTCAACATGCTTCGACTGAATGCGGACCCATTTACAATGCAAACAGCTTGTGGACCTCAACTTATTGTTCAGCCTCTTCAGGTCTTATTGAGTTAAACTGGCAATTAACAAACAATAAACTGTCAGCTCTTCCCGTCCATGTGCAGAATATACTAAAGCATTGCACTAAGAAATGTCTTCTAAAAGTAAACAAAAAAATGGACAATCAAAGAAAAACTAAATCCACTGGATATGCTAAAGACAGGCCTTACTCAGGCAAATGTGTCTTGTAAGCTTGGTGTTAGAGAAGCAACTCTTCATGGCTCTTCATCAAGAAAGAGTCCAAGCTAAGGGAATCCATCTTGGATTATGACGAGAGTGAGGGTTTGCAAAGGAAGAGAGATTAAAACTCAGCACCGACAATGATTTGGATAAGACTGTGTTCAAATGGTTCACACAGGAAAGGGCAGAAAGAATGTCAATTTCTAAGGCCATTATACGTCATAAGGCAGAGTCTCTGAAACAAAACCTTGACAGTGAGCAAGGAATGTCAAGGTATTTCAAAGCAAGCAAAATAGATGGATATGGTGTTTTAAACTTCTTCATGGGATTTGGCAAGTTGCCATATCAGGTAAAATTCATCCAGCTGACACAGCTCCTGCTAATGACTGTGCAGATATTTATTTATTTATTTATTTATTGCATTTGTATCCCACATTTTCCCACCTCTTTGCATGCTCAATGTGGCTTACAATACATCATAAATGGTGGGGAAGTATAAGAAATAAACATTTAGTATTACAGAGGATTTGGGGTAACATGATAGTGAAAAAGCATGATATTAGTATAAGAAGCAAATGTTATGAGACATTTCTGTGGAGGAGTTCACATTTGTTACTCTTTGTGGTATGCCTTGTTAAAGAGATGTGTCTTCAGTAGTTTGCGGAAGTTAGTTCGTGGATCGTTTTTAAGTTGCGCGGTAGCGCGTTCCAGAATTGTGTGCTTAAGTAGGAGAAGATTGATGCATTCATTAGTTTGTATTTTAGACCTTTGCAGTTGGGGAAATTAAGATTGAGGAATGTGTTGGATGATTTTTTAGCATTCCTGGGTGGTAAGTCTATCAGGTTTGACATGTAGGCTGGGGCATCTCCGTGAATGATTTTGTGAACTAGGGTACATATTTTGAACGTGATGCGTTCTTTAAGAGGGAACCAGTGTAGCTTTTCTCGTAAGGGTTTAGCACTTTCATATTTTGTTTTACCGAATATGAGTCTAGCTGCTGTGTTCTGGGCTATCTGAAGTTTCTTGATTATTTGTTCTTTGTAGCCAGCATAGAGTGCGTTACAGTAGTCTAAATGACTGAGTACCATTGACTGTACCAGGTTACGGAAGACATTCCTGGGGAAGAAAGGTCTTACTCTTTTTAATTTCCACATTGAGTGGAGCATCTTCTTGGTTGTGTTTTTCGCGTGACTCTCAAGTGTTAGGTGTCGATCAATGGTGACTCTGAGAATTTTTAGGGTGTCCGAAATTGGAAGATTCAGTTTTGGTGTGTTAATGGTGGTGAATTTGTTTGTGTTATGCTGAGAGGTGAGTTTTAGACATTGGGTTTTTTCTGCATTAAGTTTCAGCTGAAATGCATTCGCCCATGAATGCATGATATGCAGACTTTGGTTGATGTCATTGGAAATTTCCTTTATATCTTGTTTAAATGGGATGTAGATCGTTACGTCATCTGCGTATATGTATGGGTTGAGGTTTTGATTTGATAGTAGTTTGGCCAAGGGTATCATCATTAAGTTGAATAAGGTCGGTGAGCGGGGGGATCCCTGTGGAACTCCGCATTCAGGTATCCATGTGGCTGATGTAGTCGAGTTAGATGTCACTTGGTATGATCGTGTGGTTAGGAGCCCCTTGAACCAATTGAGAACGTTGCCTCCAATTCCGAAGTACTCGAGGATATGTAGTAGTATTCCATGATCAACTATGTCGAAGGCGCTGGACATGTCAAATTGTAAAAGTAGTATGTTCTTGCCAGTTACTACGCACCTTCATAAATGAAAATGGATATTCTCCAGAGCTAATCAATCTATAATGCAGATGAAATGGGATTCTGTTACCGAACGCTCTCAGACAAAACACTTGCCTGCAAAACTGATGAACAAAAGGCAGAGGGCTTCAAGGAGATTAATGATCATGAAACACTGCTTTTTTGTTTGAACAAAATGGGTTCACGCAAACTGAAACTACTCTGCATTGGGAAGTCAAAATCCCTGCACTGCTTTCACCATAAAAATATAAACACGCAAGTATTCAAAAACAACAACAGCAAAAATGCTTGGATGACGTCGGACATATTTCAAGAATGGTATCATAAGCATTTTGTGCCATCTGTTTGGGCTCATACGAGGCAGCTTAAACTTGAGCCAAAGGCAGTCCTCCTTCTCAAAAACTGTCCTGCGCGTTCTCCGGTGGAAACACTAACCAGCAAAAATGGAAAAATCAAGGTAAGCTGTCTTCCCAAGAACACCACCTCCAAAATACAACTGCCGGACCAGGGAATCATTCCTACTTTTCAGATGAATTAAGTAGAATATTTGCAAAGGTTACTAAAGGCAATCTGATTAATGGGTTAGCTTTGAAGGGTTTGTTTACATAAGTATTGCCATACTGGGAAAGACCAAAGGTCCATCGAGCCCAGCATCTTATTTCCAACAGTGGCCAATCCAGGTCACAAATACCTGGCAAGATCCCAAAAAAGCGTGAACAGATGCTTCACATCAAACCGTTCAACTCCACTCATTATTTTATAGACCTCTATCATATCTCCCCTCAGCCACCTTTTCTCCAAGCTGAAGAGCCCTAGCTGCTTTAGCCTTTCCTCATAGGGAAGTCATCCCATCCCCTTTATCATTTTTTTTTATCATTTTTGTCGCCCTTCACATCACCTTTTCTAATTCCACTACATCTTTTTGGAGATGTGGCGACCAGAACTGAACACAATATTCGAATTGTGGTCGCACCATGGAGTGATACAAATGCATTATAACATCCTCATTTTTGTTTTCCATTCCTTTCCTAATAATACCTAACATTCTATTTGCTTTCTTAGCCGCAGCAGCACACTGAGCAGAAGGTGTCAATGTATCATCAACGACGGTACCTAGATCCCTTTCTTGGTCCGTGACTCCTAATGTGGAACCTTGCATGACGTAGCTATAATTTGGGTTCCCCTTTCCCACATGTATCACTTTGCACTTGCTCACATTAAACGTCATCTGCCATTTAGACGCCCAGTCCCCCAGTCTCGTAAGGTCCTCTTGTAATTTTTCACAATCCTCCCGCAATTCAACGACTTTGAATAACTTTGTGTCATCAGCAAATTTAATTACATCACTAGTTACTCCCATCTCTAAGTCATTTATAAATAAGTTAAAAAGCAGCGGTCTGAGCACAGACCCCTGGGGAACCCAACTAACTAACCTTCTCCATTGTAGTCTCTGCTTTCTATCTTTTAACCAGTTTTTAATCCACAGTAGAACCCTACCTCCTATCCCATGACTCTCCAATTTCCTCTGGAGTCTTTCATGAGGTACTTTGTCAAACGCCTTCTGAAAATCCAGATACACAATATCAACCGGGTCACCTTTATCCACATGTTTGTTCAACCCTTCAAAGAAATGTGGTAGATTGGTGAGACAAGATTTCCCTTCACTAAATCCATGTTGACTTTGTCTCATTAATCCATGCTTTTGAATATGCTCTGTAATTTTGTTCTGAATAATAGTCTCTACCATTTTGCCCGGCACCGAAGTCAGACTCACCAGTCTATAACTTCCCGGATCTCCTCTGGAACCTTTTTTTTTTTAATCGGCGTTATATTGGCCACCCTCCAATCTTCCGGTATCATGCTCAATTTTAAGGATAAATTACATATTTCTAACAATAGCTCCGCAATTTTTCAGTTCTATCAGTACTCTGGGATGAATACTATCCGGTCCAGATTTCCTACTCTTCAGTTTGTAGAACTGCCCCATTACATCCTCCAGGTTTACAGAGAATTCATTAAGTTTCTCCGACTCGTCAGCTTCGAATACCATTTCTGGCACCGGTATCACTACTACTACTACTATTTAGCATTTCTTCCAAATTTTTCTCGGTGAAGACCAAAGCAAAGAATTCATTTAATCTCTCCGCTACGGCTTTGTTTTCCCTGATCGCCCCTTTTACTCCTCGGTCATCTAGCAGTCCAACCGATTCTTTTGCCGGCTTCCTGCTTTTAATTTACCTAAAAAAATTTTTTTACTATGTGTTTTTGCCTCCAACGCAAACTTTTTTTTCGAAGTTTCTCTTAGCTTTCCTTATCAGCGCTTTGCATGTGACTTGACATTCCTTATGCCATTTCTTATTTTCTTATTTATTGTTTTCTGTGGAGCTCCTGAGCAGCCTGCAGCTCTTTGCGTGTCTGCTGCCTGAAGGAAACTCAAAACAGATAAGAATTGTGCTGGCTTTCCCTACCCTACAGCTGTGGTTTCTGCACATTTCTGGTGCATTTCTTAACCTTGTCTTCCCCTTGTCCCAAACAGCTGTGTAGAATAGTGGCTTAACACAGTCCTAGAGATAGGTTTTACAGCAAACACATTCCACAGGTAAAGTTTAAGCCCGCCCACCCTTCCCCTCATCCCACTTATCACAAATTAACTCCACCCTAATTACAACTGTCTCAGATTGCTGAGGAGCAAAATTAATCTTGCACACAGTTAAACCCCATCATAGCGTACCTGTTCATACCCATTCCAACAAATCAGGATGACTTTTATTCTCTGTAATAATTGTGGTGCTTTAGTTTCAAGGCCAATCATCTGGAGCCTTAAGGTTTGTCCTATCTGTCATCAGCTCACTAGTTTAAAACAGCTCAGTAAAGTAAAGCAGGAATTAGATGCACTTAAAGCAACTTCTAAGACTGCACAACATCATAATACACAGAATCAAGCCAAATTCACACCACTACCTCAAAGGATAAAACCACCTAAGAATAGATGGTTCACCATAGGCTCAGGCAGACTTCGTTATGTGACACAGAGGCATCCACCCTCACAAGTGTTGCCCCTACAGAATTCTTTTACTCCATTACAGCACTGTGATGTTCCTCAAAATAGAACTGACATGGAAGAACAAGCAATGGAGGTGAAACAAAAAGATATGAAGGTACCCAAAGACAAAAAACAAACCCAAATCACAAATGTTGAAACACATACCGGAAAATGTAGATGGAAAGCGATGACCACAAATGCTCGCAGTCTAAGCAATAAAGTTCATGACCTTCAAGCCCTGATGTTGGAGGCAGACTTAGACATTGTTGCAATCACGGAGACGTGGCTAAATGGTTCCCATGAATGGGTTGCAAACATACCAGGATATAATCTATTTAGGAAGAATAGAGAGGGTCGAAAAGGTGGAGGAGTACCTCTGTATGTGAGAAATGATATCAAGGCAACTGAAATGTCAGGGACTTGGGGAAAGGAAGAAGCGATATGGATCACCTTAAAAAGAGATGATAAAACCTCTATACACGTGGGTGTTGTCTACAGACCTCCGACACAACTGGAGGATCTAGATAAAGATCTGGTCACAGATATCCATAAGTTGGGAAAGAAGAGAGAGGTGCTGTTGCTGGGAGATTTCAATCTGCCGGATGTAGATTGGAAAGTTCCGTCTGCGGAATCGGAAAAAAGTAGAGAGATAGTGGATGCTTTTCAAAGTGCTCTGTTCAGACAAATGTTGACAGAACCTACAAGGGAGGGAGCGACGCTGGATTTGGTGCTCACAAATGGGGATAGTGTGTCAAATGTTCGAGTGGGTGTCCACCTGGGCGGCAGTGACCATCAAACGGTTTGGTTTGATATGACGGCTGAAATGGAGGGCAGACACTCAAAATTCAAAGTCCTGGATTTCAAACATGCTGACTTTAGTAAAATGGGGGAATACCTGAGGAAGGAGCTGATGGGATGGGAGGATGAACGAGAAGAGGAAGGACAGTGGTCCAAGCTGAAAGAAGCTATAAAAAGGGCCACAAACCTTTATGTAAAGAGAGTAAATAAAAGCAAGAGAAAAAGGAAACCGATATGGTTCTCCAAACAAGTGGCTGAGAAAATAAAGGCTAAAGAGTTGGCGTTCCTGAAATACAGAAAGACTCAAGAAGAGGAACACGGGGAGGAATACCGGATGAAACTGAAAACAGCCAAGAGAGAGATACGTCTGACGAAAGCGCAAGCGGAAGAACAAATGGCTAGAAATGTAAGGAAGGGTGACAAAACTTTCTTCAGGTATATTAGTGAAAGGAGGAAGACTATAAAGGGAATTGTGAGACTGAAAGATGCTGAGAACCGCTATATAAATAATGATGAGGAAAAAACAAATTTGCTAAATAGATACTTTTGTTCTGTTTTCACAGAAGAAAATCCTGGAGCAGGACTGCAACGGACTGGCAAAAGTACATGTGAGAATGGAGTGGATATAGCACCGTTCACGGAAGAGAGTGTGTATGAACAACTTAAACATCTAAAGGTGGACAAAGCAGTGGGACCAGATGGGATCCACCCCAGGATATTGAGGAAGCTCAGAGAGGTTCTGGCGGGTCCTCTTAAAGATTTGTTTAATAAATCCTTGGAGACGGGACAGGTTCCGTGGGATTGGAGAATGGTGGAGGTGATCCCTCTTCACAAAAGTGATGATAGGGAAGAAGCTGGAAACTACAGGCCGGTAAGCCTCACTTCGATTATTGGAAAAGTAATGGAAGCGATGCTGAAGGAAAGGATAGTGAATTTCCTGGAAGCAAATAAGTTGCAAGATCCGAGACAACATGGTTTTACCAAAGGGAAATCGTGCCAAACGAATCTCATTGAATTCTTTGACTGGGTGACCAGAGAATTAAATCAAGGACACGCTATGGACGTAATCTACTTAGATTTCAGCAAAGCTTTTGACACGGTTCCCCACAGGAGGCTCTTGAGTAAACTAGACGGGCCCAAAGTGAACTGGATTTGGAACTGGTTGACGGGCAGATGCCAGAGAGAGGTGGTAAATGGAGTTCGCTCGGAGGAGAGAAAGGTGAGTAGTGGAGTGCCTCAGGGATCGGTGCTGGGGCCGATTCTATTCAATATATTTGTGAGTGATATTGCCGAAGGCTTACAAGGTAAAGTTTGCCTTTTTGCGGATGACACCAAGATTTGCAACACAGTGGACACCCCGGAGGGAGTGGAAAGCATGAAAAAAGATCTGCGGAAGCTAGAAGAATGGTCTAACATTTGGCAATTAAAATTCAATGCGAAGAAATGCAAAGTGATGCACTTAGGGAGTAGAAATCCATGGGAGATGTATGTGTTAGGCGGGGAGAGTCTGATAGGTACAGACGGGGAGAGGGATCTTGGGGTGATAGTATCTGAGGATCTGAAGGCGACAAAACAGTGTAACAAGGCGGTGGCCGTAGCTAGAAGATTGCTAAGCTGTATAGAGAGAGGTGTGACCAGCAGAAGAAAAGAGGTTTTAATACCCCTGTACAAGACGTTGGTGAGGCCCCACCTGGAGTATTATGTTCAGTTTTGGAGGCTGTATCTTGTGAAGGATGTTAAAAAAATGGAAGAGGTGCAAAGAAAAGCTACGAGAATGGTATGGGATTTGCGTTACAAGACGTATGAGGAGAGACTTGTTGACCTGAACCTGTATACCCTGGAGGAAAGGAGAAACAGGGGTGAAAGGTATTAATCTGCAAACGAACCTTTTCTGGAGAGGGGAAGGCGGTAGAACGAGAGGACATGAAATGAGATTGAAGGGGGGCAGACTCAAGAAAAATGTCAGGAAGTATTTTTTCACAGAGAGAGTGGTGGATGCTTAGAATGCCCTCCCACAGGAGGTGGTGGAGAGGAAAACGGTAACGGAATTCAAACATGCGTGGGATAAACATAAAGGAATCCTGCTCAGAAGGAAGGGATCCCCAGAAGCTTAGCCAGTGGTGGGAGGCAGGGCTGGTGGTTGGGAGGTGGGGATAGTGCTGGGCAGACTTATACGGTCTGTGCCAGAGCCAGTGGTGGGAGGCGGGGCTGGTGGTTGGGAGGCGGGGATAGTGCTGGGCAGATTTATACGGTCTGTGCCCTGAAAAAGACAGGTACAAATCAAGGTAAGGTAAACACCAAAAATGGCACATGTGCGTTTATCTTGTTGGGCAGACTGGGTGGACCGTGCAGGTCTTTTTCTGCCGTCATCTACTATGTTACTATGTTTATTATTTTCAGTCGGTTCCTTCTTCCATTTTCTGAAGGATTTTCTTTTAGCTCTAATAGCTTCCTTCACCTCACTTTTTAACCACGCCGGCTGTCATTTGGTCTTCCATCCTCCTTTTTTAATACGCGGAATATATTTGGCCTGGGCTTCCAGGACGGTGTTTTTGAACAGCATCCACGCCTGATGTAAATTTTTGACCCTCGCAGTCACTCCTCTAAGTTTTCTTTTCACCGTTCTTCTCATTTTATCATAATCTCCTTTTTTAAAGTTAAACGCTAACGTATTTGATTTCCTATTAATACTTACTTCAAAGCTAATATCAAATCCGATCATATTATGATCACTGTTATCAAGCGGCTCCAGCACCATTACCTCCCGCACCAGATCTAGAATTTTTCCTTCTCTCGTCAGCTCCTGTACCAGCTGCTCCATAAAGCTGTCCTTGATTTCATCAAGGAATTTTACCTCCCTAGCGTGTCCCGATGTTACATTCACCCAGTCAATATCGGGGTAATTGAAATCACCCATTATTATTGTGTTGCCCAGTTTGTTTGCTTCCCTAATTTCCTTTAACATTTCTGCATCTGTCTGTTCATCCTGGCCATGAGGATGGTAGTACACTCCTATCATTATCCTTTTCCCCTTTACACATGGAATTTCAAACCACAGTGATTCCAAGAAGTGTTTTGTTTCCTGCATAATTTTCAATCTATTTGATTCAAGGCTCTCGTTAATATACGATACCCCGCCACCAATTCGATCCACCCTATCACTACGATATAATTTGTACCCCGGTATGACAGTGTCCCACTGGTTATCCTCCTTCCACCAGGTCTCAGAGATGCCTATTATATCTAATTTTTCATTTACTGCAATATATTCGAACTCTCCCATCTTATTTTTTAGGCTACTGGCATTCGCATATAGACATTTCAAACTGTGTTTGTTGCTCCTCTTTACATCATATGTAGTACTTGACAGTATTAATTTGCAATCTTTTGTCTGATATTTAGTTTTATTTAGGGACAACTGATCTACTACAGTCTCTTTTGCAACCTCACTATCAGGATACCCTGTCTTCCCTGTTTTGGTGATATCTTTGAAAGATATCTTATCCCGAATCATGCGCTTTTGAGTGACTGTCGGCCTTCCCCCCATTTCTAGTTTAAAAGCTGCTCTATCTCCTTTTTAAATGCCGATGCCAGCAGCCTGGTCCCACCCTGGTTTAAGGTGGAGCCCATCCTTTCGGAATAGGCTCCCCCTTCCCCAGAATGTTGCCCAGTTCCTAACAAATCTAAAACCCTCCTCCCTGCACCATCGTCTCATCCACGCATTGAGACTCCGGAGCTCTGCCTGTCTCTTGGACCCTGCGCTTGGAACAGGTAACATTTCAGAAAATGCTACCCTAGAGGATCTGGATTTGAGCTTTCTACCTAAGAGCCTAAATTTGGCTTCCAGAACCTCTCTCCCACATTTTCCTATGTCATTGGTACCCACATGTACCAAGACAGCTAACTCCTCCCCAGCACTATCTAAAATCTTATCTAGGTGACGTGTGAGGTCCGCCACCTTCGCACCAGGAAGGGAAGTCACCAGGCGATCCTCACGTCCACCAGCCACCCAGCTATCTATATGCCTAATGATCGAATCACCAACTACAACAGCTGTCCTAACCTTTCCCTCCCGGGCAGCACTTGGAGACATATCCTCGGTGCGAAAGGATCCCCTGGTGGGCAGGTCCTGGCTACAGGAGTACTTCCTACTTTACCAGGGTGATGCTGTCCTTCTAAGAGACCTCCCTCCTCCAAGGTAGCACAAGGGTTACCAGACTGGAGGTGGTACTTCTCTACAACATCCCTGTAGGTCTCCTTTATGTACCTCTCTGTCTCCCTCTGCTCCACCAAGCCTGCTACTCTAGCCTCAAGGGAACGGACACGTTCTCCAAGAGCTAGGAGCTCTTTGCATCGGGCACACACATATGACATCTCACCAACTGGGAGATAATCATACATGTGACACTCAATGCAAAAGACTGGATAGCACCCCTCTCGCTGCTGGACTGCTGACTCCATCTTAGTGTTTTTGAGTTTTTCAATAATTTAAAACTTGCTACAGTATTAAGGATATTAGCCTAAAAGTGTCTTTTAGTTTATATAGTATATTGTATGATTTATTTAGTGTTTCCTTCTTAGATGGTAATGAAATGTATTTAAAACTCTGTAAGAGCACTCCTTGCTTGTTATCCTAATTACAGTAACTAACTATAAATGAAGAGTTGTCCTAGAGGTGGGCGGGAAGACTAAACTAGTTAATACTGTGGTACAAAGTTTTTAAAACTAAGTGGAAAAGACTATGGAGATTAGTTGATAAAATTTGCTTTTTATATTTTTATTTTGCCTAACACTAACCTACAATTCCTCCTTTAAACCCCTATCTTTAAGTTCCCAAAGCACAAAGCAAAATAGTGTTCACTTACCAGAGAAATGTCTTCTTCTCTCGGAAATTCTTGAAGCAGTTTCCTTAGAATCCAAACTGTATAGAGAGGAAACGTCCCAATTAACTTTCTGAGACGTTTTGAGAGAAGAGGACATTTCTCTGGGTGACGTGATTTTGCTCTGTGCTTGGTAACTTAAGATTGGGTTTATAAGAGGAATTGTATGTTACTGATAAACACTGAATTAAAAAGAAACAAAAAGAAGCAAACTTGAATTTTCTGCCACAGCATTAACAGACAGACTCTAGAAGGCACAGCAGGGCCTAGTTCAGTCCTTATTCCCAGCCTCTACCCAGCTCAACATTTATAGTCAATTATTCTAATTAGCACAAGACTAGTAAATAAGGCCCATTTCAGAGACAAATGAAACTGGTGCTAGCAAGGTTTTCCTGGGAGTGTAGAAAGTGTACGTGTGTGTGTGTGTGAGAGTGAGTGTGTGGAAGAGAGAGACAGTGAAAGTGTGTGTGTGTGTGTGTGTGTGTGTGTGTGTGTGTGTGTGTGAAAGAGAGTCTGTAAGAGTGAGTTAAGAGACAGAGTAAGAGTGTGTATATGTATGTGTGTCTGTGTGTGTGTGAGACAGAGAAAGTGTGTGTGTGTCTGTGTGAGAGACAGACAGTGTAAAGGTGTCTGTGTGTGTGTCTGTTTGTGAAACAGAGTTTGCAAGGCTATGGTCAAAATGGGGAGACAGCAGCAAACTTGTGCATAGCAGAACACAACCATTTGAGCTTGTTCTTTCCGAGATATTCTGGGAGGTTTGGCCATAAGTATTACTGTGCCTCAATTTAATTATTATTAGGCTCAATTTAATATATTTCCCCTTTTAAAAAAAGTACCAAGGAAGTAGGCTAATGGAAGAGAAAACGGAGAGGAGATATCTATATGGTGCATTTCTGACCACAATGTGAAAGCTAAGCACGTCCTGTTGACTGCAGTCCTTTTTTCGGTCTGGTTTCTTTCAATGCTACTTCTTAGCAGTCGGAGTTGTGCAGGGCCGATCTTGCTTGGCGTTTATACTCTCACTCCGTTCGTTGTATACGTGTGTAATCAATGCAGTATTGTTGGACTCTCGTACTCAATTACGTTGTCTCTGCTGGCCGGGTGTTCTGGTTCATCGTGCCAGTGTGTCAGTGAGAGAGATGCTAGGTCAGTGAATGTGTGTCTGTGTGAGTGTTAGTGTTTTAGTGGTTGTGTGTGTGGAAGTGTGCATTTTTTTTTGGGGGGGGGGGTTTGCAGGGGGGGGGGTTTGGAGTGGTAGGCAACTTCTTTTAATTGGCGGAGACGTTGGGTCAGTGTGTAGTTTGTTGTGGTAGGGTTAAAAAAAAAAAAAAAAAGCACATACCGTGGTTTGAAGCATGGGCGTCAAAATGTTAAGCGCCTTCTAGTGATGTTGGTCGTCTCCTTGTTGTTCTGAAAGTGTGCGATTGTGCTGCTCCTTCTGCTCCCTTGTTCCGATGCACTGTTTCGTTATTGGTCCGTTTTGCGATGTGTTTGACGTTGCGTAGGAACGGTTAGTCAATTCCTGAATTTTGTGCTGCTGGTTTTCTTTGTTGTGCGATGTGTCATACTGTACGTCGCGTCACTTAGTAACGTTTGCGCGATGCGATTCATTGTGTCATCGCTCCGCCCTCGACATCATCACGTTTGACGCGAGGGCAGGGTAAACACTCATGGGGAAACCGGATATCTAGACCGCTTCAAACTTCCGGCTTGAGGCTTCATTAGAACGTTGGAGGTGCCTTTTATATATAGAGATGAGGGGAGGGAATAGGACTTGACATACCACCTTTCTGTGGTTCTCGCAACTACATTCAAAGTGGTTTACATAGTATATATAGGTACTTATTTGAACCTGGGGCAATGGAGGGTTAAGTGTCTTGCCCAGAATCACAAGGAGCTGCAGTGGGAATCAAACTCAGTTCCCCAGGATCTAAGTATGTTGCACTAAGAGTTTATATTAGAGTACTGATAGAATTGAAAAATGAACCTGCAGAACTATTGTTAGTAATATGTAATTTATCTTTAAACTCAAGCACAGTACTGTAAGATTGGAAGGTGGCCAATGTAATGAAATTTTAAAAAGTGTTCCAGAGGAGATCCGGAAAATTATAGACCAGTGAGCCTGACGTCAGTGAAGGCCAAAATGATAGAGACTATTATAAAGAACATAATTACAGAGAATATTCAAAAGCATAGATTAATGAAACAAAGCCAACATGGATTTAGTGAAGGGAAATCTTGCCTTCCCAATCTATTACATTTCTTTGAAGGGGTGAGCAAACATGTAGATAAAGGTGAGCCAGTCGATATTGTGTATCTAGATTTTCAAATGGTATTTGACAAAGTACCTCATGAAAGACTCCAGAGGAAATTGGAAAGTCATGGGATAGGAGGTAGCGTTCTATTTTGGATTAAAAACTGGTTAGAATATAGAAAACAGAGAGTAGGGCTAAATGGTCAGTATTCTCAGTGAAGAAGGGAAGAGAGTGGGGTTACCAAAGGGTCTGTGCTGGGACCGCTGCTATTTAACATATTTATAACTAGTGAGGTAATTAAGAGGGGCATAATCGAAAGGGACGCCTAAGTTTTTTTGACGGTGTCCTCGCAGGACGTCCCCGTGAAAGGGCGGGGAAACCCGTATTATCGAAACAAGATGGATGTTCATCTTTCGTTTCGATAATACGGTCGGGGACGCCCATATCTTTAACATCAGCAAAATTCGCCCCTTCCTCTCTGAACACACCACCCGAACTCTCGTCCACGCTCTCATTACCTCTCGCCTTGACTACTGCAACTTACTCCTCACCGGCCTCCCACTTAGCCACCTATCCCCCCTTCAATCTGTTCAGAACTCTGCTGCACGTCTTATATTCCGCCAGAACCGACATACTCATATCACCCCTCTCCTCAGATCACTTCACTGGCTTCCCATCAGATACCGCATTCAGTTCAAGCTTCTCCTTCTAACCTACAAATGCACTCAGTCTGCTGCCCCTCACTACCTCTCTACCCTCATCTCCCCTTACGTTCCCGCCCGAAACCTCCGTTCACAAGACAAATCCCTCCTCTCATTACCCTTCTCCACCACCGCCAACTCCAGGCTCCGCTCATTCTGCCTCGCCTCACCCTATGCTTGGAACAACCTTCCCGAGCCCTTACGCCAAGCCCCCTCCCTGCCCATCTTCAAGTCTTTGCTTAAAGCCCACCTCTTCAATGCTGCATTCGGCACCTAACTCTTACCTTTCAGGAAATCCAGACTGCCCCAATTTGACTGCCCCTATCTGACTGACTGTTCACGTGTCCTTTAGATTGTAAGCTCTTTGAGCAGGGACTGTCCTTCTATGTTAAATTGTACAGCGCTGCGTAACCCTAGTAGCGCTTTAGAAATGTTAAATAGTAGTAGTAGTAGTAGTATATCTTGAAATTTAGGTCGTCCTTAGACTTGGTCGTTTCTGATTTTCGGTGATAATGGAAACCGAGGACGCCTATCTCAGAAATGACCAAATCCAAGCCATTTGGTCATGGGAGGAGCCAGCATTCGTAGTGCACTGGTCCCCCTCACATGCCAGGACACCAACCGGGCACCCTAGGGGGCACTGCAGTGGACTTTAGAAATTGCTCCCAGGTGCATAGCTCTCTTACCTTGTGTGCTGAGCCCACCAAAACACCCCCAAAGCCCACTACCCACAACTGTACACCACTATCGTAGCCCTCATGGGTGAAGGGGGGCACCTAGATGTGGGTACAGTGGGTTTCCGGTGGGTTTTGGAGGGCTCACATTTACCACCACAAGTGTAACAGGTAGGGGGGATGGGCCTGGGTCCGCCTGTCTGAAGTGCACTGCACCCACTAAAACTGCCCCAGGGACCTGCATACTGCTGAGATGGACCCGAGTATGACATTTGAGGTTGGCTTAAAGGCTGGCAAAAAATATTTTTAAAGATTTTTTTTGAGGGTGGGAGGGGGTTAGTGACCACTGGGAGAGTAAGGGGAGGACATCCCCGATTCCCTCCGGTGGTCATCTGGTCAGTTCGAGCACTTTTCATGGCTTGGTCGTAACAAAAAAAGAACCAAGTAAAGTCGTACAAGTGCTCGTCAGGGACGCCCTTCTTTTTTTCGATTATGGGTCGAGGATGCCCATGTGTTAGGCACGCCCAAGTCTTGCCTTCGCTATGCCTCCGACATGCCCCTGGGAACTTTGGTCGTCCCCGTGACAGAAAGCAGTTGGGGATGCCGAAAATAGGCTTTCAATTATGCCGATTTGGGAGACCCTGGGAGAAGGACGCCCATCTTGCGATTTGTGTTGATAGATGGGCTTCCTTCTCTTTTGAAAATAAGCCTGAAAGTTATTCAAAGCCGTTAAATTGCGGGAGGATTGTGAAAAATTACAAGAGGACCTTACGAGATTGGTTGACTGGGCGTCCAAATGGCAGATGACATTTAATGTGAGCAAGTGCAAAGTGATGCATGTGGGAAAGAGAAACCCGAACTATAGTTTTGTATTGCAAGGTTCCACATTAGGGAGTCACCGACCAAGAAATGGATCTAGGTGTTGTAATATGGTTAAAAACAAAATACAAATGTTACCTTTTCCTTTTGGAGTGCTGGAGGGGTCCTCAGGGCTGCAGAGATGGGATTTTTAGGGGCAAGAGTTGTTTGTGACCAGCCCTGATGGATGGCTGGCTGACTTTAAGTGAAGTAGAGACAGAGAGCATTACTGGGTGTAATGGCAGGTTCTGCACATGCTCAGTAAGGTTCTGAAGCTCTGAGTAGGCCTGAAATCGGGGCCTGGACAGGGCCTTGGGAGGATTAATTAATTAAACTTTTTTGGGGGGTAGTAAGGGCATTTGGGGGTCCTGTTTGGGGGAATTAGGGGGATCTGGCAAAAAGAATATTGTTTTTAAGTTATCTATAGGGAGATACGCAGTTTCAAGGAGGCTGCGCATCTTTGGGGGGGTGTTTTGGAATTCCAGTAGTTATATAGGATGGAGGGGGGTGTAAGGGAAATTATTAGATGGTGATCAGAGAATTTTATAAGTTATTTTATGGTTTGTTTTTTAGGAAAATACGGTGTGGTCAGGAGAAAAGGTATTTTTAAATTCTAAGGTTATCAGGGTACCAGGAGAGATGTGCTACACCTGCTCAGCGAGCGGGAGGGATGTGACATGAGCGGATGTCAAAATATTTAGGAAAAGTTTCTTCTCAATTAAAGTCTATGGGTCTGATGGTTTTAAAATGGAGCTGACACCAGGGAAATTCAGATTCCATATTCTCAGCGCAAACTGTAGCTTAAGTGCTGGAGAAGTTGATTGGCTCAGAAGGGACTGATGATGTCATCTGATTCTGGTTACCTGGACTACGGCTTGGGGAAGCAGGGAGAAGGATAGGAGAAAGAGAACTGACAGGGAGGTTTTTTTCTATGCTGAGAGAAAAAAAGGTTTTCTTTCTGTAAAGTCAGCTGATAACTCAGAGGCAGTACTGGTAAGGGAAGGGACTTTTAAGGGGTCTCTCCAGTACTCCAAAAGAAAGGGGGGTTTAGCTGTATTGGGAAAAGCCAGGGTGAAAGGTTTCCATCAATAAGTATTGGAATTCAGAGAGAGCACCTTGAAGGTGATGAGCTGGGAAATTCAAGCTACCAGCGAAGTTATTATTACAAAGGGAGGAATAAGTGTTAGAGCAAAGCATATGATTCTTGGACAGAGGGTATGGCCAAGTGAAGAAACTGGACCTGAGTTTGGGAGTTAGCCAGCATTAGTTTCAGAACTCCTGTATCAGAGTCACAATAGAGTTGTTCCTGTGCATCAACTGCAGCAAAGCGGATTCCTACGAATTGCAGCAGTAATTCTGAGGGGCAGCTGCTGATTCCTCCAGTGTGGCGGTTTCCCTGTGGCAGCAGTGTTTCCTGGGATCCAGTCTCAAGCAGCAAGAGGTCACCGGATCGAAACGGGAAGGAGAGGATAAGTTATTTACCTTTATGAATTTTTGAATAATTTTTTTAGAACTATTTTTTTTTGTGTGCAACATAATTTTAACTTTGAACAGCTGAAACAGTAAAGGTACCTGTTGTTGTTTTGCCCTCCCTGTGAAAGAAGATAAACAATTGTTTTTTTTTTTTAAACCAAAGGAAAATTGCTTTTAAGGTTTAAAACAGGAGGAAAAAAGTCCTGGACTGGTAATAATGATATGCTGAGGTTTGAGTTTTACTGGGTTCCGGTCTCCAAACATTTCTGAACTTAGTTTTCAGGAATCTTTGAGCTTGGGTCCATGAAATCCAGAAAACCCTAAGAAGGGAGTAAATTCCTTTGCTAGTGCACAAATTAATGCTTTGTATTCTTGCATTTCTTTCAGTATAAGCATTTAAAGGTTCCGTAAGGTTCTGAAGGTTGAAAAGTGTAAACAGGAATAGAAGCTACTTTGAGCTGTTCACATAATGCTTAAGTAAATGTAACCGTTAAACAAATGTGAGTTGCAGAATAAATTAAACATATTTGCTTGTTAAAGGTGGTGATACACATTTCTTTGCCAGCGTGAATGGGGTTCCTCACACTCTGAAAATAATCGACTCTGTTAATAAAAATTATTTAATTTTAGTTATCTTATTCCTTAATGATTAAAAACCAGTAGCGCTGGGTGGAAGTGTGCTCCGCTTCAGGGGAAACATCTTACCCCGGTGCTGTGACCAATAGCAGATTCTGTTATTGTTGCAAAGCGAGGCAGCGCTAAAACCTAGGGGGCGTTACAGTGTCATTGCTGATATGTTGAAACCCTTTGTTCAGTGTGCAGCGGAGGCAGCTAAGCAAGAATGTTAAGCATTATTAGGAAAGGAATGGAAAACAAAAATGACCATGTTATAATGCTTTTGTATCGCTCCATAGTGGAATTAAAAAAGGTACAGAGAAAGGCGACGAAAATGACAAAGGGGATGGGACGACTTCCCTATGAAGAAAGGCTAAGGTAACTTGAGCTCTTCAGGTTGGAGAAAAGATGGCTGAGGGAAGATATGATAGAGGTCTATAAAATAATGAGTGGAATGGAACGGGTAGATGTGAATCGTTTGTTTTAATTTCCAAAAATACTTGGATGATAGTATGTACGAAAAAAATTTGGTCTACTTTGGAAACCTACCTTCAAACTGTTCAGACCACACCTTAAACTAACACAAAGGACTTATTTGTCAAACACCTGGACACTTTCACCTCCTTTTTTCTTTTCTTTTCTCTTTTTACCTCCCTCAATTACTGTGTATATAGCTTCTAATGTTATTCCCTCATTGTTTCCTTGTTATTGTATACTTGAAAATTAATAAAATATATTTTGTTTACTCTTTCCAAAAATACTTCGACTAGGGGCATGCAATGAAGCTATAAAGTAGTAAATTTAAATAAATCAGAGAAAATATTTCTTCACTCAAAGTGTAATTAAATTCTGGAATTCCTCCTTGTTCAGAAACCAGTTCAGGTCTGAAAACACAGCTGAAATCACTACAGAAAGTCCTTCAAATTGGATTTTTTTCCATATCATAAGGTCAGTTTGTATAGATTTTCTTTAGAAACGCCAATGCATCTGAACCTTGCAGATGTTTTTGTAACTAAAGTTCCAGCTTCTCCTGAAGCAATAGTATAACCAATAAAGATTAATATTAAGATATATCCCAAACTATTGATGAGATGGATTTGAGTGTATGTGTAAAGAGAGAAACTTATTTATATTCAGGTAATGACTAAATATACCAAGGCATTTTCTTAAGGTATAATCACACTTGAAACTTCAACTAGTTATTTCCAAAACTGAGTAAGAAATCTTCTCCCCCCACCCCCCTTTTACAAAAACGTGAGAGCAGGACTGTTGGAATTACCACATCGGCAGTCACTAGCTCAGCTTCGTACAAGTGGGCCCATATATGCGATGATTTGAATTTCCCACTCAGAATGAGGAAAGGATACATAATTCAAACATATTAACTCAATTGATATGGCCATTCCTTAAACACTTCTTCACAAAAGGGTAGTACATTTGATGAATGGCCTCCTGGGGGAGATGAACACTGTTTCTGAATTCCAGAAAGCTTGGGACAAGTACATAGGATCTGTAAGGGATGGAAAGGGACAGCAGCTGGCATGGATGGGCAGGCAGACTGGGTTTGCAGGTGATCTTTTGATACCAGGGGCGGACTGAGAGTGCTCTGGCCCCCCCCCCCACTCATGCCCACACACTGCCGCCGCTGCACCCCCCCCCCACAGATGCTACCACTGTACCCCCTCAAAAACACATGATACCACCACCCCCGCAGCCCTTACCTTGAAGGGATGGTCTAGTAGCTTGTTCGGGGCAGAGACACCAAGGGTGGCCCATCCCAATGCTGGAGATTGAAGGCTAAATGAGTGAGATTTTTCTCACGGGTCCCTGCCAAGTCTTAAACCAGCTCTAGCATATGTACATTCTTAAAACTGACATTTTCTAATTAATAAATAGTAAAATGTTTTTTTATTAAAAAATTTATTATACAGTACTTAAAGAAATTGACAAACATCACAAAATCTACATCAATGCGGAGAAGAGCAAACCAAACATTAATCTAAGGAACACAACAACATAACCTCTCTCCAGCAGCAGGCATATTATGAATTTATACAAAACCCTACAAAGGTCACTTGGGACCTGAATGATCAAATCTACCATTCCATAAAAGCACCAACGAGGACCTTCCTAGGAAAAGGCAGCATCGGAAATATCGCAGTGAGGCCAGAGCATCAATACACTTATCGGGAAAACTGAACAAGCAGGATTACTACTACTACAGGTCCCCACAATCAACACGGTCACACCTACAGACACAAATACAGGATGAGTGACCACAAACTAAGGGGCATTTCATTAAAGCTTAGCGAGTGCTAATGGAATTCGCAGCGCTAAATGCTGCATGTCCTATTTTATACCTAAGGGCCACAGGGCACTAATTCCCATTAGCGCATACTGAGTTTTAGTAAAAGGAACCCTAAGAGTAGAAATATGTAAACAACAATTAGCTTGAAAGCTCAAGACGCCAGACTCTACATGCAGCACAACACCAGAGAAGTAGAAAATGTTGCATTTCCTCATGCACAGTGCAAAATATAAAGATAGCAATTCCCAAAAACTGACACATTGCAGTCAATAAATGGAAAATAAAATTATTTTTCTACCTTTATGGTCCCAGTCGCTGCTCTTTCTTATCTCTTAAATCGCTGTCCAGGGCCTCTTGTCCATTTCCCATGTTTTTCTCTTCTCCTACCTTCTTAATTTCTTCCACTCATTGATTTTCTTCCTTCTCTGCATGTCACCCTAATCTCCCTTTCCACCCTTCTCCATGCCCAGCATGATCCCCCCCCCATTTTCCCTCAAACATTCCTCCATGCCCAGCACATCCCACGAGCTCCGCTCCCACCATGTCCCCCTGATCTCCCTTACCACCCCCTCCATACCCAGGTCAGAATGTTCCCCAGTCTCTCCTCCCCATTCCTCTGTGCCCAGCACTCCCCTTCAAACTCCCCTTCCACCATATCCAGCAAAAGATTATTAGAAATTAGATAATTAGAAATAATGTGTGGTCCATCTGTAAAAAGTCTAAAGCTGTTCCAGTTGGATAGGCAGTGCCTTAAAAGGTGGAGGACAAAAGATTTTCTTAAACTTATTTGAAAGCTTTTTAATTCACTTGAAAGCTTCCCATATGTAACGTGGAGAGGGATAATCGAACGGGGGCACCCGTCTGTAAGGACGGCCCTGTAAAGGGCGGGGCAATCCGTATTATCGAAACAAGATGGACGTCCATCTTTTGTTTCGATAATATGGTCAGGGACACCCAAATCATGAAATTTAGGTCGACCTTAGAGATAGTCGTACCCAGTTTTCAACGATAATGGAAAGCGAGGACACCCATCTCAGATACGACCAAATCCAATGCATTTGGTTGTGGGAGGAGCCAGCATTTGTAGTGCACTGGTCCCACTAACTGAATGGAAAAAGCCCTTCCCTTACCGATCCGGAAAGGAACCGGACTGCATGAAGGAAATTGCATGCAAATGAGCTGCTCGCTGTTAGTTCATTTGCACACGATTTCCTTCCTAAGGAGGGGAAGCGACGGCAGTTGAGGATGTCCAAAATGTGGATGTTTCTGAGAAAGACATCCATGCCTGCTATGCCTCTGACACCCCCTTTATTTATTTGGATTACAAGTAGCAGCAGTGGGATTTGAACCAGCCACCTCTAGATTGCTTGCAAGACCAGTGCTCTAACCACTAGGCCACTCTACCACTCCTACACTCTACTCTACTCCCTTGAAATTTGACCATCCCTGAGGGGGGACAGTTGAGGATGTCCAAAATGTTTGAAAGAAGGACGTCCACACCTTTGTTATGCCTCCGCTGGGTCCAAATAAGTTTAAGGAAATATTTTGTCCTCCACCTTTTGAGGCACTGCCTATCCAACTGGAACAGCTTTAGACTTTTTACAGATGGACCATGCATAGGCAGTCCATTATTTCTAACAATCTTTTGCTGGATATGGTGGAAGAGGAGTGCTAGGCACAGAGGAATGGGGGAGGAGAGACTGGGGAACATTCTGACCTGGGTATGGAGGGGGTGGTAAGGGAGATCGGGGGGACATGGTGGAAGCGGAGATCGTGGGATGTGCTGGGCATGGAGGAATGTGGGAGGGGAAATGGGGGGGGGGGGGTCATGCTGGGCATGGAGAAGGGTGGATAGGGAGATTAGGGTGACATGCAGAGAATGGAAAAAAATCAATGAGTGGAAGAAATTAAGAAGATTAGAGGAGAGAAAAACATGGCAAAAGCACAAGAGACCCTGGACAAGTATACCCTTAAAAAAGTCTATAAGAGAGCCAAATTTAACAATAGGAACCTTCTCCTGCATAATCCGGTAAGCAGAGAACCAGTTGAGAACATCATGACCATGGTGATGAAGTATAATGAATCAAGTTCACAGATCACATGCATCATTAAAAACAGATGGGAGATTTTACAATCCAATCCAATTTTACAACATACATTTTTACGTATAGCCTTCACCAGAGGGAATAATTTAAAAGATCTTTTAAGCCCCGCGGAAATAGATGCTGCTAGCAAGAAGAATCGTAAAACAATAATTGGCCATTACAAATGTGGCAAATGCTCGATATGCAGACATACTGTACAGACTAAAACATTCTACAACAAAGTGACTGATACAGTTGTTACAACATTTTACTAATTGTTTACCAGACCATGTCATTTACACCATCACATGTCCTTGTGGAAAAGTTTACATTGGAATGACAACATGGCCACTAAAAATTAGATTACTTGAACATAAATTGAATATTAGAAGATCGATCATTAAGGAACCTCTTGTAGAGCACTGTTTGACAATGAAACACTCTTTTGAAGATCTGAAGTGCTGTGCAATTGATAAAGTGGAAATACCCAAAAGAGGAGGAAACCGTAAGTTAACTTTACAAAGAAAAGAAGCAAGATGGATATTTGACCTAAAATCGATTGAACCTTGGGGCCTTAATAGTTCAGACTGGCATGTTTTCTACTGAATTATACTAACAAGGCGACAAATACCCATTAAAAGACTCCAAGTGGGTGGAGCCTATATATTTGAAGACCGATGGCGTGTGACGTTGCTAACGCCATTTTGAGATAACAATTCCACGACCAAAATCAAGTTAACCAGAGGTTGATAGCACAGCCAGTACAAATATTTACTTTATTTCATGTTAAACTGACAATTGTTTCTTCTCTAGATAATATACCAGCATTAGTTCCTGACGAAGCCTTGGATGTGTGAAACGGTGGCCCCGTCGAACTTTTATAAATCGTTGCTAGACCTTCCAAGCTAAGTGCTTACTTTAAATCTTCCGAAAGACCAGGGAGAAAGCTAGATAATATACTAGAGGCAGTAGTCTGGAGTTTTTATGCCCGATGATTGAAACCTAAGCACTGGATACACTGAAAAATGTTGTGTCACAGTGACTAAACCAAAGACAGTGAGTCTTTGGCTTCTGAGGGCTTTTCTCCATATCTATCTGTAATCCGGACCCCCTGCTCCGAAGAGCCTGATCTAAAGCTTACAGGTGACTGAGCTCTCCCTCTACCTGTAGTCGAGCCAGGGAAAAGGTCACTCACTTCAGAGCAGAGGGGGCCAGGATACAGTTCACTAACCACGTCCCAAGTCTGTACCAGAGGTGGGAGGAAAAAACTAATTTGTTGGATTCTGTCGGAGTTGAAAGAAGCAAACTTTAATGTTACAATAAATTTGGTTTATTTAAGAAATAATTAAACAAATCAGAAGTATGTAACTCTTAAAGACCTTAACAAAAGATTTACTATTATTTCTACAGCATCAAATTATTGTTATTTAACAAACTCACACACATTCAACTTGTACTCTCGTGTCTTAACAGGTTAACTCTTCATCTCCCAGTTGCAAAGGATCAGATAAGTATTTTTATAAATAACCCTATTCTTCCTAACTTAATTGTGAAGTAACGTTTCTCTCAATTTCTCAAAGTTTGTAAGAACTGATACTTTGTGTCAACTCTTTTTGTCTTTCACGTTTACTTCATACCATCCCGAAGGATTCAGGTAAGTGTTTTCCCTTTTTTTCCCTCTTCCCTTTCTTTCCAAAGTCACTTCCCTTTAGGTGTGCAGCTCGGTCTTTTCTCATGCTTCACCATCAAAGTCTTTCTTGCGTAGGGGCCCGTTGTTTTCAGTTGCTGCAGCGTTTCCTGGATCTTCCTCCTACACTTATATTAAGAAAATTAAATGGAAGCAAAACCCTAGCTCCTTGCGTATATTTCAGGATTCCTTTCCCTTGCTAATGGATTTCTTTATTTGGAAAGACTGGGGCCAAAACTAGCTTCAAAAACAAAATAATTAAATTTTCCTGTCTTAGATCCCCTAAACTATGTTTCTCGTGCCCTATGCTACTGAAGGAGTGCTGCAAATTATGCAGGAACCCAAATTCTTTTCCCAATCACACTCCAATGCAGTCAAACACTTCTTAATTTATAAACTTGTCAGGTAACACATAAACTATGTCATATCATTCAAAACATCCAACATACAAATTTCAACACTTTAGATCACTCTCTCAAATAACTCCCAATAACCCCCACTTCAACAATTCTATTTTCAATTCTAACTTAAACCCTAACTGTACTAAAAATCCCCTAATCTACAAAATAGTAACTCAATCACCCCTTTACTTAATATAATTTTCCACTGAACTTTCTTTTTACTAACCACCCCCTTCCCAAACCTATTTTAATCTAGCTACTCTTTGCTCTACCACACACAAAATCCACTCCACCAACACACGTCTGCTCTCTTCGCTGTCCCAACTCCTTCTGCCAACTGCCAGAGCCTCCGTCTCATAGGATATGGAACCTCCGGCAGCGTTCCGGCCACCCCTCAGCCAATCAGGTACTCCCCTCAAAATTCTAAACTTCAATGCTGACCAGCGGAATCTTGGCCAGCAGTGCTAAATCCCCATTTTAATTACTGATTTCCCATAGGAAATAATGTGAAAATCAATAATTAAAATGAAAACCCAACTAAATGTTAACCCAACCACTCCAAAATTCCCATATCCACTAAACTTTTTATCCCCTACCTAGCTATAACTTCAAAATTCAAATTTCCATATCATCAAGCTGATCAATCCATAGACTGGTGGGTTGTGTCCATCTACCAGCAGGTGGAGATAGAGAGCAAACTTTTGCCTCCCTATATGTGGTCATGTGCTGCCGGAAACTCCTCAGTATGTTCTCTATCTCAGCAGGTGGTGGTCACACACAGCAGCAGCTCTGGCTAGGCCTCCAAGCCTAATTTTTAGGTTTTGTTGAGTGCCTGGGGTTGAGGGCTCTTTTGAGCAAGTGCAAACCTGGTGGTGCCAGGTCCCTCCTTTCTCCCCCCTCCCGCTGGCTCCGTTAAAAAAAAAAAAAAAAAAAATTTTGAACGTCCTTAAAGGCGTTTATTTCGACGTTTATTTAAACGTTTATTGCAGCTACTCACTGGGACACCAGGTCGTTACAGCTCGGAGCGGACAGCAGGTAATTTTTACCTTTTTATAGCGGGCAGGGGGTTCCCCGATTTATCTCCACGTGGCATATGGCGTCGGAGGGCGAGGGCGTACAGAGTCGCCCCCCGGATCGCTTGGGCGCTTCTAGAGGGGATGCGGGGGTCTTAAAGCCTGATTCGCCCTTGTTGGGTGACAGTTTCGTGGCCGATGATTGTCCCGGTCCTTCCTCCGGCGTGGCGATTTTTCCCGCATAAACGCCCATCCCCCGCTCCTCGCCTCCGCCATCTTGGCCGGCCACGCGGCTCGGACGGCTTCTTCTTGGGCCGCCCTTGAGGTTGGAGACATTAATGCCATAAACGCCCTTAATTTGGGCGACGGCACAAAAGCGGCTAAAGTTAAGCGCCGTTCTTCCCGCGCGACTCCTTCGCGGAGTGTCGCGCCGGACGCCATTTTGGATGCGCAGCATGTCTCTCCCCCGCTCTTGCGAGCGCCGGTTGAGGGTGCGTCTAGGGCTGTTGCCCAGGCTGCGGAAGTACACGGTCTGGGGGGTTTTTCCCCCGAGTTTGTTTTGCTGCTGCATCAGGCCTTCCTTATGCAAAACACTGCCCCTGCTCTCTCGTCTGGTAAAGAGGTTGAGGTTCCCAGAGGTAAACGCCCTCGGGTTGATTCACAGGCCTTGGAGGACTTTGTCTCCTCCGATGTAGATGAGGGCAGCGTATCTGAGGTCTCCCAACGGTCCTTTGCGGATTCCTTGGAGGAGACGGATCCCCGCTCGGATGGAGTGGATGACCCCTCTGCAGCGCGGCTTTTTAGCTCAGAGGATTTGTCCAACCTGTTGGTACAGGCCATGGACACTTTGAAGATTTCCTCTCCGGAGGACGTCTCTCCCTCAGCCCCTGTTGGCTCTGCCATTATGCTGGGGACGAAGCGCCCGCCTAGAACCTTCCACGTGCATGATGCCATGCACACCTTAATTGCGGCTCAATGGGATGTCCCGGAAGCGAGCCTTAAAGTGGCTAGGGCTATGTCCCGCCTCTATCCTTTGACTGAAAGTGAACGTGAGGCCTATCTGTGGCCTACCGTGGATTCTTTAATCACTGCGGTGACTAAGAAAACGGCGTTGCCGGTGGAAGGTGGCACGGCCCTAAAGGACGCCCAAGACAGAAGATTGGAGGCGGCCTTAAGGTCGTCCTTTGAGCCAGCTGCTTTAAGTTTGCAGGCCTCAATTTGCGGTTCCTATGTGGCCAGGGCGTGCCTGTCTATGGTGCAGCGGGCTTTCCCCTCGGATCTTTCCTTGAGGGCTGATTGGCCGGCCCTGGAATCGGGCTTAGCCTATTTGGCAGACTTGCTGTATGATGTCTTGAGGGCCTCAGCGAAAGGCGTGGCTCAGACAATCTCTGCGCGGCGGTGGCTTTGGCTGAAACATTGGTCTGCTGACCACGCCTCTAAATCCCGCCTTTTAAAGGCAAGCTGCTCTTTGGGGTCGAGCTGGACAAAATCGTGACCGATCTCGGCACGTCTAAGGGCAAGAAGTTACCAGAGGTCAGGGCTCGGGCTAGTACTCGCCCTGGTACCTCCAGAGGACGGTTTCAGGAAACCCGTCGGTACCGCCCGGGCAGGTCGGGCTCCTCTGCCCCCTCTTCCTTCAAGAGGAACTTCTCCCCCAAGCAGCATTCCTTTCGCAGAGACCGCCGTCCCGGAGGTGCTCCCTCCGGTCCTCCCCCAGGGTCTCGTACCCAATGACGGGGCCTTGGTCCACGCCCCAGTGCAGATTGGAGGACGGCTGTCCTCGTTTATGGGCGAGTGGACCACAATAACTTCAGACGCTTGGGCGCTGGAAGTCATCAGAGACGGCTACAAGCTAGAGTTCTGCCGACCCTTAAAAGACGGGTTTGTACTCTCTCCCTGCAAGTCTCCGGTCAAAGCTGTGGTAGTGCAGCAGACCTTGAACAATCTGATCCGCCTGGGGGCGGTCGTTCCGGTGCCAGAAAATCAGCTTGGCAAGGGATGTTACTCCTTTTTCTTTGTGATTCCAAAGAAAGGAGGTTCTGTACGGCCTATCCTCGACCTCAAAGGGGTCAATTGGGCCTTGAAAGTTCGGCACTTTCGCATGGAGACCCTCCGCTCTGTTATAGCGGCAGTGAAGGCAGGAGAGTTCCTGGCATCCTTGGACATCAAGGAAGCGTACTTGCATATTCCCATCTGGCCTCCTCATCAACGCTTTCTGCGTTTTGCAGTAATGGGCCGACACTTCCAGTTCAGAGCCCTCCCGTTCGGGTTGGCTACTGCTCCGCGGACCTTCTCCAAAGTAATGGTGGTCTTCGCAGCCTTCCTGAGGAAGGAAGGAGTTCAAGTCCATCCTTATCTGGACGACTGGTTGATCCAAGCCCCCTCTTATGCAGAGTGCGGCAAAGCTGTGAACCGGGTGGTTGCTCTTTTGAGCTCCCTGGGGTGGATCATCAACTGGGAGTAAAGCCAGCTGCGCCCGACTCAGTCCCTGGAGTATCTGGGAGTTCGATTCGACACCCAAGTGGGCAGAGTGTTCCTGCCAGACATTCGGATTGTCAAGTTTCAGGCTCAGGTGGACTAGTCCCTAGTAGTCTCTCCTATTCGGGCTTGGGACTACGTGCAGCTGTTGGGCTCTATGACGGCCATGATGGAAGTAGTGCCCTGGGCCAGGGCTCATATGAGACCACTACAACAATCTCTGCTGCTGCGCTGGACTCCGATGTCGGAGGATTATGCTGTGCGCCTTCCCTTGGACCCAGCAGTGCGCAAGGCGCTGAGCTGGTGGACGCAGACAGACAAGTTGTCTGCAGGAATGCCTCTGGTGACCCCGGAGTGGATTGTCGTCACGACAGACTCCTCTTTGATGGGCTGGGGAGCCCACTGCTTGGGAAGGACAGCGCAGGGGCTCTGGTCTCCTGCAGAGGCAAGTGGTCTATCAACCTCCTGGAACTCAGAGCCATTCGGTTGGTGTTGTTGGAGTTCATCCCGGTACTGGTGTTGAAGCCTGTACGGGTCCTGTCGGACAATGCCACGGCTGTGGCCTATGTCAACCGCCAGGGAGGTACCAAGAGCGCCCCTCTAGCCAAGGAGGCCATGAATCTATGCCAGTGGGCGGAAGCGAACCTGGAACAGCTGTCAGCTGCCCACATTGCCGGAGTCATGAATGTCAAGGCGGACTTTCTCAGTCGCCATACCTTGGAGCCCGGAGAGTGGCAGCTATCTGCTCAGGCGTTCTTGGGCATCACGAAGCGCTGGGGCCAGCCGAGCCTAGATCTGATGGCGTCATCGGCCGATTGCCAAGTGCCGCGCTTTTTCAGCAGAGGACGGGACCCTCGATCCCTGGGAGTAGATGCTCTTCTCCAACGGTGGCCGACACAAGAGCTTCTCTATGTGTTCCCGCCCTGGCCCATGTTGGGCAGGGTGCTAGACCGGGTGACAAAGCATCCCGGCAGGGTAATCCTGGTGGGTCCGGATTGGCCCAGACGTCCCTGGTATGCGGACTTGATCAGGCTCTCAGTCGGCGATCCTCTGCGTCTGCCAGTGGAGCAGGGCCTGTTACATCAGGGTCCCGTGGTGATGGAGGATCCTCCCCCTTTGGTCTTACGGCCTGGCTATTGAGCGGCAGCGTCTGAGAAAGAAGGACTTCTCAGACAAGGTCATCGCCACTATGCTGAGAGCGAGGAAGCGCTCTACTTCTACTGCTTACGCCAGGGTTTGGCGTATCTTTGCAGCGTGGTGTGAAGCAGGCTCACTTTCTCCCTTCACTGCTCCAATTTCTTCAGTGTTGGCGTTCCTGCAAGAAGGTCTGGACAAAGGCCTGTCGCTCAGTTCCCTGAAAGTTCAGGTAGCGGCTCTGGCTTGCTTCAGGGGCCGCCTGAAGGGTGCTTCCCTGGCTTCGCAGCCAGAGGTGGTGCGCTTTCTCAAGGGAGTTAATCACCTGCACCTTCCTCTGCACTCAGTGGTGCCTGCGGGGAATCTCAACCTGGTGCTAAGAGCATTGCAGAAGCCGCCTTTTGAACCCTTGTCGAGGGCATCTCTGAAAGACCTGACGTTGAAAGCAGTCTTTTTGGTGGCTACCTCTTCAGCCAGAAGAGTTTCCGAGCTCCAGACACTCTCATGTCGAGAGTTTTTTTCTGCAGTTCACTGAGGCAGGAGTGACTATTCGCACAGTGCCTTCCTTCCTGCCCAAGATTGTTTTTCGCTTCCATGTGATTCAGCAGCTCTGTCTCCCTTCCTTTCGTAGGGAGGTCTACCCAGAGGAATACTCTGCTCTCAATTTCTGGATGTGAGACGAGTCATCATCAGATGCTTGGAAGTGACCAATGATTTCCGGAAATCGGATCATCTGTTTGTCCTGTTTACAGGTCCTCGTAAGGGTCTGCAGGATTCTAAGCCTACAGTGGCAAGATGGGCAAGGAAGCCATTGCAGCGGCTTGGGTGGCCGCGGGGAAGGCCCATACCTTTGCCAGGCATTACCGCTTGACTGTGGCTGCTCGGGCGGAGGCCCGGTTTGGAGCTTCAGTGTTGCGGTCAGGGATTTCTATGTCCCGCCCTGGGTGAGTACTGCTTTGGTACATCCCACCAGTCTATGGATTGATCAGCTTGATGATATGGAAGGTAAAATTATGTATCATACCTGATAATTTTCTTTCCATTAATCATAGCTGATCAATCCATAGCCCCTCCCAGATATCTGTACTGTTTATATTCTGGTTGAATTTTAGGTTCAAGTTTAGCCTTCAGTTACTTCAGGAGGACTTCGTGTTCAAGTTCTTCTTTCACTTGGATTCTTCAAGAGTTGAGACAAGTTTGTGTTACAGTGAGCTGCTGCATTCCTCTCCCCTCCGTTTTACGGGGCAGGATTGAGATTTAAATCCTGCCGGCACTCCCTCCCGCTTCGTGCGGCTGTAGGGCAGCTTTGTACCCCTCCCGCTTCGGCGGTGTTAGGGTCAGTCAGCTCCTCCCGTGGTTGCGGTTGCAGGATAAGCCAGATCCCCCCGCATCGGCGGGTGTGGTGTCCCTCCCCCGCTCCGCGGGGATGAGCTGGACGGATTCCCCTCCCCCACTTGTGTGGGGATGAGCTGGGTTAATTCCCCTCCCCCGTTTCGGCGGTGGTGAGCTGGGCAGAGTGTCCCTTCGTGGGTGTAATTCTCTAAGTGCTGAGTCCTGCGGATGGAGCTTTGATATCGACATACTGAGGAGTTTCCGGCAGCACATGACCACATATAGGGAGGCAAAAGTTTGCTCTCTATCTCCACCTGCTGGTAGATGGACACAACCCACCAGTCTATGGATTGATCAGCTATGATTAATGGAAAGAAAATTATCAGGTATGATACATAATTTTACCTTAACGCTTTAATAGACGTGTCCCAATATTTCCCCCCCCAAAACCCCTTTAAAAATCCCCAAAAAATTCAAAACTCACCTCAAAAATTCAATCGCGCCCACTCTACCTACTACGTCGAAATTAAAAACTTAACATGCAATTAACCCCTTAAAACCCACACCTCTCCAAAACACCCCCTAAAAATATTAAAATTTAAAATGTAACCCCCCACAAAAATAGACAAAAATACCCCGATCACAAATATGCAAAAATAATTTAAATCCAACAAACCCCTGATTTTAAAAAAAACAAAAAAACGCAATTTACCCAATTTAAAAATAAATAAATTAAAATTCTGGGTCAAAAGACCCCTTACCTGAATCCCGAATTTCTGCACACATGACACCTGCTCTCCGTTCTGGTCCCGCTGGTCCTGGGGCGAAAACGGAGCAAAAATAAAAAAACGGCCCCAGAAACCGCCATTTTGCTGGAACTCTGGTCAAAAATCGAGGCCCAGGCTTCTAGGCCTCACCGGAGCTCCAGCAAAACACGAGCAGGCGCGCTCCCGATTAGTGCATGAGGCTCGCCGCTTCAAGCACGCACCCACTCTTCGCAGGCCATCTTTCTTCTGCCGGCTGTTCTCCTCTCTCTGGCCCTCTTTCTTGGGTCTGGCCACTAACACACCTGCGACGCTGGCCAAAACCCCGGTGCACACCTCTTCACCCGGGAACGTGCCTAATCGCACCCGGGCTTTGAATCCCTCCACACTGCCTCCCTGTTTGAGCCGCCTGCCCCAGAACAGTGCGGATTCCCTGCACTGCCTCCACCAGCCCCTCACACGGCACAACCCCCCACCCCCCCGAAGTTCCCTGTTGCCGCCTAACACAGCGGTTCCGCTTCCACCCGGATTTCCCCCTTCAGCAGCGCCTCCACCTGGCGCCATGCAGAACCCAGAGCGATCCTCTTGCGCTCTGGTCCTCGGACCCGGACCGGCCTTAAAAGGCCCAAAACCAACCAAAACGGCCGCAAATACCCCCTGAAATACCCCCACCAGAAGCACCACAAAAAAACCCCCGCAATGCCGCTTCCCGCAGTCTATCTCTCCTCAGACCCTCCCACCAGAGCCTTCCAGCACGGACTTCAGGTAAATATGTTTTTTTCCTAACCCCTAGTTACATATCTAATTGAAACAGTACATGTGCTGTATTGAACGTTTTGAGCTAGAGTTGTTTTCATGTATTAGATTACTTATTCCCGCTCTTGCTACCACTGCATTTTCCTATTATGTACCAAAACACTCCCTAAGTAGGGTGGGAACAGGCAACTCCGCGAGCAAGCACTTGCGCTCCAAAATGCGCGTCCTGCCGCGCTGCCACATCACCACATCCAGCCTGTAATGCCGCACAAAAGAGAGCTGAGAAGCCCAGGTAGCCGCATGACAGATCTCTTGAAAAGAAAAGACACCCGTTTCAGCCCACGAAGAGGACATTGCCCTCGTAGAGTGCACTTTAAACGCTTCAGGCGGGGACTGCCCTGACAGCAGATAAGCCAGGGCATTCAACCCCGCCTAGCGAGGATCTCTCCTTCTGCTGAAAAAACGAGGGACTCTGGTGTTTACGCTTGACACCAAGAGGTCCACATCTGGAGTCCCCCATTTGGCACAAATCTGAAGAAAAATTTCTTCCGCCAGTTCCCATTCCGCCGGGTCGATTTGATGGCTGCTGAGGGAATCGGCTGGTACGTTGCTCTGACCGGCTATGTGAGCCACGGACAGCAGCTCTAGGTGACGCTCGGCCTAGTCGCAGATCTGAGACGCCTTCGCAGCCAGGGCCCTGCACAGAGTGCTGCCCTGACGATTGATGTAGGCCACTGCTGTCGTGTTCTCTGACAGAACTCAGACAGGAAGACCCTTCAGTGTCCTGTGAAAGGCCAGAAGAGCCTGGAATAACGCTCTCAGTTCCAATCGATTGATGGACCGTCCCGCTTCCTCGGTGGACCATAGACCCTGAACATAGCGTCCCCGGCAATGAGCTCCCCAGCCCGAAAGGCTGGCATCCGTTATCACCAGACACCAAAACGGAAGAGCCAGTGGCATCCCCTGCCGCAGCATGCTGTCAGAAAGCCACTAATCCATACTGCGCTGAGCCGCAGGAAGCTACCTTAGTCTGCATTGGTAGTCCTGGGAAACTGGAGACTATTGCTGAAGAAGAGAAAGCTGCAGCGGCCTCATGTGAGCTCTCGCCCAGGGAACCACCTCTATGGTGGCCGTCATCGATCCCAGGACCTGATTCTGAAACTTGAGACGCCTGTTGTCGGGATGAAAAACGAACCCCGATGCCGTGTCGAACCGGACCCCCAAATACTTGAGAGACAGAGGGGGTCAGGTGACTTTTGGGCATATTGACTACCAGCCCAGAGTCTGAAGAACTGTAACAACTCTGGCTGTGGCAAGTCGGCTTTCGTCTGCCGAATCCGTTCTGATGAGCCAGTCGTCGAGATGGGGAGAACTCTGATACCCTCTCTCCTGAGAAAGGCAGCCACCACTACCCATCACCTTGGAAAAAGTCCGAGAGGCTGAAAGGCAAGGCACGAAACTGGAAATGTTGGCTTAATACCGCACACCGGAGAAACCGCTGATGCTGCGGCCAGATGGGAATATGCAAATACGCTTTCTTGAGGTCCAGAGACGTGAGAAACTCTCCTGGCTGTACCGCCACAATGACGGAGCGCAGGGTTTCCATGCGGAAGTGTCGCACTCCTAAGGCCTCATTGACTCTGCGTAAGTTGAGGATAGATCTGAACGACCCGCCTTTTCGAGGCACCACAAAATAGATGGGGTAACGACCGCAGCCGCTTTCAGCGGGAGGAACCAGAACCACCGCTCCGAGCTTCAGCAACACCTGCAAGGTCTCATCTACCGCCACCTGCTTGACGGTAGTGCCGCATTGGGAGTCCAAAAGCACGTCTCCCACTGGGGCAGCAAATTCTAGGTGGTAACCTTCTCCGATCAGGTCAAGGCCCCACTGATCACAGTAATCTTGGTCCACTCCTCGAGAAAAAGGGAGAGACGACCCCCTACTGCGGGAACCGACAAGTGGACCGGCGCCCCATCATTGTGGAGGACGCCCCTGAACTCCTGGGCGTTGCCCCGACGTCGTAGCGCGTTTGTCCGGATGAAAGGAGTTCCTCTGCTGGAAACGGGTACGTTGGCCGAACCCCGCCGCACGCCCCGGGCGATACCTGCGAGCTTCGCGAAAACGTGGCCTGGAAGAGGAGGAAAAAGAAGGACTTTCGGAAGAAGGCCTCGGCCTATCCTCAGGCAATCATTGGGACTTAGAGTCCCCTAGGTCCTTAACAATCTTCTCCAAATCCTCCCCAAATAAAAGAAGGCCCCGAAAGGGTAACCTCACCAGCCTTTGTTTAGAAGCCATGCCAGCCGCCCAATGCCGGAGCCAAAGAAGGCGGCGGGCGGGCAGCAACTACCACCGACATTTGCTTAGCCGAAGCTCTGACCAGATCATTTATTTTATTTTAATTTTTGTTACATTTGTACCCCACGCTTTCCCACTCATGGCAGGCTCAATGTGGCAGGCAATAGAGGGTTAAGTGACTTGCCCAGAGTCACAAGGAGCTGCCTGTGCCAGGAATCGAACTCAGTTCCTCAGGACCAAAGTCCACCACCCTAACCACTAGGCCACTCCTCCACTCCTAAAGGGCATCAGCCAAAAAAGACACTGCAGAGTCCATACGCGGACCGACCTCAGCAAGGGAATCCGCTCCATCGGCGGACTGCTCAACCGCCTGCTGCAACCAGGAAAGGCAGGCCCGGGCTGCATAGGAACTGCAAATAGCCGCCCGTAAGGAAAGGCCCGAGATTTCAAAGGGCCGCTTTAGTGCGGATTCCAGCCGCTGGCCCTGCATATCTTTCAAAGCGACCACTCCCTCCACCAGGAGAGTAGTCTTTTTAGTCACAGCCGTGACTAACGAATCCACTTTAGGCATCCCAAAGTGGGACAACTGACTTTCACTCAGAGGGTAAAGGTGACACATAGCCCTGGTCACTTTAAAGGGACCATCAGGGTCAGACCATTGAGCTGACATAAGCTCTTGGATGGAGGCATGCATGGGAAAAGCCCGAGAAGGCTTCTTAGTACTAGCCATCTTAGGATTAATAGCAGAGGCAGCGCCCTCGTCAGGATCTTCAATACAAAAGGCCTGCAAGGCATCAGAAATGAGAGCTGGCAGCTCGTCGTGGTGGAAAATCCGAACCGCTTTAGGGTCATCCAACTCCTGCGGCAAGCAGCCACCCTCAAGCGGATCATCAGTCCGTGACGGCCTGCCTGACCCCTCAGACTCCCCAAAACTAGACCACGGAGGGAGAACAGGGTGAAGGGTCCCCCTCAGATGGGGTATTCACTCGTCTTCGCTTAGCGTCAGCCAAAGGCTCGGGGGAAGAAATAAATTCTCCAGCAGACGCTGGGCTATCAAGAACTGGAGGCAACCCAGTCTGAAAAGAATTGTCAGGAGCCTCAGGCAGTGCTTTTTTTACATAAAAGCCTTATGCATCAGCAGCACAAATTCAGGGGAGAAAAACTCACCCTGTACCTCCGCCCCCACATTGGGGGAAGCGGAGGCAATAGCTCCTCTAGAAACCTCGAAACCAGGCGTCCCCCTGCACTCAGTCCCCTCCGCAACCGAGATGGTCGAGTTATGCGGCACGTCCAAGATGGCGCCCACTGCCAACTCCGTCGGGCGGGAAGACTCACCGCCCGCCATGCTCGTGCCAGCATTATTATCTAGGCAGCATGAGCTGCAAAGCCCCGCTGCTGATCTGCATTTCCCACAGTGGGAGCAGCGCTTAACCCCTTCAGCAGCCATCAGATACAGAAATCAAAACTTATCCCGCACAGAGCGCTGTCAGCGGGAACCTCCCCGGAGGAGCTGGGTACCACTCTCACCTCAGTAGACCAAGTCAAACGAGCTGCGGTCAAGCTGTACCGAACCAGGAGCTCTGGAGAAAGCCAGAAAGCGAGCCTCTCTCTCTCTCTTTTCTTTTTACTGTGAGGAAAGTTAGAGGCTGGCAGCCGCAAAGGAACTCCGGGAGGAGGGGGAATGGGGTAAGGCAGGGACAGGGAAAACCAAGTATGCCTTTAAAGTGGGCACCATCAGCCACAACACACTCCTGCTCTACTGGCAAAGCACAGGAGCCACCCCAGGCAAAAATCCAGGAGCTGAGAAGCGACATCCACACCTGCTGGGAGATAGAGATACTGAAGGCAGAGGGGGCTGGGCATCCAGGAACACCATGTGCTTTTCAGTGTTCTCTATCTCCACCTGCTGGTAGGCGGACACAACCCATCAGTTAATGGATTCATCTGCTGTTGATGACAAGGAAACTAACTTGTTTCAGAAGGATGACTCTGTTCAGACATCTCTGATTCAGGAAGATCCATGAAGGGGAGATCTTCCTCTTGTTTAACACTCGTTGAGAACACAGTCATTATAACTGGAAGACCTGCGATGAGAAAACACCTTTTACAAGGATTCACCAAGTATCTGATAATACTAAAATAGGAAATTGATTTAAGTGTCCAAATGTTGTTGTTTTTTTTTAATTGTAGAAGTCTTTATTAAAATTTGAGAGCTATAACAAAGGCAGATAAGTCACAACAACCAACATCAGCAAATACAAAACAGATGTAAAACAATACAAAGTCCAAAGAACACTAGAGACTAACAGTGTAATAATCTCTCAAGGTTAAGGTAACCGCTTGCCTTATACTCCTTAGGTTTATGATTTTTTAACAAGAGATTACAAAGTACCTCCCCCCCTCCCCCCCCCCCCCGAAAGAAAGAAGAGAAAAAAAATTTCCCCTGTATCCCACCCCCCTCTCCCTCCCCCCCCCACCTTCTAACCACAGACTCTCAACACAAACAGTGTGACACAAAGGGTTCCCAAATCGCTTCCCACTTAGACAGTGTTTTGCGGCGAATGGCCAAGAGCCTCTCCATTTCACAAATATACCATAATTTGTTTAACCATTTTACCAAAGAAGGAACATGAGGAGACTTCCAGTGAGCAGCCAGAGTAACCCTGGCCGCCGACATAGAATGGTGAACCAATAAGGACTGGGATGTAGTAAGGCCAGGAGGTTTTTTAGGAAAAAGAAAAAATTCAAGTGACCACTTTATAGGCTTAGAGAGCCAGCTCTGGAGTCTACGTTGAACAGCTTTCCAGAAAGCCCGAACCTTAACACATGACCACCAAAGATGACCCATGGTACTTTTCTGCCCACATTCCCTCCAGTACAAAGGGGATACCTTCGGAAACATGTGATGAAGGCGCGCTGGAGTCAGATATCACCTATATAAAACTTTTACAGCATTTTAATTAAAAGAAACAGAAACAGAGATCTTCGACAAAGCATACACCATAAAATTCCAATAATCATCACCCAATGTCAAGCCCAATTCCCGATACCAACACAATCAATGCTCAACGGGAGGCTGCACCCACTTACACTGGTAAGTATACAAACAAAACAAGTGACAAGACCCCTCGTCCCTTTAGAGTCCTCACACAAATCTTTCAAAAAGGAATCCTCTTGCATAACCTTAGCCTTTATTTCAACAGAAGCAAGAAAAAGTTTCACTTGGGTGTAGTCACCCAACGAAAAGAAAAGGCTTGTTGTATAGATTGTAAAATCGGACCAGGAATACCAATAGCCATAGCTTCCGATTTAGTCATGTTGAGCTTGAACCCCGAAACAGCAGAATAATCAGCTAAAAGTTTGATTAAGTTAGGCAAGGAGAGTAATGGTTTGCTTATGGCAAGCAAGATATCATCAGCAAACATTGCCAACTTATATTCCTGACCACCTACCTTAATGCCCGAGACATTAAGATTAGAACGAATTGCAATAGCCAGGGGTTCCATAACTAAGGCAAATAGCATTGGCGAAAGAGGGCATCCTTGAGGGGGTTCCCCTACAGAAAGGAAAAGTAGCAGAATTACCACCATTAATTCGCACACACGCGCTAGGAGAGTTATAAAGAGCTTGGGTCCAACCCTTAAAGCCCAACCCAAATCCCAATCGCTCCATAACATTAATCATGAAAGGCCAATGAACCCGGTCAAATGCCTTTTCGGTATCTAATCCTAAAAGACAGAAGGTTTTTTTTTTAACTTGTTAGCCATAGGCAGCAAGTTAACCATAAGGCAAACGTTATCTTTAGCTTGGCTTTGGGGAATGAACCATACCTGATCAGTGTGGATTAGATCAGGAAGGACATTCACTAGTCGAGTCGCTAGGACCTTAGCTATAATTTTAACAATCAGAATTAAGCATTGAAATAGGGCGATAGGAGGCACAGTCCACCTTATCCTTGCCTGGCTTTGGAATCACTACTATCCAAGCTTCCATCATAGAGGGAGGCAACGCCTCCCCATCCCGAACCCCATTAAGAATCTCTACCAACAGAGGGGAAAGCTCCCCCCTAAAAGTCATATAAAAATCATTCAGTAAGCCATCTAGACCCAGGGCCTTCCCTGTGGGCAGGTCCTTAATGACTTTGACAACCTCATCCACTTGGACGAGACCATCCAACAGGCACCGCTGCTCATCTGTCAAGGAAGGAAGGTCTCGGGATGATAAAAAAGCCTCAATAGTGACTGGGTGAATCGTAGAGTCAGCCGAGTAGAAGGACTGGTAAAAAGATTGGAAACGCTGACGAATCGAAGAAGACTTAGTCAGTACTTTATTCTTACCATCTCCAATGCGAAGAATAGTACGATCAAATCTTTGCTGCCTCAACTTAAGGGCCAATAAACACCCTGGCTTATTATGATGAAAATACTGAAATTAAATTGTTGTTGTTGACCCCGGATAAACTGCAATTGGTCTGAGTAAATATTGTCTAATTTTAACCGGAGAGCTTGGATCTGCCTTAGAGTAGAGATCGAATGAGAGGACTTATGGAGATCCTCCAAGTGGGACAATTGTGAGATGCAGTCAGCAACTTTCTTTCGTCTGGCCAGAGCCCTAGCCTATTTTAAAAAGAACCCCCTAGTTACAACCTTTAAAGCATCCCAAACAATCCCCAGAGAAGGACCCAAATTCAAATTAGTATCAAGATATTCCCTCAAGAGTGTTCTATAATTAGCTAAGATCTTATCCTCCTTCAGCAAAGAGGTGTTCAAAGTCCAACTACTGTCTATCTTCCTCACAAAAGGATGAAAGCTGAACCCAGGTCGGAGCGTGGTCCGAAATGGTAATGGAGCCCAAAGCTGAGAGACATCCCCCCTGAATCAACAAGATTTCAAATAACAAATGGTCAATAGGGGAGTATGAGTCATGAGCATAGGAATAGAAAGAATAATCCCTGTCCTTTGGATGATGTAGATGCCACACATCGCATATGGCTAAAGATCGAGTCAGACCAACCAACGCTTTAGAATTTTTAACATCAATTCCCGACACTGCACCAGACCTATCCAACACTGGGTCAAAAGATGCATTAAAGTTGCCTCCTATCACCAATTTACCATAGGGATCAGATTGAACCACCCTGCCAAGCCTGACAAAATATTCCCCCTGAGAATCGTTGGGCGCATAAACAGTGACCAAGGTAAAAGCTAAATTATTCAATAATACATGTAGAAGCAAAAATCTACCAGCAGGGTCACACTTAGTTTTCAACACCTGAACCTGCAAAGAAGACTGAAGCAAGATTGCAATACCCCGCTTCCTCGACGCATCAGCAGCAGAAGCGCAATAGACATATGGGTAATGATGATGAAACAAATATTTTTCATGTTCCCTCTTTAAATGAGTCTCCTGTAGAAATGCAACTTGAGGTTTATGGAACAGCAATTTTGACGCTTTTGAGAAGAGTTCAGACCCTTGACATTATATGTCAAAAACTTTAGATCCACACTCATTTAGAGTTCAACACTAAAGCTTATTAACTGTGATACAACTTGAAAACCAAGTAGCATCGAAAAAGTTGGAAGGAGAGGGAGAGAGAGAAAAAAAACCCCAAAGACAACCCCAAGCCCCCCCACCCCGTTTCCTCACAACACCACACAAACAAGAGTACGGAATAATAACTAAGCGAGATAGTACCAACCCATATCATCATGAAACAAAGGTAACAATAAGGCACTAGACCCCGATGAAGACTGCCTAACCCACACCCCACCACCCTCCAGAGCAACCCCACACACATCACCCACCCCTAGACAGGGACAGACAAAGCCCCCTAACTAGGAAAACAGGAGAAAGAACCCAACCACACCCAAAACACCACCCAAGCCACCCCTCCCCATGCATCCCCACCTCCACACAAACACCTCAACCACCCAAATACTAACCAATTCTAACACACACACACACACACACACACAAAAAAACCCCACTCAGCCCCAAGACCCCCAATCATAACAAACACCCTCATACAACCCTATCTCAAAGACAAGCCAACTGATGTACACATCATGAACACATCGTATATAACCTTAATTATAACCATAACAGCAAGTTCCACAGAGCATCTTGAATATGACTGCAAACAGACCAAGCAATCCATTCAGGTGTCTGCCGAGGCAGTCTTGGATTTGCTAGGAACACATTTCCATTTTTGGAGTTTAGCCCGAGTTGTAGGGGATCTTAGGTTTTATTAAAATGTCCAGCGCAGGTTTCATCGCACGTCGTTGGGACAGCGTAAGCTGAGATAAATCTTGGTATACCTTAATTTGAGCCTCATTATAGCCTGCTGCAGCTCTCGTCACTTGCTCGGAGAGTCCTGGCCTTCACAGCAACGGCATTTGTGCCGGCGGACTCAGAGATTCAGCCCCTTCCTGTGCTTCATCGTCATGCTTGCAGTCCTTTCCATCCTCAGCTTTGCGGACCATCTCTCTCCCTATTTCTCTGTCTCTTCCTCTCCCTTCTTCCTCTGAGCCTTTCCCTATATTGATATTGTAATTGTTTCTTCAGTTCTTTGTAAGCCGCTTAGAGGCTGCTCTCAGTGGCATAAAGCGGGGTATAAATGTTCTGAATAAATAAATAAACAATGTCCCGAGGTCGGTTATCAACTCTTTTTCCTCGGGCTCTGTGCGCCCTTTCAATAGCTTATGTCCTCCGCCCCAAGCAACTTTCCACAGAGCATCTTAACAATCGCAACATCTTCTTTGTCCCCCACCTCAGGAACCCCACGAAAACGGAGGTTATTCCTGCGGCCTCGGTTTTCTAAGTCGTCACTTTGTATTGCAGATCTTCATAATACTCAAAAAGCTTAAATAATCATAATTCAGCCCCGTTCAGCTGTGCTCATCATGCTCCTCTGCACGTGCCTCCAAGTCCTCCACTCACCCGCTCAACTCTCGCAGATCAACGCTCAGGACATCCATGCGCTCTAGAACTTCTTCTTGGGAGGATTTGATCTCCTCCCAAATCTCTGCTAAGCATTTGGTTATGTCTTTTGAAAAACCCCGTTTAGAAGAAGCTTTACCTGCCTCGATAAGGGACATAGCGGAGTCAGAGTCTGAGGTGCGAGCTGACGACAACACGTGGTGCAGTGGGGCCTTGCCCGCTTGCCTTACCGGTTGGCGCTCGCTCTCCTTCCAAGCTGTTGATATAGCTTCCATACGACCAGAAAAGCCCTCACTCAAGTCAAAAACGTTGCCCCGATGAAAAAAGTTTTCAAATCAGGGGTGGATGGTTGCTGATATTGCTTAAAGAAGGCAGGGAGACGTCGGAGCTACAGACTCAGGCAGCCATTCAGGTCCTAAGTGTCCAAATGTTTGATGTTTTACACCATCTCCTGTGATCTAAAAATGCAAAGCCCATTAAATCCAAAACATTTACTTACTGTTGGAGTCATTTGGATTTTCTTTTCCCTCCCACTCAGATTGTTGAGTGAAATATTTCTCATCTTCATTTTTAATCTTGAATACAACATCAGGATTAACAATTGAATAACCTGCCAATAAAATGTAGGAAAATTACCGGAGAGGTTCCGTCTCTGATGGGGTCTGTGTGTTGTGTGCATGGAGGTGTGTGTATATGTGTATATACAGATATCTTTGGGTGTGTGTATTTGTCTGACAAAGCTTGGAGGGAAGAGGCAGCAGTGGCCTGACACTTGGTTAGATTATATCATAGAGTTTTCCTGGTACAGAGATTTCTCTTCATAGTCCTCCTAGGTGGAAGCATTGCAGGTGACAATCTTCTGGTTATCATTTGGAGAGGTTATATGTTGTACACTATAGTTGACTCGTGTACAGCTGATATGTCATGACCTTATGCAGAAGTCTCAGAAGAAATCTTTGAGGTAAATCCTCTCTCTGGATTTCTATTCCAAAATATTTTGAATAGGAATAAGAGAGAGACTCCTGCTGGTGTTGTGTGAAGCCTCTAGTTTAAGGTCTACATTTTATCTTACAACAGAGAGTAGCATCTTTTGCAGAACCTGTAGCAGTGGAGTCTTTTACAGGCTCCTATTGAATTTGGGATGGCATCAGAAGCCAGGATCTAAATTTCAGGTGCCCATGATATCTAGTTCCTGTGAATTTTACACCACTGATTCCATAATATGCTCCTCTATCATCTACCACATAAGCACATTTACTTTGTGAGATGAGGATGTCATGAATCTCCTTGATGACCTTCTTGTAAAGCTCCTTCTGCCATTCTTCCAGAATGTTCCACTCCACTTCCAAGAAATAAGCAGCAACATCCTTGAATGTGACCAAAGCCTAGAACAGTAAACAGGACACCCGCCATCAAAGTGTCATTCTTTCACACTTATCAACATATTTCTACATGGTTTAAAACAAACATATGTAATAGTTCACATAAAAAGAAACAATAAGAGAAATAGAAAATCATTCAAAATGAAATGGGTAAATAAAAGAAAACTGTCAAGCCTTTATCTTAAAAAAAATCAAATAATGCTACAGACACCATAACTTCAAAGGTAAATTGTTCCAGTTGAGTACATCATAGTGAAAACACACACTGTGTCATGGAAGTTTTATAAACCACAGCACTGCTAAGAAGAACAAAGGTTTCCAGAAGGAAGACATTTACTAGTGTTCGATACAGGTATCCAATGCAACTCCCTCAGAATGGAAGAACTAGGTATTAAATGGGAAATGCTATAATCTAGATGCCGCATACGTGAATGTCTACAATACCAGCATTTCGGCTTGTATGTGTGCTGGTACTTGCATTATTGCTAGCAGGAAACCTAAGTGCTATTTTGCAAATACCCACTTACAAGGGGGCTGACGCAGCGATAGAGCATGAGCAAGACATTTATGCCAGCTCTACGGTTGGTAACACTGAGGATCTAAATCTTAGGCAAGTCGACAGGTTAACCTACTATTCTATGAGAGAACTTATGCCCCTCTTTACAAAGGATCAGTAGCATTTTCAGTGAGCGCTAACCATGTAGATAACCATAGGAATATTCTGAGCATCTACACGGTTAGCGTGCGCTGAAAATGCTAGCACGCCTCTAGCGCAGCTTAGTAAACAGGACCCTAAGTCACTTAGATTCCATGATGGAGTAGGGTCCTACTGCACATCCTTGGGGCACCTAAATGGAGGCTTCCAGTTGTTGAATTGCCTCCAAATTGTCCACATCCAGAAACCAGATGTGCTGCAGTGTTCTAAACAAGTTGCAAAAGCCTAAGCACTGTATCTGGCAAACCTAAATATAGAACATTACAGTAATCAAATGAAGGTAAAATCAACAATTCAGTCAGCACACAAAAATCATCTGACATAGTGAAAATGAAGCAGCAAAGTTCAAATAATACATTAAAAAAACCTGTGGGCGAAATGTCAGCGAAGTCAAGAACTATTCCTAGATAACAGATTTAACTATGAATTGGAACAGCTTCAAGAAAGGAGGGTAAAGACAAAAATGTAGAGAAGAGCAGAGCTGATCAGTAGGTACCACCATCAACTCAGTCTTTTCCATATTCATTGTTTATCGTTTATTTCCATATCATCATGCTGATCAATCCATAGACTGGTGGGTTGTGTCCATCTACCAGCAGGTGGAGATAGAGAGCAATCCTTTTGCCTCCCTATATGTGGTCATGTGCTGCCGGAAACTCCTCAGTATGTTCTCTATCTCAGCAGGTGGTGGTCACACACAGCAGCAGCTCTGGCTAGGCCTCCAAGCCTAATTTTTAGGTTTTGTTGAGTGCCTGGGGTTGAGGGCTCTTCTTGAGCAAGTGCAAACCTTGTGGCGCCAGGTCCCTCCTTTTCTCCCCCCTCCCGCTGGCTCCGTTAAAAAAAAGAAAATTTTTGAACGTCCTTAAGGGCGTTTATTTCGACGTTTATTTAAACGTTTATTGCAGCTGCTCACTGGGACACCAGGTCGTTACAGCTCGGAGCGAGAAGCAGGTAATTTTTACCTTTTTATAGCGGGCAGGGGGTTCCCCGATTGATCTCCACGTGGCCTATGGCGTCGGAGGGCGAGGGCGCGAAGAATCGCTCCCCGGACCGCGTGTGCGCTTCTAGCGGGGATGCGGGGGTTTTAAAGTCTGATTCGCCCTTGTTGGGTGTCAGTTTGGAGGCCGGTCAGTGTCCCGGGTCTTCCTCCGGCGCGGCGGTTTTTCCCGCCATAAACGCCCATCCCCCGCTGCTCGCCTCCGCCATCTTGGCCAGCCACTCTGCTCGGACGGCTTCTTCTTGGGCCGCCCTTGAGCTGGGAGACGTTCATGCCATGGCCGCCCTTGATTTGGGCGACGGCAAAAAAGCGGCTAAAGTTAAGCGCCGTTCTTCCCGCGCGGCTCCTTCTCGGAGTGTCGCGCCGGACGCCATCTTGGATGCGCAGCATGGTTCTCCCCCGCTCTTGCGAGCGCCGGTTGAGGGTGCGTCTAGGGCTGTGGCCCAGGCTGCTGAATTGCACAGTTTGGGGGGTTTCTCCCCCGAGTTTATTTTGCTGCTGCATCAGGCCTTCCTTATGCAGAACGCTGCCCCTTCTCCCTTGTCCGATAAAGGGGTTGAGGCCCCCAGAAGTAAACGCCCTCGGGTGGATGCCCAGGCCTTAGAGGACGCTGTTTCCTCTGATGTAGATGAGGGCAGCGTATCTGAGTTCTCCCAACGGTCGTGCGGCAGTAGGGCAGCTTTGTACCCCTCCCGCTTCGGCGGTGTTAGGGTCAGTCAGCTCCTCCCGCGGTTGCGGTTGCAGGATAAGCCAGATCCCCCCGCATCGGCGGGGTGGTGTCCCTCCCCCGCTCCGCGGGGATGAGCTGGACGGATTCCCCTCCCCCACTTGTGTGGGGATGAGCTGGGTTAATTCCCCTCCCCCGTTTCGGCGGTGGTGAGCTGGGCAGAGTGTCCCTTTGTGGGTGTAATTCTCTAAGTGCTGAGTCCTGCGGATGGAGCTTTGATATCGACATACTGAGGAGTTTCCGGCAGCACATGACCACATATAGGGAGGCAAAGTTTGCTCTCTATCTCCACCTGCTGGTAGATGGACACAACCCACCAGTCTATGGATTGATCAGCTATGATTAATGGAAAGAAAATTATCAGGTATGATACATAATTTTACCTTCCATATCATCATGCTGATCAATCCATAGACTGGTGGGTTGTGTCCATCTACCAGCAAGTGGAGATAGAGAGCAAACTTTGCCTCCCTATATGTGGTCATGTGCTGCCGGAAACTCCTCAGTATGTTCTCTATCTCAGCAGGTGGTGGTCACACACAGCAGCAGCTCTGGCTAGGCCTCCAAGCCTAATTTTTAGGTTTTGTTGAGTGCCTGGGGTTGAGGGCTCTTCTTGAGCAAGTGCAAACCTGGTGGCGCCAGGTCCCTCCTTTTCTCCCCCCTCCCGCCGGCTCCGTTAAAAAAAAAAAAAAAAAAAATTTTGAACGTCCTTAAAGGCGTTTATTTCGACGTTTATTTAAACGTTTATTGCAGCTACTCACTGGGACACCAGGTCATTACAGCTCGGAGCGGAAAGCAGGTAATTTTTACCTTTTTATAGCGGGCAGGGGGTTCCCCGATTGATCTCCACGTGGCCTATGGCGTCGGAGGGCGAGGGCGCAAAGAGTCGCTCCCCGGATCGCTTGGGCGCTTCTAGAGGGGAGGCGGGGGTCTTAAAGTCTGATTCGCCCTTGTTGGGTGACAGTTTCGTGACCGATGAGTGTCCCGGTCCTTCCTCCGGTGTGGCGGTTTTTCCCGCCATAAACGCCCATCCCCCGCTGCTCGCCTCCGCCATCTTGGCCGGCCACGCGGCTCGGACGGCTTCTTCTTGTGCCGCCCTTGAGGTAGGAGACATTAATGCCATGAACGCCCTTAATTTGGGCGACGGCACAAAAGCGGCTAAAGTTAAGCGCCGTTCTTCCCGCGCGGCTCCTTCGCGGAGTGTCGCGCCAGACGCCATCTTGGATGTGCAGTATGTCTCTCTCCCGCTCTTGCGAGCGCCGGTTGAGGGTGCGTCTAGGGCTGTAGCCCAGGCTGCGGAAGTGCACAGTCTGGGGGGTTTCTCCCCCGAGTTTGTTTTGCTGCTGCATCAGGCCTTCCTTATGCAAAACGCTGCCCCTGCTCCCTCGTCTGGTAAAGAGGTTGAGGCCCCCGGAGGTAAACACCCTCGGGTTGATTTCCAGGCCTTGGAGGACTTTGTCTCCTCCGATGTAGATGAGGGCAGCGTATCTGAGTTCTCCCAACGGTCCTTTGCGGATTCCTTGGAGGAGACGGATCCCCGCTCGGATGGAGCGGATGACCCCTCTGCAGCGCGGCTCTTTAGCTCAGAGGATTTGCCCAACCTGTTAGTGCAGGCCATGGGAATTTTGAAGATTTCCTCTCCGGAGGACGTCTCTCCCTCAGCCCCTGTTGGCTCTGCCATTATGCTGGGGACGAAGCGCCCGCCTAGAACCTTCCACGTGCATGATGCCATGCACACCTTAATTTCGGCTCAATGGGATGTCCCGGAAGCGAGCCTTAAAGTGGCTAGGGCTATGTCCCGCCTCTATCCTTTGCCTGAAAGTGAACGTGAGGCCTATCTATGGCCTACCGTGGATTCTTTAATCACTGCGGTGACTAAGAAAACGGCGTTGCCGGTGGAAGGTGGCACGGCCCTAAAGGACGCCCAAGACAGAAGATTGGAGGCGGCCTTAAGGTCGTCCTTTGAGGCGGCTGCTTTAAGTTTGCAGGCCTCAGTTTGCGGCTCCTATGTGGCCAGGGCGTGCCTGACTATGGTGCAGCGGGCTTCCCCCTCGGATCATTCCTTGAGGGCTGATTGGCCGGCCCTGGAATCGGGCTTAGCCTATTTGGCAGACTTGCTGTATGATGTCTTGAGGGCCTCAGCTAAAGGCATGGCTCAGACAATCTCTGCGCGGCGGTGGCTTTGGCTGAAGCATTGTTCTGCTGACCACGCCTCTAAATCCCGCCTGGCTAGATTGCCTTTTAAAGGCAAGCTGCTCTTTGGGGTCGAGCTGGACAAAATCGTGACCGATCTCAGCACGTCTAAGGGCAAGAAGTTACCAGAGGTCAGGGCTCGGGCTAGTACTCGCCCCGGTACCTCCAGAGGACGGTTTCAGGAAGCCCGTCGGTACCGCCCGGGCAGGTCGGGCTCCTCTGCCCCCTCTTCCTTCAAGAGGAACTTCTCCCCCAAGCAGCATTCCTTTCGCAGAGACCGCCGTCCCGGAGGTGCTCCCTCCGGTCCTCCCCCAGGGTCTCGTACCCAATGACGGGGCCTTGGTCCACGCCCCAGTGCAGATTGGAGGACGGCTGTCCTCGTTTCTGTGCGAGTGGACCACAATAACTTCAGACGCTTGGGTGCTGGAAGTCATCAGAGACGGCTATAAGCTAGAGTTCTGCCGACCCTTAAGAGACGGGTTTGTACTCTCCCCCTGCAAGTCTCCGGTCAAAGCTGTGGCAGTGCAGCAGACCTTGGACAATCTGATCTGCCTGGGTGCGGTCGTTCCGGTGCCAGAAAATCAGCTTGGCAAGGGGCGTTACTCCATTTACTTTGTGGTACCAAAGAAAGGAGGTTCTGTACGGCCTATCCTCGACCTCAAAGGGGTCAATCGGGCCTTGAAAGTTCGGCACTTTCGCATGGAGACTCTCCGCTCTGTTATAGCGGCAGTGAAGGCAGGGGAGTACCTGGCATCCTTGGACATCAAGGAAGCGTACTTGCATATTCCCATCTGGCCTCCTCATCAACGCTTTCTGCGTTTTGCAGTCCTGGGCCGACACTTCCAGTTCAGAGCCCTCCCGTTCGGGTTGGCTACTGCTCCGCGGACCTTCTCCAAAGTAATGGTGGTCATCGCGGCCTTCCTGAGGAAGGAAGGAGTACAAGTCCATCCTTATCTGGACGACTGGTTGATCCGAGCCCCCTCTTATGCAGAGTGCGGCAAAGCTGTGAACCGGGTGGTTGCTCTTTTGAGCTCCCTGGGGATGAGCTGGACGGATTCCCCTCCCCCACTTGTGTGGGGATGAGCTGGGTTAATTCCCCTCCCCCGTTTCGGCGGTGGTGAGCTGGGCAGAGTGTCCCTTTGTGGGTGTAATTCTCTAAGTGCTGAGTCCTGCGGATGGAGCTTGGATATCGACATACTGAGGAGTTTCCGGCAGCACATGACCACATATAGGGAGGCAAAAGGATTGCTCTTTATCTCCACCTGCTGGTAGATGGACACAACCCACCAGTCTATGGATTGATCAGCTATGATTAATGGAAAGAAAATTATCAGGTATGATACATAATTTTACCTTATTTACTATACCTTTCTTATTGCATTCGCAAAACAGAACTGTTTACATCTTAAAAACAAAAGTTTACATTAAAAACATATAGGAAATCCATTAATTTGATAGAAAAGCGCAGCAAAACAAAAACATCTATATTAAAAAGTATGTAGACAATAGACAACCATCCATGCCAAAAATATAATTAAACATATTACTAGTTAATACATATTCATTCTGTCTCTTTTTCCCTTTCATCCCAGATTATTGTCGAACGTATTCTGAAACAAATATGTTTTCAGGAATTTATGGAAATGAATATAGCACTCTTCTATTCTAATAGTTTTTGGAAGGCAGTTCCAAAGTGAAGGGGCTAGAAAAAAGAAAGCTGAGTCTGGTAGACTCCCATCTGGCCTTTTGGGGTGACAGAATTACTAATCTATTATCTGTAAGTGATTTGAAGTGTTCGTATGGAAAAGTATGGTATAATGAGATTAGCTAAATATGATGGAGTCAGTAAATGTAAGACTTTATGTGTCAGAGTGAGAATCTTAAATTTTATTCTGGCTTCAACTGGGAGCCAGTGAAGATGGTATAAGAGAGGTGTAATCCTATCATATTTTGAAGCTCTACAAATAATATGGGCTGCTGTATTTTGTATCATTTGTAACAGTTTTATATTGATCTTAATAAGGCCTGCATAGATGATGCTGCCAGGGCCGGTATTAGGCAGAGGCAACAGAGGCGGCTGCATAGGGCCCCGCGCGGCACGCCTCAAGTCTCTGCCTCTCCAAGTCGACCCGGCTGCTGCTCGCATGATCAATCAACAATCCGATCCCGCCCGCTGCTCACTCCGGACCGGACCGTGAATCGCTCCGAGTCCGACGCTCGCTCCCGCCTCCCCCCCCCCCCCCCCCCCCCCCCCCCGCTGAGCCTGCCGATGACAGCTCCCACTTCCCAGTCCTACTCCCAGAGGCCAGGACGACGATGACAGCAACAGCACGCCCCGACCCGAAAGACAGACAGTGCAGCAGGCCAGCCACAGGCACGATGGCTGTCGGCTTCGCTCAGCCCAGCTTTTCCCTTCCGCCTTCCCGTCCGCCTTCTAATGATGAGTTCTTCCTGTTTCCGCGAGGGCGGGCGGGAGTCTGAGCGGGAAGGGAAAAGGAGCTGCCTGGAGAGCGTGGTCGGAGGTGAGCAGGAGGAGAACGGAGACAGCCATCGGGAAGGAGCTGGAGCGTCATGGTCATCGGAGCAGGTGAGCACTAGCAGCAGCAGGCAGGGGGGGCAGGCAGCCATCAAAATAAAGATAAAGAGGTGGTCGTGTGCGCCTGCTACTGCCGCCCGCCTGCCTCAGCCTGGCCTGGGAGCAAGTTTTAATTGTTGTGCCAGCCAGTGGCAGTGCAAAAGGCAAGGTGAATAATTGATTATTTTTATTATTTTTTTTTTTATTAATATTATTGTCAGTGTTCATTTTCTTGGACTCAGCTATCACAGGTTTTTATTTCCGAATATCATTGCCCTTAATTGACCTTGAGGCATATTTTCAAAGCACTTTGGGAGGCTAAGTTCCATAGGTTTCTATGGAACTTTGGGAGGCTAAGTGCTTTGAAAATGAGCCTCCTTGTATCCTGTCCAGTTTTTTATTTTGTTTATTCACTTTCCGCACGTGGAGTCAGAAGTTGAGACAGTTTATTCTGATGGATAGCGTTAAACAAGCAGAGTATTTTTTCTTTTGGATTTATAAACCTTTTTATTACAGTGAGTGTCATATAAATTATAGTCTTTTAAGAGTATTTCCCTCTTTACGTGTAGCGTTTTAATATATTTTTACTATCAGAGTTTTTTTTCAAATTATTGTGTTCAATAAGATAACTTTTTTATTATTTATTATTATTTTTTTATTTTTACTTTTCATATTTCACTGTGCGTTTAAATCACGATAGTCCTCTGTGTTCCATTACATACATATATAGACTTCAGTCTCCCCATTAGAGTCGAATGTTATTTCAGCACATAGCTTGTGATGGTGGTGGTTCAGTATTTGGTCCTGGTGAGATTAGGCTTTTGTAATATTCTTTATTTAGGAATGCCTCAGTCTAGAATTCATGCTTTACAGGTTATCCAAAATGCGTCTGCTCGTATGATTTGTGGAATTGTAAGATAATATCTGAACATGTTTCACCAGTGTTGAAACTATTACGCCTGTTTAGGAAAAAAAAATATATACCTGCACCTGAACAGGGCTAGCCCAACCACTAAGTGAACTAGGCAGTTGCCTAGGGTGGCACAAGTTCAGGTAGGGTAACCATGACACTTAAAAAGCACATCAGCTCGTGCAGTGCAGTGTTGCAGCAAAGGAGAAGCCAGCTCCAAGAGAACTAGTCTGTCTCACGCAGCAAGGCCGCAGGGGGGCTACAGTCATGATTCTCGCCTGAGCTGTGTTCTCCCTTCATCCTGATTTCCTGTATTCTCCTTTGTTATGAGAATTGGAACCACTAATTGTAGTGGACTTGAACTGAATAATTTCTGGGGAGGGGAGGTTTCATGATAGCATTGTGCTGATTATTTCAATTAGTTTTTTTGTACAAGTTTAGCTTCATTTGTCTTTATTTGAAATTTTCTAAAAATGGAATAATCTTATAAATGGGGCGGGGCTATGGTGGGGCGGGGCTAGGATGGGGCCCCACCAAATTGGTCTGCATAGGGCCCCGCACTTGCTAAGACCGGCCCTGGATGCTGCAATAATCCAGACGTGTCATAATATATGCATATGTTAGGGTACATAGCGAATCTTTATCAATTGAATTTCTAATTGAACGCAGTTTTCGTAGATGATAAAAAGATTTCTTTACACTCTCAGATATTTGCTCATTAAATGATAGAGCTGAGTCAACAGTGACTCCTAAATATCCTAAATATCTGTTATCCAGGATGTAACAGTCTTATCTGGATTTAAGACTAAATAATGTCTTTTAAGCCAACTAGCCACCTCATCAAGACAATTTTGAATTTGTGTTAACTCAATGTCCAGTGGTTTCACATAATGGATCAAGAGAAAGTCATCCACGTACGAATATGAACTAATACCCAAAGACTAGATAAGTAATGAAAGAAGACTAATGTATAGATTAAACAAAATTGGTGATAAAACCGATCCTGAAACAGAGTGAACTTTCGAAATGGAACGATTTTGTACAACTTTAAATGACCGATTCGTAAGAAAAGAAGTAGACCAATCATAGATCATACCTGAGATGTCAACTTCCTTCAAACGATTAAGTAATAGATCATGATCTATTAGGTCAAATGCTGCTGACAGATCGAGCGAAATAATCAATGCAATATAACCCTGCTCCAATCTAGTATGTATTTCACTCAAAAGAGAAGTCATAACTGTCTCTGTACTGTGCCCTTTCCTAAATATAGTAACATAGTAGATGACGGCAGAAAAAAGACCTGCACGGTCCATCCAGTCTGCCCAACAAGACAACTCATGTGTGCTACTTTTGTGTATACCCTACTTTGATTTGTACCTGTGCTCTTCAGGGCACAGACCGTATAAGTCTGCCCAGCACTAGCCCCGCCTCCCAACCACCGGCTCTGGCATAGACCGTATAAGTCTGCTCAGCACTATCCCCGCCTCCCACCACCGGCTCTGGCACAGACCGTATAAGTCTGCCCAGCGCTATCCCTGCCTCCCAACCTCCAGTCCCACCTCCCACCACTGGCTCTGGCACAGACCGTATAAGTCTGCCCCGCACTATCCCCGCCTCCCAACCTCCAGCCCCGCCTCCCACTACCGGCTCTGCTATCCAATCTCGGTTAAGCTCCTGAGGATCCTTTCCTACTGAACAGGATTCCTTTATGTTTATCCCACGCATGTTTGAATTCCGTTACCGTTTTCCTCTCCACCACCTCCCGCGGGAGGGCATTCCAAGCATCCACCACTCTCTCCGTGAAGAAATAATTCCTGACATTTTTCTTGAGTCTGCCCCCCTTCAATCTCATTTCATGTCCTCTCGTTCTACCGCCTTCGTATCTCCGGAAAAGGTTCGTTTGCGGATTAATACCTTTCAAATATTTGAACGTCTGTATCATATCACCCCTGTTTCTCCTTTCCTCCAGGGTATACATGTTCAGGTCAGCAAGTCTCTCCTCATACGTCTTGTTACGCAAATCCCATACCATTGGGAAGTGACGTCACCTTCCATGTCGGCAGCCTAGCTCTAGAGCTCCCGCTCATAGCGCCCATAAACGGCAAATAAAATCGGCAAGCGGCTATATCGGCGACCTAAAGTGGATGGAATCAACTTCCCACAGCAGATAAATATGAGTAAGGCGAGTCAATCGCGGAATAAAGAGACTGAGCGACAAGCGAACGGCGGGCCTAGTAAAACGCCGAAATGCCACGAGTCTCGGGCACGAGCCTCGCCGTCGGACTCAGACTCCGCGCTCTCCTTAGCAGAGTCCAGGCAGCCCCCGGCGAAAAAAGGCATTTCGAACGAACTTCGCCAGCTTTTAACAAGCATACAAGATGACATCAAAGCGTCCAAGGAAGAAATCCTGGAACGCATGGAGGTGATGAGCGTGGACCTTCGGGAACTGGGGGGCAGAGTTGAAGAAGCCGAGCAGAAGCTTGAGGATCACTCTGAATCCCTACAGCAGCACGAAACCCAACTCAGGGCCTTGGAAGTAAAGAATGCTGAATTAGCATATAAATTGGACGATATTGAAAACAGAGGTAGGAGAAATAACCTCCGTTTTCGCGGAGTCCCGGAAGGGGGAGACATAGAAGATGTTCCACAGATAGTAAAATCACTGTGCGCCACCCTGCTGGGACCCGATGCAGAGGCGATAATGATTGAATTGGACAGAGCGCACAGAGCCCTAGGCCAAAGACAAGAACGCAGATCACGGGATATTATCGCCCGATTCCATAAGTATGAGGTCAAAGAGCAGATCATCAACCGTGCACGGAAGGTGCAGGAATTAGAATACAATGGAGCCAAGATCTCGGTGTACCAGGACTTGTCTCAGTATACGTTACAACAGAGACGCCAGATGAAACCTGCATTGGAAGTGTTAACTAAACATCATTCGTCATACAGATGGGGATTCCCGTTTTCACTGAATTTTGAACTGAAGGGAACTAAACACAGAGTCCAATTGCTTTCGGAGGCTTGGGAAATCCTGCATGCGGCGGGGCTAGTTGCAACGAGAGCGCCCCCGGGGGAGCTGGCGCCAGCGACGAAAGAAAAATTACAAAAATGGCAGCGGATTCCCGAGACCACCAAACGGAGCAACTCAAAAAGAAAAGGAGAGGCATCCGAGACCTGAATGAACGCTAGGAGGATCAGAGAGATCGGCTGGCGCCAGACATGTCATCCTGAGGTGATCTATGGGATATGCTGGACAACTGTGGTATAACTATAGCGTGCCAAAATGGACTCTAGAGTCAGTATTTAAGTTAAGGTCAATGTATATCATGCTAATTGTGTAGCTCAAAAGAGAGGGAAGGGGGAGGGTGTAGTGGAATTGCGGGGGGATAAGGTCACAAGGCAGGTAGAAATAAGGGGAAGATATGTGTGGAGAAATAGATGGAAGAGCTGAATAGGATAATTTAATAAATGCTCATTGTTAAACATGGGGCTGTAAAGGAGACAGGATGTAAGGAGGAGGGAAAGAGCTGCAGATAAAAGAGGGGTGCGGGACGGGTGGGGGGACAGCTGGGCTGGGTTGCTGGGGAACTGGTGGGTCACTTTCTCATATCCCATTCAGGGGACATAGATCCTCTGGCTGGTGTTCAAGTTAGGGGTCAGGGTGGGCTAGGGGGGGACGGGGGGAGGTTGGGGGGAGGGAGGGAGGGGGGTGGGGGGAAGATTTGCTGTGTACAGGAGGAAGCTCCTACCACTGAAGAGGCCAGATCTGCTGAACCTCCTTTAGGCGCAACTTGGATGCATACCTAAATATGAGTGTTGATTTAAAAATTATATCTTATAATGTCAAAGGCTTGAACATGCCTCAGAAAAGGCAGAAGTTTTTTAAGGAGTTATCACAGCTCCAACCACAGATAGTATTAGTGCAGGAGACACATCTCCGCAGGGTACATGAAAAACTCCTCTCTCACTCTAGCTATCCGACAGCGTTCTTTGCCTCGTCCTCTGACGGCTCCAAAAAACGTGGAGTGGCAGTGTTGATCCACTCGTCGCTTGCAGTCCAAGTAAAGCGGATTAAGCGAGACCCGGGTGGGCGTTTTTTGTTTTTACACATAGTTTTGGATCAGGTGGATTTGACTCTAGCCTCTGTATATGCGCCAAATGATCATCAGGGGCCCTTCTTCACTAAGATCAAAAATGCTCTCGCCACATTCATACAAGGTTCATTAATTCTGGGAGGTGACTTTAACGCTGTCATGAACCCAACCCTAGATAGATCAGGAAATGGCCAACAGAGAGAAAACAAGGAGTCATTAGCATTGGGCTCATTAGCGTACTCCCTGGGTGTGTTGGACGTGTGGCGGTTGAACCACGTAACGGAAAGGGATTATACATATTATTCGCCGGTTCATGCCTCCTACTCTCGAATTGACTGTATATTCCTAGACCTCGCTTTGGTTGAGAGAGGCCCAAAGGCGGGTATAGGCAGTATGACTATATCGGACCACGCACCGGTATGGGTGGTGGTGCCGGGCGTTCAGGCTGAGGTTAAGGATAAGAGGTGGACATTAAATGCAAATGTATTGCTAGACGCGGAGGTGGTAGAGGGCTGTAGGCATGTGTTGAAGGAATATTTGGAACTTAACATTGAATCGGGACCACCATTAAACATAGTCTGGGATGCTATGAAGGCGGTCTCGAGGGGTTTTTTCTTGCAAACAGCTAGTAAACGAGCGAAGGTTCGACGGTTGCAGTTGGCGAGTTGTCTGGAGAAAATTAAGCATTTGGAGCAGCGGCATAAGGCTAGAGGCTCCCCAATAGTTTTGGAGGAATTACGCAGAGCGAGAATGCAACTGGATGCTTTATATTCCGAACATCTTAGCTTTCTACAATCGCGGAGGCAAGTTAGCTCGTATGAGTTCACCAACAAGGCAGGCCGTCTCCTTGCTATGCAGCTACGGAGGCGTAAAATGGATCGTGCTATCACACATGTGCGTGATGGGAAGGGTGATATGCTATCCACCTCAGAAAGCATACGTAGGCGTTTTGGGGAGTTCTACCAAGCTTTGTACGCGCAAGATATTAACCCTTCTGAAAAGGCTATTAATGAGTACTTGGAGGGCAGTGAGTTACCCTCACTGACAAGTCAGCAATGCGCCATGCTGGAAGAACCAGTGACCCCAATTGAGATTCAAAAAGCTATTCAAGGCCTGCCTTCCTGTAAATCTCCGGGGCTGGATGGTCTTCCTAATGAATTTTACAAGAAATTTGCTCTGGAATTGGCGCCTCTTCTGGCGGACCTGTTTAATCAGATTGGCAGGGGTGAACCATTGCCACCGTCTATGATGGAGGCATGGATAGCTGTACTGCCAAAGCCAGATAAGGATCCCACAGAGTGTGGCTCCTATCGCCCAATTTCAGTATTAAACGCCGATGTAAAAATTCTAGCCAAAGTGTTGGCTAATCGATTAGCGCCCTTACTACCGGCAATAATACATCCAGACCAGGTGGGGTTTGTCGCGTACAGGAAGGCAATGGACAACATACGGCGGGTGATAGATATAATGTACCTGGCCAAGCGAAATCAGAGGCCTCTGAGCCTTCTCAGCTTAGATGCTGAGAAGGCCTTTGACAGAGTACATTGGCCGTTTATGTATAAGGTAATGGAAACATTTGGGATTGGGCCGCGGTTTAGAGGCTGGATCCAAGCTTTTTATGAATCCCCTAAAGCATGTGTGAGGGTAAACGGGGGCAATTCTGATATGATCACGCTCCACAGAGGCACGCGACAAGGCTGCCCCTTATCTCCAATGCTGTTCGCCATGGTCATGGAACCTTTTGCTTCAAGAGTCAGAATAAATCGGGGCATTCCTGGGGTCAACGTGGCAGGGAGAGAACATAAAATGGCTTTGTTCGCAGACGACGTGCTGCTTTTTGTCACACGGCCTCAGGCTGCCTTCCCGAATCTTATGAGAGCCATTAGTGAATATTCGGAGGTCTCTGGCTTTAAGGTAAATATGACGAAATCAGAGGCACTGAATGTAACACTACCTGAAGGGTTGGTGGAATCCCTACAATCGTCCTACGCTTTTCGATGGGCCCCGAAAGGAATCCGTTACTTGGGAGTGAATTTAACAGCTAATCTATCTGACCTTTTCACAGCAAACTACAAAGGGTTGGCTAGAGTTCTTTCGGCCGACTTGGACAGATGGGGGGACTTGGAGTTATCATGGTTTGGCAGAATAGCTACTGTTAAGATGAATGTGTTGCCACGCTTACTATACCTATTCCAAGTCCTCCCGATAGTGCTACCTAGAAGGTTCCTTGCAACCCTGCAAGATCGTATTGTACGTTTTATTTGGGCAGGGAAGAGGCCGCGTCTATCACGTTCTCTTTTGTATCAGGATAAAAGATGGGGAGGGTTGGGGGTACCTAACCTGGCCTGGTACTACCGAGCAGCCCAAGCACGCGCAGCCATTGAATGGTTCCAGGGGTATCCCGATAGACAATGGGTACACATAGAGCAGCAGTCTGCGGGCCCGAGACCACTTGAGACACTAATGTGGCTTCCTAGCCCGTTTAGATCAATTGGGGAGGGGGCATGTCCAGCCATTCAGGTAACGCTCTCATACTGGGATAGTATCTTTCCCCGGAAAAAATGTATGCTATCACGTCTGTCCCCGATAGCATTTAACCCAATGTTCTACCCTGGGACTGAAACAGGAGTGTTCACCAGATGGTATGGAGAGGGTTTGAGAACCTGGGGACAGTTGTTTGAGGGCAATTCATTGTTGTCTTTCGATGAAGCTGTGGCCCGATTCCCGGTAGTGGGAAGGGACGAATATGCATATCGACAAGTAACCCACTTCCTCACCACACGGGCAATCAGGGAGGTGGTAGCCAGGGAAAAGTTGCCTCTGGAAGCAATATGTGAAGGGCACGCAGCGACGAGTGGCTTAATATCTCGCTTATACAGTTGTATTAGACTGCAGGCGCCACGATACACACTTCACAGAGGGGGATGGCGGAGGGAGCTGGGCATGGAGATCTCGGAGGCTGAGTGGGAGAGGATAGAACGGGCAGCGGTGAGAGTGTCCACTCATGTACCCTTCAAGGAAAATGCTATCAAGGTGCTGTTCCGGTGGTATTTGACGCCGGAGCGTCTCCGGCGCATATACCCCACCTTGTCTGGTGAGTGCTGGAGGGGTTGTGGGGTTAAGGGCACTATGGGGCATATGTGGTGGGCGTGTGCAAAGATACGGGCATTCTGGAAATCCATTCAGAATCGATTACAGAAATGGATGGGATGCCCTATTCCTTGGAATCCTGCCTTTTTCTTGTTCTCGGTTAAGGAGGCAAGCCTTTCACATGACCAGCAGATATTGACGAGGTATGCAACAAGTGCAGCTAGGATTGTAATCGCCTCTTGTTGGAAAATGTCTAAGACTCCTCCAATAGCGAGATGGCTTTCTAAATTAAGGTATGTTTGTGAGATGGAGAGGCTTCTAGCGGAGCGGCGTAACCAAACCTGCAGGTGGCATGCGATCTGGGAGCCTTTCCTAAAAAATGTTTAGTATAACTGAGGACAGAGACTGGTAACAAGGTGGTTGGGTGGTTTGAATAGGCTGGGGGGAAGGTGGGAGGGGGGAGTTGGGGGATCATGGGGGGAAAATCTGAAAGTTTATAAAATAATGAAGTTCTATTGTGTTGTTCTTTGCAGTTTGGAATCTTATTTCTTGACGTTTCTTGTAGTGCTTTGAATTATGTACTTGTGTATAATGCTTTCCTGTTGCATTCTGTACTGATTCTTTAATTTGACAATAAAGACTTCATGCAAATTAAAAAAAAATCCCATACCATTCTCGTAGCTTTTCTTTGCACCGCTTCGATTCTTTTTACATCCTTAGCAAGATACGGCCTCCAAAACTGAACACAATACTCTAGATGGGGCCTCACCAACGACTTATACAGAGGCATCAACACCCCCTTTCTTCTGCTGGTCACACCTCTCTCTATACAGCCCAACAACCTTCTAGATACAGCCACCGCCTTGTCACACTGTTTCGTCACCTTCAAATCCTCAGATACTATCACCCCAAGGTCCCTCTCCCCGTCTGAACCTATCACACTCTCGCCACCTAACACATACGTCTCCCGTGGATTTCTATTCCCTAAGTGCATCACTTTGCATTTCTTCGCATTGAATTTTAATTGCCAGACCTTAGACCATTGTTCTAGCTTCTTCAAATCCTTTTTCATGTTTTCCACTCCCTCCGGGGTGTCCACTCTGTTACAGATCTTAGTATCATCCGCAAATAGGCAAACTTTACCTTCTAACCCTTCAGCAAGGTCACTCACAAATATATTGAACAGAATCGGCCCCAGCACCGATCCTCGATTGTCTCAGGTGTAGTATATTTTTTGTTTCTATATAGGATTGTAACTGAGCAAACACAACTGTTTCTAATATTTTAGATAAAAATGAGAGATTAGACACCGGACGGTAATTACCTGGGGAGTATGGATCTAAAGAGGAATTTTTAAAACTAGGTTTTACCAAGGCTTCTTTAAGAGCTTTTGGAACTATCCCCTCTATAAGACTTCTTTTTAAGTGAGTTTGTAGTTCTAACGATGAACTTTTTAGCTAATTTGATGGTATCGGATCTAACGAACTGTAAGTAGGTGAGATATGCGACATTAATTTTTGAAAAGATATTAATGATGGAATCTCGAATTGGTGTCATGCTCCTGATAAAGATGAAGTGGGCATCTCCTCTGCATTTATATCCTTAGCAAACTGAGATCTTAACTTATCAATTTTGGAAATGAAAAATTTCGCTAATGTTTCCGATTCTATATATAATTTCTCTTTACTTGTACCTGGCTTTGATGTTAGATGTTTCATAATGAGGAATAACTGTTTAGATGAATTTGAAGCCTCCTGTATTTGCTTAGAAAAATAAGTAGTTTTTGCTATCTTTATCTGCATTATACAGTAACGTTGACATTGCTTGCATTTATCTTTTAGTTCTATTGTTTTTCCCTTGCGCCATAGTCGTTTACATTTGCTGTTTACATAATTTTAAACCGGGATGATACCACGGTTGAGATTGTTTCGTCCTTTGTTTCAATATTTTCACAGGAGCAACGTTGTCAAATGCTGCCGAAAGAACCTGGTTCCAAGTAGTAATCTGTTCTTCCAATGATAAATGAGAGAAATGTATTGGAAACCTTTCTGATAATGGGGGCAAAGTAGAAGGATCTATCTTTCGTAAACCTCTTCGTTGAATAGTGGATGAAATACGTCTCTGTATTGGTTTAGAAAATAATAATTTAAAGTGAAGGAAAAAATGATCTGACCAGGACACTGGTACAGTTCCAATCTTTGTACATTTGAACTCCTCTGGCACGCATGTCATAACTAAATCCAATGTATGACCAGCTTTATGAGTGGGTCCTTTTAAATATCATGTTATATCAATATCTTGTAAACATTTTAAAAATTTCTTAGAACGTAAGTTTAATCGATCATTTAAATTAATATTAAAATCACCCCATATTAGGAGATTGGGAAACTTTACTACTGCATCTGCTAATGATTGGTAAATATTCTCCCAGTCTTCACCTGTAGCAGAGGGAGCACAATACGTCTAGCCCCGTCTTTAGCCATTTTCAAGTCCAAACTCAGAACCCACCTCACTGCTTTTGACTCCTAACTCACTTACCCTGTCCTTTATCCTCACCTCTTATTCCCTTACCCTTAATTGTTCTGTCTGTTTACCTGTCTTATCTAGATTGTAAGCTCTTTGAGCAGGGACTGTCTTCTGTGTATGGTGTACAGAGCTGCGAATGCCTTGTAGCGCTATAGAAATGATAAGTAGATAGAATATAGGAGAAGTGTATGAAAAGTAGTATTGGCTGTACTATTTGTAATAGAAGAAGCTCTGACTAAGAAAGGCCATGCTCAGAAATCTCCTTAACTTTAAGGTTTGAAGCATAAAAGTAAGCTAATCCACCTCCACGCTTACCCACCCGAGATATATAGCTCACTGAATAACCTATTGGTAAACATTGAAATAAATAGGACTCTTCTCCAGAGAGAATCCAGGTCTCTGTTATCGCAAAGAGATCAAGCTGATAAGATTGTATAAGATCCATGATATAATTGTACTTACGTTTCAAGGACCGACAGTTTACCAGTGCTAATGACAGGGAAGAGGGAGAAGGGTTATCATCAAGAACTAACCTTGTGGAAATTGGAGGAAATGTTAAAAAGCGTGGCCTATCCATAGTGATATTTTTCCGACTTGGCCGCCAGCCCCATTGTACTGGGATATGGGAAGTTTCCAAAGGCAGAGGTAAAGAAACGTGAGGCGGCATGAGAAATTCACTAGACAAGACCAAAAAGTGGAAATAAAATGGCAGCTAGCCCGCTTATAGGTACTATCCAAATTAATCTTCTCACCAGTCATCTTTTGTTTCGCTTCATAATTTGAAACTTGCGTGTGCTTAATTGCAAGATCATAAAAAATCTCAACAAAGTGCCTTAAAGATATGACACCCTTCGTTGCACGCCCCAAGGAGCAAACCTAAGAAGCAGCACCTGCTCCTCAGGCGCGCACTTGCTTTGGTGTCGAAGGACGCTGGTGCACGGGTCACGTGACCCCCGCCCGAAAGCGGAACTTAGTATATGCAAAAGAACTTCCAAATAATTTTGGTGTCGAAGGACGCTGGTGCGCGGGCCACGTGACCCCGCCCGAAATTTCAGTAAAATGACTGATGAGAACCAAGACTTAGAAAAAGATACAATCGCTAATATAGCATCAGCACAAAAAATGACAAACAATACTCTGTCACAAGAGATCACATAAAAGGGACCTATAGATGTCAAATAATATAGCAGAAAACAGAATCCTGAGGGACCTCCCCCCCCCTCCAGCATACTAAACCACGGCGACTCTCCCTGGAAAAAAACCCCAAAAATTCATATTTGATGGAGAAAACCTTTTAAAAAGGAGGAAAACCACTGCAAATCTGTCCCCATCTATACTTATATCTTGTAAGCATTTTAAGAGGACCTGAGCTAATATTTATTTATTCATTCAGGGGCCCTTTTACAAAGCAGCGGTAAACCTATCATGGGCTTACCACTTGCTAAAAAGGAAGTACTGCTGGGCTACTACAGAATCCCGGCGATAGTTCCCATCCTCAGCACGCTGTCATATCCGGCGCTACAAAAATATTTTTATTTTTGTAGCGCCGGTGTGTACCTGGCGGTAATCGGGCAGTGTCACGTACTGCCCGGTTACCGCGGAAGCCCTTACTGCTACCTCAATGGGTGGTGGTAAGGGCTCCCCCCCCCCCTCTTGAAATGACGGTGCGGCAAGTGCTTCATGGCTATTTCCGCAAGAAAAGAAAGACCTACCTTTTACCTGCTGCGGTAAAAAGGGGACCTCGGCACAAGTCAAAAACACACGCAGCTTGGTAAAAGGGGCCCTCGGTCTTATATCCCACACGGTTTTGATTCAACGTGGCTTACTCAGTCAAAAGCAGCTGAGGATGTGTCTCCAGGAAGTTCTGCTAGGGAGAGAAGGGTAAGGTTAGGGTGAAGGACACAGATCTCACACATCACCTAGATAAGATTTTAAACAATGAGGAGGAGGAGCCAGCTGTCTTAGTACAAGTGGGTACCAAAAACATAGGAAAGTGTGGGAGGGAAGTCATGGAAGCCAAACTTAGGCTCTTGGATAGAAAGATGAAATCCAGAAGCTCCAGAGTAACATTCTCAGAAATATTCCCTCTTCCACATTCAGGACCCAGAGCTCCAGTTTCAATATGTGGGTGAGAGAATGGTACAGGGAACAAGGATTTAGATTTGTTAGGAACTGGACAACATTGTGGGGAAGTTGACAGTTGCTCAGGAGCACACGGGTTAGGATTAGGTACCTTTAAAAGAATGGCATCCCAAAAGGGAAGTTGCAACAAAGGCAGGAGTAGGCCAGATGCCACTGAGGGAAGAGAAGATGGAGAGTAAAGACTGTTAACTATCCCTGTCAACTAGTAAGCAAGCTGTAAATACAGACAAAAAACACACTTTGCAATGTCTGTATACAACTCCTAGAAGCTTGAAAAATAAGACGGGAGTTAAAGTATATTGCACTAATTGAAAGATAGATATAAAAGGCAACACAGAGATCTGTGAAAGGAAGATAACCAATGGAAGACTCTGATATCAGGGTACAAATTATATCACCATGCTAGAGTGGACTAAACTGGAGGGTGGTGGTTCAATATGTTAACGAGGATACTGAGTGGAACAGAATAAAAATTCAGCAGGAAACAGATTGCAAAGTGGATAGAGAGAGGTCAGAAACAGTGAGAGATACAGGGAAGATTATAAAACTTGGTAAAGGATGAGAGACAATAGATATTAAAGAAGGTGAAGGAAAGAGAGAGCGACATGGGATAGGGGTGAATAACAGAAAGAGAAGAAATGAAAAAAATAAAGAGAACACACACAAAAAAGGAGAAAAGTAAAAATAAGAAAAATAGAACAAACACATTATCTACACAACAAGATTTAGAAGTCAGAGGCTTTGATTATAACTGCTCATTCTCACTATCCCTGGTCCAGAGGATAAGTTTGTATCACCTCATTACTAGCTTTAATCGTAGCTTCATCAGATGCTTCAGGCAGTTCCTCACATGTGCCTGTGGTGGTCAGATTTCCTCTTTCCTCAATTCCTGGAGGCTTAGTCCTGAATCCCTCTTGCTCAAATCGGATTAAAATGTCAGGCTTGACATTGTGGGAGCCTATTACAGAAAAAAAAAAACAGCACGAGTCAGATTCTATATATGGCGCTTAAAAAAATCCACGCAGAACTCATTTCCACCTATGCATAAGCTATAAGGTTTAGGCACGGTACACAGAATATGCTCGGTTCATATCCCAGCGCCTAAAACTACCCGCGCGTAGAGTTAAGCGGACTGGGCCATATTTGATAAGAATGTGCGTAAATTTGGGAATGCCCATTTCCCCCCACCCATGGTCACATCCCTTTGAACTGAACAGTTTAGAATTTAGATGCAGTTCATTACAGCATACGCTTAACGAGTTATGCGCATAAATTCTAATTATTGCTCATTATTGCTTGTTAAATGCTGTTGGAAATGCTGATTAGCTTATTAAACCAATTAAGTTACGCATTTTGATATGAAATACGCTTAGATTTTGGCGCCAAATGCGAGGTGTGAGATATAGAATCTGTCCCAATTTGTTTAGAAAAAAAATTATCACAAGGCCTGTAAGTGCCCAGAATAATAATGTTTTCACAGGCAGCTCCACTGGTACAGAACCGAAAAAGAGGGGTACTTGACAGCATCTGCTTTATAGAGGGAAACAGATTCTTATCCCACCAGTTCTGAATTCCTAAATAATCCAGGCTGACTTTAATAAGATGTGCTGGAGGAATTTTATACTAACTTGTTACAGGAGGCTGAGTCTGTTCAGACGTCTCTGATTTAGGAGGATCCATCAAGGGGAGATCTTCCTCTTGTTTAACACTCAGCGAGATCACAGATGTTACAATCGGAAGGCCTGTTAAGAAAAATAATAATACTAAATTAGGAAATGGATTTTAAGTCTCCAAATGTCTGGAGACTTTGATCTGAAAATTCAGAGACCTTCAAATCCAAAACATCTACTTACTCTTCATGGAATCATCTGTGTTTTCTTTTCCCTCCCACTCAAAATGTTGAGTGAAATATTTCTTGTCTTCCTTTTGTATCTTGAACATAACATCAGGATTAACAATTGAATAACCTGTAAATAAATAGGAAAATGGCATTTAAAATTTATATGAAGAAGGTCCTGGGGACCTCCCAGGTCCACCCCGATCTTCCCAGGGCCCTTCCTCCAAGTGCCAAGGGTTTCCAGGTGCTTTTTGGCTAGGATCAGGTGGAGGAATGCTGGCTTCGGCCTAACCCCTGGTAAGCCTTTCCTCAGCTGAGAGGTGCCCAGCTCTACCACCGGCTGTCTTTCAGGTGCTGTGGAGGACTTGTAGCTCATCTGCATATCCTTTACAGCCTTCTCCGGGGTGACTCCCAGGTCCACTCCGCTCCACTCAGGGCCTCCGCTCTAGGGCATTTTTCTCTTTACATTTATTTTTCTCCCAGTTACTATTTATGGCTCCAGAACACTTTTTCTTCTTGGTACTGTCCCTTCCTAATCTGTTTCTCCATCTGAAACCTCTGTACACTGCAGGAACACACTGTCCACCCTCTGTATTCATCATCTCACCATCTCTTTTTTCCTCTTCCTTTTTCTCAGTTCTCAACCTTCAACATTTCCTTCCTTCCTTCCATTCATCCATCTCCTTTCTATCTGAGTACATCTCACCTTCGTCGCTGTCATCGTACCTCTCCTACTTTACTCCGTACTCTCTTGCTCCTTCTCCTGCTCTCCGCTGGGGACATTAATCTCAATCCTGGTCCTCCACATCAGCTCTCATCCTATTTGTGCAGGTCACACCGTGATATCTCCAGTCTAATTTCTGTTCCTCTCCTCCCCCTCCTTCCCTGCCTTTCTCTTGCGCTCTGTGGAATGCCCGCTCTGTCTGTAAGAAACTTTCCTATATCCATGACCTCTTTATCTCTTGTACTCTCCATCTGCTTGCTCTAACTGAAACTTGGCTTTACCCTGAAGACTCTGCTTCAGTCACGGCCCTATGCCATGGAGTTTATCTTTTCTCCCATACTCCTCGCCCGGTTGGCCGCGGAGGTGGTGTCGAGCTACTACTCTCACCCTCTTGTAGATTTCATCCTCTTCTTCTACCTCAGCCTCACTGTTTTTCTTCCTTCAAAGTCCACTCCATCCGTCTATTTGCTCCTCTGCCTCTCCGAGTAGCAGTCATTTATCGACCCCCTGATAAGTCCCTTTCTTCCTTTCTCACTGACTTTGATGCTTGGCTTTCCTTCTTTCTTGAACCTTCATCTCCTTTCCTCATTCTTGGGGATTTTAACAATCATGCTAATGATCCCTCTGACTCTTATGCTTCGCAGTTCCTTGCTTTAACATCCTCTTTCAATCTTCAACTGTGCTCCACTGCCCCCACTCACCAGAATGGCCACTGTCTTGATCTTATCTTCTTCTCAAATTGCTCACTCTCCAGTTTCTGTGCCTCAACTCTTCCCCTCTCTGACCATCATTTGATAACTTACACGCTTAAACACCCTCCTCCCCAGTCCCGTCCAATCTTAACCAATACATTTAGGAATCTTCAGGCTATTGACCCTTCTACTCTGTCCTCCAATGTTTCAAATCTCCTCTCTACCACTATGTTATCCAAATCCTGTCTTGTTGGGCAGACTGGATGGACCGTGCAGGTCTTTTTCTGCTGTCATCTACTATGTTACTATGTAAGTCTGTCAATGAGGCTGTCTCTTCCTATAATACTATTCTGTCTTCTGCTCTGGATACTCTCGCTCCTCCCATTCCCCGTTCTATAAAACGTACCAAACCCCAGCCTTGGCTGACCTCTAGAATCCGCTAGCTATGTTCCTGTGCCCTGTCAGGAACGCCTATGTACGCACCCCCTTTCTAGATCCACGCATAAGTTTAAATGCCAAATAGCACTGATAATTGATCATTAGTGCCCAAGTACTGGTGCTAATTGGCTCATTGAGCAATTAAATTGCAATGCCTTCAATTTTTAGGACCATATACAGAAGTAGGGCAAACTATTTATTTTGGGCTGTTTGTATTGTCCTGAGAAGGCTTGGAGAGAGGAGGGAGCTTTAGTTTGAGGTCTGATTGATATGAATTGTTGGAGGTTATCTGGTGCTTCATTTCTATTCGTGAACCTCTAAGCTGAAATCCTCCTATGTTGATTCTGATACTATAGATTGTATTCTCTTGTTACTATGTAAGCCGCATTGAGCCTGCGATGAGCGGGAAAGCGTGGGGTACAAATGTAATGAATAAATAAATAAAATAAATAAGTCACGGCACGTGTCAAACTTCTCTGTGATATCTGGTTACCATCTGAAGGGGTTACACATTGTATGGGTTAATTGACCAGTGAGCAGCTGACAGTCAGGCCCTGTATACAGAAGTTGTAGTTCTCAGCAAGAAGGGTCAAAATGTTGTTGTATAGTAAAGGGAGACAGACTGCAGCTGGTCTTGTATGAAGCCTGTACTTTAAGGTAAACATTTTATCTCACAGCAAAGAGCGTCAGAAGCCAGGTCTCAATTTCAGGTGCCCCTGGGACCTGGTACCTGGGATTTTTCCAGCTCCGATAAAATAACAGCACCCATCCTATAATGTGCCTATGTGATAGATGATGAATGTGACATATTTACCTTGTGATGTGAGGATGTCATGAATCTCCTCGACAACCTTCTTGTACAGCTCCTTCTGCCATTCTCCCAGACTATACAATTCCATTTCCGAGAAATAAGCAGCAACATCCTTGAATGTGACCAATGTCTGGAACAGAAGACAGGACACTGTCAGTCACAGTTTCGTTATCATGGTTGTGTAACAGACTGTTACATTTATTTATTCATTGGGATTTATTAACTACCTTTATGAAGAGATTCACCCAAGGCGGTGTAGAGCAGGTACAGTTTAACATAAAACTTACATTTTTTTTTAACAGCATAACAATAATAAAATAATCAAGAATAAACATAAATACAATAAATGAGGTAAACTTGAAAACAGTAAATTGAAACCTAATAACAGTATCAAAAATATCCACATTTAACAGAACTGAAATTCAAATACCACAGATATAATACAATGTTAGCATAATAATACACCTAATAAGCATTCGAACATTCAACCAACATAGATATGATGCTAATGATCCTATATAATAAAGCTCACCTCCAACGTTCTGAGGCTGCCTGGTGGCTTCCGGTGGTGGTGTGGTGTCCCTCGTGGAGTAGATATCCGGTGGTGGTGTCAATCATGTAGATAATCGTGATGTCAGCGAGAGGGGAGGAGCCACGAGTGTCCAATGTGGAGGTGGAGTAGGGAAACGTCAGGGAGAGGGGAGGAGCCGTGAGTGTCCAATGTGGAGGTGGAGGAGTAGGGAAATGTCACGGAGAGGGGAGGAGCCACGAGTGTCCTCCCCCTGCCAACCGCCCCCGACATCCCTCTCCTCTCCCTAACTGCTGCCGCCCTCCCGAAACTCCCCCCAGCTGACGAAACAACCGCCGCCCCTTGGAGCCTCAGTTGGGCCTGCCTGCCTGCCTCCGGAATTAGCGGGCATGGAGCAGCTGAAATAAGAAGAGCGGAAGCCGCTTCAGCGTTCACAGAGCAGCTGAAACAAGAAGAGCAGGAGCCCAACTAAGAAGACACTGACAGCTGCGGTAAAAACGAAGACCCACAGGCGCTTGCCACTGAGAGCAGAACAGCAGTACTGAAAAAAGGTAACCCAGCAAAAAAAAAAAAAAAAAAAAACACACAAACACACTGAGGATGAAGAAACGGATAGGAAAAGGGGAAATTGAATGAGAATCTGTAACGTGGAGGGGCATAATCGAATGGGGCCACCCATCTATAAGGGCAGCCACCTCTAAGGGTGGCGCCGTAAACAGGCATCCCCGACCGTATTATCAAAACAAGATGGGCGGCCATCTTTTGTTTCGATAATACAGTCGGAGCCGGCCAAATCTTACATTTGGGTCTGCCCCAGAGATAGCTGCCCTTAGAGATGGCCGACATCGTTTTTCGCCAATAATGGAAACCAGAGCCGGCCATCTCAGACCCGGCCAAATCCAAACCATTTGGTGGTGGGAGGAGCCAGTATTTGTTAGTGCACTGGTCCCCCTCACATGACAGGACACCAACCGGGCACCCTAGGGGGCACTGCAGTGGACTTCACAAATTGCTCGCAGGTACATAGCTCCCTTCCCTTGGGTGCTGAGTCCCCCAAATCCCCCCCCCAAAAACCCACTCCCCACAACTGTACACCACTACCATAGCCCTTATGGGTGAAGGGGGGCACCTACATGTGGGCACAGTGGGTTTCTGGAGGGTTTTGAAGGGCTCACATTTACCACCACAAGTGTAACAGGAAGGGGGGATGGGCCTGGGTCCACCTGCCTGAAGTGCACTGCAGTACCCACTAAAACTGCTCCAGGGACCTGCAAACTGCTGTCATGGAGCTGGGTACAACATTTGAGGCTCGCAAAAAATTTTTTTAAAGTTGCTTTTTTTTGGGTGGGAGGGGGTTAGTGGCCATTGGGGGAGTACGGGGACGTCATCCCTGATTCCCTCCGGTGGTTAACTGGTCAGTTTGGGCACTTTTTTGAGGCTTGGTCCTGAAAATAAATGGACCAAGTAAAGCCGGCCAAATGCTCGTCAGGGCCGGCCTTCTTTTTTCCATTATCGGGCGAAGCCGGCCATCTCTTAACCATGCCCCGCCTTCGGTACACTGCTGACACGCCCCTTAAACTTTCGCCAGCCCTGCAACGGAAAGCAGTTGAGGATGGCCAAAATCGGCTTTCCATTAGGACGATTTGGCCGCACCTAGGAGAAGGGCGGCCATCTCCCGATTTGTGTTGGAAGATGGCCGCCCTTCTCTTTCGAAAATAAGCAGGCTAATAACGTAGTAGATGATGGCAGAAAAAGACCTTCACGGTCCATCCAGTCTGCCCAACAAGATAAACTCATATGTGCTACTTTTTGTGTATACCTTACCTTGATTTGTATCTGCCATTTTCAGGGCACAGACCATAGAAGTCTGCCCAGCACTAGCCTCACCTCCCAACCACTAGCCCCGCCTCCCACCACTGGCTTTGCCACCCAATCTCGGTTAAGCTTCTGAGGATCCATTCCTTCTGAACAGGATTCCTTTATGTTTATCCAACGCATGTTTGAATTCCGTTACCGTTTTCATCTCCACCACCTCCCGCGGGAGGGCATTCTAAGTATCCACCACTCTCTCCGTGAAAAAATACTTCCTGACATTTTTCTTGAGTCTACCCCCCATCAATCTCATTTCATGTCCTCTAGTTCTACCGCCTTCCCACCTCCGGAAAAGGTTCGTTTGCGGATTAATACCTTTCAAATATTTGAACGTCTGTATCATATCACCCCTCTTTCTCCTTTGGTATACATGTTCAGGTCCGCAAGTCTCAACTCATATGTCTTGTAACGCAATTCCCATACCATTCTCGTAACTTTTCCTTGCAGTGCTTCTTTTTACGTCCTTAGCAAGATACGGCCTCCAAAACTGAACACAATACTCCAGGTGGGGCCTCACCAACGACTTATACAGGGGCATTAAAACCACTTTTCTTCTGCTGGTCATAAGTACATAAGTACATAAGTAGTGCCATACTGGGAAAGACCAAAGGTCCATCTAGCCCAGCATCCTGTCACCGACAGTGGCCAATCCAGGTCAAGGGCACCTGGCAGGCTCCCCAAACGTAAAAACATTCCAGACAAGTTATACCTAAAAATGAGGAATTTTTCCAGTCCATTTAATAGCGGTCTATGAACTTGTCCTTTAGGAATCTATCTAACCCCTTTTTAAACTCCGTCAAGCTAACCGCCCGTACCACGTTCTCCGGCAATGAATTCCAGAGTCTAATTACACGTTGGGTGAAGAAAAATTTTCTCCGATTCGTTTTAAATTTACCACACTGTAGCTTCAACTCATGCCCTCTAGTCCTAGTATTTTTGGATAGCGTGAACAGTCGCTTCACATCCACCCGATCCATTCCACTCATTATTTTATACACTTCTATCATATCTCCCCTCAGCCGTCTCTTCTCCAAGCTGAAAAGCCCTAGCCTTCTCAGCCTCTCTTCATAGGAAAGTCGTCCCATCCCCACTATCATTTTCGTCGCCCTTCGCTGTACCTTTTCCAATTCTACTATATCTTTTTTGAGATACGGAGACCAGTACTGAACACAATACTCCAGGTGCGGTCGCACCATGGAGCGATACAACGGCATTATAACATCCGCACACCTGGACTCCATACCCTTCTTAATAACACCCAACATTCTATTCGCTTTCCTAGCCGCAGCAGCACACTGAGCAGAAGGTTTCAGCGTATCATCGACGACGACACCCAGATCCCTTTCTTGATCCGTAACTCCTAACGCGGAACCTTGCAAGACGTAGCTATAATTCGGGTTCCTCTTACCCACATGCATCACTTTGCACTTGTCAACATTGAACTTCATCTGCCACTTGCACGCCCATTCTCCCAGTCTCGCAAGGTCCTCCTGTAATCGTTCACATTCCTCCTGCGACTTGACGACCCTGAATAATTTTGTGTCATCGGCGAATTTAATTACCTCACTAGTTATTCCCATCTCTAGGTCATTTATAAATACATTAAAAAGCAGCGGACCCAGCACAGACCCCTGCGGGACCCCACTAACTACCCTCCTCCACTGAGAATACTGGCCACGCAATCCTACTCTCTGCTTCCTATCTTTCAACCAGTTCTTAATCCATAATAATACCCTACCTCCGATTCCATGACTCTGCAATTTCTTCAGGAGTCTTTCGTGCGGCACTTTGTCAAACGCCTTCTGAAAATCCAGATATACAATATCAACCGGCTCCCCATTGTCCACATGTTTGCTTACCCCCTCAAAAAAATGCATTAGATTGGTGAGGCAAGACTTCCCTTCACTAAATCCGTGCTGACTTTGTCTCATCAGTCCATGTTTTTGTATATGCTCTGCAATTTTATTCTTAATAATAGCCTCCACCATCTTGCCCGGCACCGACGTCAGACTCACCGGTCTATAATTTCCCGGATCTCCTCTGGAACCTTTCTTAAAAATCGGAGTAACATTGGCTACCCTCCAGTCTTCCGGTATTACACTCGATTTTAGGGACAGATTGCATATTTCTAACAGTAGCTCCGCAAGTTCATTTTTTAGTTCTATTAATACTCTGGGATGAATACCATCAGGTCCCGGTGATTTACTACTCTTCAGCTTGCTGAACTGACCCATTACATCCTCCAAGGTTACAGAGAATTTGTTTAGTTTCTCCGACTCCCCCGCTTCAAATATTCTTTCCGGCACCGGTGTCCCCCCCAAATCCTCCTCGGTGAAGACCGAAGCAAAGAATTCATTTAATTTCTCCGCTACGGCTTTGTCCTCCTTGATCGCCCCTTTAACACCATTTTCGTCCAGCGGCCCAACCGACTCTTTGGCCGGTTTCCTGCTTTTAATGTATCTAAAAAAGTTTTTACTATGTATTTTTGCTTCCAACGCTAATTTCTTCTCAAAGTCCTTTTTTGCCCTCCTTATCTCCGCTTTGCATTTGGCTTGGCATTACTTATGATCTATCCTGTTACTTTCAGTTGGTTCTCTTCTCCACTTTCTGAAGGATTGTTTTTTGGCTCTAATGATTTCCTTTATCTTACTGTTTAGCCACGCCGGCTGACGTTTAGTCTTTTTTCCCTTTTTCCTAATACGTGGAATATATTTGTCCTGAACCTCCAGGATGGTGTTTTTAAACAGCATCCACGCCTGATGCAAGTTTTTTACTCTGCGAGCTGCTCCTTTCAGTCTTTTTTTCACCATTTTTCTCATTTTGTCGTAATCACCTTTTCTATAGTTAAACGCTAGCGTACTTGATTTCCTAGTTTCACTTCCTTCAATGCCAATATCAAAACCGATCATATTATGATCACTGTTATCAAGCGGCCCTCGTATCGTTACCCCCTGCACTAGATCATGAGCACCACTAAGGACTAAGTCTAGTATTTTTCCTTCTCTTGTCGGCTCCTGAACTAGCTGTTCCATGAAGCTGTCCTTGATTTCATCAAGAAATCTTATGTCCCTTGCGTGTACAGATGTTACATTACCCCAGTCTATATGCGGGTAATTGAAATCCCCCATTATTATTGTGTTGCCCAGTTTGTTTGCGTCCCTGATTTCCTTTAACATTTCCGCATCCGTCTGTTCCGCATCCTCTCTCTATACAGCCTAGCAACCTTCTAGCTACAGCTACCGCCTTGTGACACTGTTTCGTCACCTTCAGATCCTCAGATACTATCACCCCAAGATCCCTCTCCCCATCCGTACATATCAGACTCTCACCGCCTAACACATACGTCTCCTGTGGATTTCTACTCCCTAAGTGCATCACTTTGCATTTCTTCGCATTGAATTTTAATTGCCAAACCTTAGACCATTCTTCTAGCTTCCACAGATCCTTTTTGATGTTTTCCACTCCCTCCCTGGTGTCCACTCTGTTACAAATCTTAGTATCATCCGCAAAAAGGCAAACTTTACCTTCTAACCTTTCGGCAATGTCACTCACAAACATATTGAACAGAATCGGCCCCAGAACCAATCCCTGAGGCACTCCAATCCCTGAGGCACTTTCCCTCCTCCGAGCGAATTCCATTAACCACCACCCTCTGGCGTCTGTCCGTCAACCAGTTCCTAATCCAGTTCACCATGTCGGGTCCTATCTTCAGCCTGTCAAGTTTATGCAAGAGCCTCCTGTGGGGAACCGTGTCAAAAGCTTTGCTGAAATCTAAGTAGATTACTTCTATAGCATGTCCCTGACTCAATTCTCCGGTCATCCAGTCAAAGAATTCAATGAGATTCGTTTGGCACGATTTCCCTTTGGTAAAACCATGTTGTCTCGGATCTTGCAACTTATTGGCTTTCAGGAAATTCATTATCCTTTCCTTCAGCATCGCTTCAATTACTTTTCCAATAACCAAGGTGAGGCTTACCAGCCTGAAGTTTCCAGCTTCTTCCCTATCACCACTTTTGTGAAGAGGGACTACGTCCGCCGTTCTCCAATCCCACGGAGAAACCACATGCCAACAGAATTTTTCACCTTAGTTAGAGATGCAGAATATGACTCTCATCTCATAGAAAATATGGAACCACAAAAAAACACACAGACAAAACTTGAAAGCAGAGATACCGGATGCTGCAACGTCAGGCAACACCAGAGAAACAGAAAGAAATGTATGTCCTTCTGTACAGTGCAAAATAAAGATGTCATATAAATTCTCAACACATATAATTCAATCACCAAGGGGCTCATTTTCAAAGCACTTAGGCTTACATAGGTTACTACATAACTTTGTAAGCCTATGTTCTTTGAAAATACGCCTGCACACTGAAAATAAAATCATTTTTCATAACTTTGTTGTCTGGAGATTATACTTTTCTAATCATCTTCTTCCCAGTCTCTGGTTCTGCTTCCTTTTGTCTGCGAGCTTAGCTCTGTTTTCAGGACCTCCTGCCCATCTGCTATTTATTCTCTCCTCCTTTCTTCTTCATTTCCTGTCCCATATCCATCTTTAGCACTGATCTTTCACATTCAGCTTTCTGCCATTATTTACCTCCTTCACACATCTAGTTTTTCATCTCTTCCATTCATATGCAGTATTTCCCCTCATTCTCTCCCCTTTCATCCATGTGCATTTCCCCCATTCCATTCCCTTCTATACATGTGCGTTTCATCCTCACCCCCCCCCCCCCTCCACACTTCCCTTCTATCCATGGGCAGCATTTTCCTCTCTACCTTTCCAATCATGGGCATTTCCTCCTCTCCTTTCCCTTCTATACAAGTACATTTCAAACACATACACACACTTTCCTTCTATCCATTTGCAGCATTTTCTCCTCTCCCCTTCCGTCCATGTGCATTTCCCCCTCTCCCTTCCAACTGTGTGCAGCTTCTGCCCCCCCCCCCCCCCCCCCCCCCCCCCCCCCCCCCCCCCCCCCCCCCCCATGGGTCTGGCATGTCTTCCTACCTCCACTGTCCATCCCTTCCCTTGGGCCTACAGATTTGCAAAATTGGTCGGCAATCCCTAAAGCAATTACATCTAACTGGCCTGAAGCTTTCCCTCTGCTGCATCCTTCCAATTCGGCCACAGAAAGTTGTGACAGAGGAAAGGACCCCAGGACTGGTCAGAAAGAGAGCCTGTTGTAATCACTGCCAGCAGTTCCAGGTAACACTGAAGCATGGAGGCCCAGGGAAGTAGAGGGAGGTAGGAAAACTATGCCGGGCCAGTAGGAGGGAACAGGGGAAAGGGCAATAACTAGGAAGTGATGCTGGACTGCCAGGGCGATTTTGGGGTGGCACTGGCAAAGGAATGGCAAGGCATTTTCTTAGGGTGGTAGTTGCCATTCCATAGTGACACCTATCCCCGAGGGATCCCCACAGAAAAACGCTGTCTTTGAGCGATATGTTGTGATGTCTTGTTCTTAATTCAGTCTTCTGACTGATATACTTTACTATCTTATATTGGCCTTCTTTTCTAATTTTCTGTGTGTTTTAAGTTTACTATAAACAGCTTTGATAGTTTGTTTAGCTAAACAGTATATTAAATGTTTGTAAACTAGACCTACTGCTTCACTCCAACACAGACAAATAAGGAGACAGAAGAGAACGCTGGAAAAGCTGTAGACAGAGATGTTTTCCTTTTAGTGCTGGAAACCACCCTGTGTACAAGAGGCGAGAGAATAATTTCTTACCCGATCAGAAACCAGGGCAGACATTTCCCTGCTGTTTTCCCTCTGAAGTCTGCTGCTGCTGGGATGGATTCAGGCTGAAGATTTCCCTTTTCCAGGAAAGGTAAATAAAACAGAAGGTTGAACTTATTCCAGGTCTCAGATAAATTCCCTCCTTTCCCCCTCTGCAGACCTGGGACTGAGTGTTCCAGGGATTTCCAGACCCCAAAGAGAGAAAGTTTCTGCTTTTCTTCAGAGTCTTTTCTTTGCAGAAATGCAGAAACCACCACACAAAAAAAGAAGCAACAGGGAGTACACTTGCTCAGAGGGCTCCAGCTCCCCCCGCCCCCCTTTTGAGGTCATTCTGGGATTTCCCACCTACTTAAGGTGGATCTGTGTAGAAAGCAGATAACAGATCAGGGAAATTAGTCCTCTAGCATCTACCTCCTTGTCATTCTGAGACCTGTCCTGAATGTATCTGAAAATACTGGATCTCTCACTAGGTAACATTACATTTATATCTTGTTAGTGTTTATTTAGGCATTTCAATTTATTTATTGATTGCAAACTGCTTCTTGAAATTGCATAAATTCAGCAAATGCAGTGCAGTAATTGAATGGTAAATTGTCTCTCCTTCTGCGTTTAACTTCTAGTTGTAACAGAGAAATCGATGGACATGGAGAGGCGGAGAGACAAAAAAATCATTGGACATGGAGGGGAGGGGGAAGGGAGAAAGGAGAATTACTGGATATGGATGGAGGAGAAGGCAGGGAAGAGAGATTTAAAATATAATGGCGATAGCCTTGCTAGGGCCGTTTCATTTTTTGCGAAATGGTTTTTTTTTGCTTGTGCCTAAATAAACACTAAGAAGATAAATGATATCCAGAATTTTCAGGTGTCAAGAAACACAAGGAGGTAGATGCTAGAGGATTTCTGCTTCTATCCCTCTGCCTGTCAGCGTACCTCAGGGTTCTGTTCTTGGTCCCCTCCTCTTTTCTATCTACACTTCTTCCCTTGGTTCATTAATCTCATCCCGTGGCTTTTCCTACCATCTCTATGCTGATGACTCCCAAATCTACCTTTCTACCCCTGATATCTCACCTTGCATCCAAACCAAAGTTTCAGCGTGCTTGTCTGACATTGCTGTCTGGATGTCTCAACGCCACCTGAAATTAAACATGACCAAAACCGAGCTTCTCATTTTCCCCCCCAAACCCACCTCCCCACTCCCCCTGTTTTCTATTTCTGTTGATGGCTCTCTCATTCTCCCTGTCTCCTCAGCTCGAAACCTTGGGGTCATCTTTGACTCTTCTCTCTCCTTCTCTGCTCATATCCAGCAGATTGCCAAGACCTGTCGTTTCTTTCTTTACAACATCCGTAAAATCTGCCCCTTTCTTTCCGAGCACTCTACCAAAACCCTCATCCATACCCTTGTCACCTCTCGTTTAGACTACTGCAATCTGCTTCTTGCTGGCCTCCCACTTACTCACCTCTCCCCTCTCCAATTGGTTCAAAACTCTGCTGCCCGTCTCGTCTTCCGCCAGGGTCACTTTACTCATACTACCCCTCTCCTCAAGTCGCTTCACTGGCTCCCTATCCGTTTTCACATTCTGTTCAAACTTCTTCTACTAACCTATAAATGTACTCACTCTGCTGCTCCCCAGTATCTCTCCACACTCGTCCTTCCCTACACCACTTCCCGTGCACTCCACTCCATGGATAAATCCTTCTTATCTGTTCCCTTCTCCACTACTGCCAACTCCAGACTTCGCGCCTTCTGTCTCGCTACACCCTGCGCCTGGAATAAACTTCCTGAGCCCCTACGTCTTGCCCCATCCTTGGCCACCTTTAAATCTAGACTGAAAGCCCACCTTTTTAACATTGCTTTTGACTCATAACCACTTGCCTCCACCTACCCTCCTCTCCTTCCTGTACACATTAATTGATTTGCTTTGCTTACTTTATTTTTTGTCTATTAGATTGTAAGCTTTTTGAGCAAGGACTGTCTTTCTTCTATGTTTGTGCAGCGCTGTGTATGCCTTGTAGCGCTATAGAAATGCTAAATAGTAGTAGACTAAGATTTCGCTGATGATATGAGGAGTGGCCTAGTGGTTAGGGTGGTGGACTCTGGTCCTGAGAAACTAAGTTCGATTCCCACTTCAGGCACAGGCAGCTAGCTCCTTGTGACTCTAGGCAAGTCACTTAACCCTCCATTGCCCCATGTAAGCCGCATTGAGCCTGCCATGAGTGGGAAAGCGCGGGGTACAAATGTAACTAAAAAAAAAAATCTGCTTTCTCTACACAGATCCACCTTAAGTAGGTAGGAAATCCCAGAATGACCTCAGGGGAGGGGGAGGAGCTGGCGCTCTGACATTTCCTTTGTGTAGCTTTTGCATTACTGCAAAGAAAAGATTGAGAACGAAAGCGGAAACTTTCTCTCTTTGTGGTCTGAAATCCTGCAAGTCTCTGTCCCGGGTCTGCAGAGGGGGAGAGGAGGGAATGACCTGAGACCTGGAATAAGTTCAACCTTCTGTGTTATCTTTCCTGTAAAAGGGAAATCTCCAGCCTGAATCCACCCCAGCAGCAACAGAATTCAGAGGGAAAACAGCAGGGAAATGTCTGCCCTGGTTTCTGATCAGGTAAGCAATGATTCTGTCTCCTCTTGCACACAGGGTGTTAGCATAGGAGCCAGCTTTTCAAAATTATAACCCTGATGTAAATTTCCTCTCCCTGAACACAGTCTCGGAATTGGTTCAATAGTGGGGGTGCTCAAGCACTCACTTTACCCACCAAGTTGTCTCCTATGGGTTCCAGCACTATAAGGAAAACATTTCTGTGCACAGCTTTTCCAGCTTCCTCTTCTCTCTCCCTGTTTGTGTTGGAGTGAAGCAGTTGTCTAGTTTATGTTTATGCTTAGCTAAATAAAAGATAATTACAATACAAAACACAGAAAATTTGAAAAGAACTCCAAGGAGGTTTAATAAACAGGAGTGGAAGTGAGCCTATCTAGTCCACTGTAAGCAAGGAAGCTAATTAGGACAGTCTAAGTGTCCCCTTCCCAGCGCAGCCGTCAATCCTCGTACATAAAAAACAAAGTAAGCAAACATATGAGCTGCTTCATCCACTACTTGTCGGGCAAAACGTAAGAAACGGATACAGCGGGATCCTCCCGGATTCGATTTAAAAACCTTTAAAGTTATTTTCTTTTTCTTTGCCCAGTCGTTTATATGTGGACATTTTACATATATCCTCCAAAATAAATGTTTTTAGAAGAAGACAGCTGATGTAGTTAACGCTGAGGATTATTCTCCCGGGATCCTCCTATTTCCTTACCAATCTTGTCCTCCTTAAAAGTTGCGATCCTCCGTGCGACGGTAACATTACGTCACAGGAGGCGTAACTTAGCGGATCGGCGGGCGTTCTACTACTACGTTCTCAAGCTTAAAATAAGGTTTAATGACAGAAGGAGCGCGTTTTTGTTTTCACGGCAGCTACTGCTTACAGTATGCGCTGCACAAATCTTTTAGAAGGTTAAACAAAGAGGTGCAATAGACTGGAGTGGAAGTGACCCTATCTAGTCCACTGTGTGCAAGGAAGCCAATTTGGTTAATCTCTGTTTCCACTCCCCCGCGTGGCCGTCATTGCCATACACTCAAATCACAGCAAGCAAACCTATGAGCTGCTGCAAGGAAGTATAATAGACAGGAGTGGAAGTGAGCCTAGCAGGAGCGTATCTAGACTTCAGCGGTGGGGGGGTGCAGAGCCGAGGTGAGGGGGCACATTTTAGCCCCCCCTAGGGTTACCATACGTCCGGATTTCCCCGGACATGTCCTCTTTTTGAGGGCATGTCCGGGGCGTCCGGCGGATTTTGCCCCCGCCCACGTTTGTCCGGATTTCTGGACAAACGTGGGCGCGGGTGCGGGCAGGCGCGTGCGTGCGGTGGGCGTGTGGGCGGGCGATCGGCGCGTGGTCTCCCGTCCCCTCCCCTTCCTTACCATAATCCCTGGTGGTCTAGTGACGTCTTCGGGGCAGGAAAGAGCCCCCTCTTTCCTGCCCGGAGCGCTGCCTCCCCTGTCTATCATCCTTCTCGGTCTGGCTGGGGATTCAAAATGGCCGCCGAGAGTTGAACTCTCGCGAGGCCGCTTCAACTCTCGGTGGCCATTTTGAATCCCCAGCCATACCGAGGAGGATGCAGCAGGCAAGGGCAGGCAGCGCTCCGGGCAGGAAAGAGGGGGCTCTTTCCTGCCCCGAAGAGAAGACGCTACTAGACCACCAGGGCTAGACAGTAAGTGAGGGGGGGGTATGTGATGGGGGGGAGGGGACTATGTGACGGGGGGGGAATAGGGGCGGAACGGGAACCCGGACCTGAAGGGGGCGGGGCAGGGGCGGGGCATGGGGCGGGGGCGGGGTAGGGGGCGTGACATGTGTCCTCTTTTTCAGAGGACACAAAATGGTAACCCTAGCCCCCCCCCCGGCGCCGCTGACACCCCCCCCGCCGCCATTGCCGACGCCCCGTGCTGCCGCCAGCACCACCTCCAAGTTTGACCCCCCCCCCCCCGACGACCGTCTCGACCCGCCCGCCGTCCGTCACTGTCTGTACCTTTGCTGGCAGGGGACCCAACCCCCGCCAGCTGAAGTCTTCTTCCTGCGTTTGGTTTCTTCTGAGTCTGACGTCCTGCTGCACGTACAACGTGCAGGACGTCAGACTCAGAAGAAACCAAACGCAGGAAGAAGACTTCGGCTGGCGGGGGTTGGGGTCCCCTGCCAGCAAAGGTACAGACGGCGACGGTGGGTTGGGGGGGTTGAGAGGGGCGTCAGCAGGGGGGGGTCCAGGGCCAAATTTATGGGGGCCCAGGCCCCCGTGGCCCCATAGCAGCTACGCCCCTGCTATCCAGTCCACTGTAAGCAAGGAAGCCAATTTGGTTAATCTCTATTTCCACTCCCCCATGCAGCCGTCATTGCCATTCACTCAAAACTACTACTATTTAGCATTTCTATAGCGCTACAATGCGTACGCAGCGCTGCACAAACATAGAAGAAAGACAGTCCCTGCTCAAAGAGCTTATAATCTAATAGAACAAAGCAAGCAAACCTATTAATTGCTGCTGCTACTACTACTACAAATCATTTCTATAGCGCTACCAGTCATACACAGCACTTCACAATTGAACATGAAGAAGAGACAGTCCCTGCTCAAGAGAGCTTACAATCTAAATCAGGACAGACAGACAGGACAAATAAGGGATAAGGGTAGGACAGACAGATAGGACACATAGGGATAAGGGACTATTGAAGAGAGCAAGATAAGATAAAGGTTATGAACAAGTGAAAAGTTAGGAGTCAAAAGCTGCATTAAACAGGTGGGCCTTTAGTCCGGATTTGAAGGCGGCCAGAGATGGAGCTTGACGTAGCGGCTCAGGAAGTCTATTCCAGGCATAAGGTGAGACAAGATAAAAGGAACGGAGTCTGGAGTTAGTGGTGGAAGAGAAGGGTGCAGTTAGGAGAGATTTACCTAGTGAACGGAGTTTCTGGGAAGGAGTGTAGGGAGAGATGAGGGTAGTGAGGGGCTGCGGAGTGAATGCACTTATAGGTCAATAAGAGGAGCTTGAATTGTATACGGAAATGGATAGGGAGCCAGTGAAGTGACTTCAGGAGAGGGCTGATATGAGCATAGCGACTTTGGCGGAATATTAGTCGTGCAGCAGAATTTTGAACAGATTGAAGAAGAGAGAGATGGCTGAGTAGAAGACTTGTGAGAAGCAAGTTGCAGTAGTCTAAGCGAGAGGTTATAGTTTCTTGAACTTTAATATTCTGCCTTTCCTCTTTGGGTAACAAAGTGGATTACAAATTAAAATGTTTTAAAAAGTGTGGAAAAGAACTCCATTATAGGGATTAGGAAAGCAGAGGATAAAAGTAACAGAAGCAGAAATATTGGCACTTAACAAATAGACAATTGTGAAAAAGTGCACATCCATAGATGACAACATTTTAAAATGATTGGGGATGCCAAACACAATACAAATTACCTTTCCCTTGCTCAATATGGGGATGCTCAGCACCCCGCTGGCACCCACTGAGTTGGCTGATTTGTAATAATCTCTACTGAGGTACACTAATGTTTGGCCCCAAATGTTCAATTTCTCTCTTTTTTTTTTTTTTTTTTAAAGTAAGTGAAAGTGATAGATGGTAGTGTTTAACAACTAAAAGGCTATAGGTTCAGGCACAGCAGCAGCCTCCAACCTTCTGCTGCATTGGGAGAAAAAGAAGCAATGTACTGCAGATCAAAAAGATTTTGGCTGTTCACTTTCAATGCAGATGAGAAAAAAACAGAATGTAATCAATGTGATTTGCCTGTCCTAGACATGTTCTACGTTAAATATATGCATGCCTCAAAAACAGTGATAAAAATAGTTTCATCAGCTATGGCTAATTGCAATACCTTAACCTGCCTTGTTTTTGGAACCTCTGAGGTTTACTGCTACAGTTTCCAAAGATAGGATTTTTTTTTTTAATTGAATAATTTATATAATTATTTCTGAACATGTATCCTAAGACATTTTGCTGCATCTGCATTGTAGTTCTTTATTGTTGATCCATCTGTAACAAGCCTAAAGCTGTTTCAGTTGGATTGGCAGGTCTTACAAGGTGGAAGATAAAAGACATAATTGTGGTGACATGATACAGACGTTCAAATATTTTAAAGGTATTAATCCGCATTCGAACCTTTTCCGGAGACGGGAAAGTGGTAGAACTAGAGGACATGAATTGAGGTTGAAGGGGGGCAGACTAAGGAGTAATGTCAGGAAGTATATTTCCATGGAGAGGGTGGTGGATACGTGGAATGCCCTCCCATGAGAGGTGGTGGAGATGAAAACGATAAATGAAATCAAACATGCGGAGGTGTTCTTTACCAGCCAATCGTCGAGGTAAGGGAACACATGCACTGCCAGTCTGCTTAGCGATGCTGCAACAAAGGAATCCTGTTTAGAAGGAATGGATCTATGGAATCTTAGCGGACATGGGTGGCAACACCGGCATTTGGAGAATAAAAACCGTTGCAGGGCGGAGTTCTATGGTCTGTGCCCTGAGAAAGGCAGGGACAAATCAAACTCATTATACATATAGCGAGGTTACTTACCTGTAGCAGGTATTCTCCGAGGACAGCAGGCTGATTGTTCTCACTGATGGGTTGACGTCCAACGGCAGCCCCAGGTCCGGAAATCTTCCTAGCAACAAAGCTTGCTAGAGCCCTCGTGCACACGAGTGCGCACACCACTCATGCACGACCGTGCTCTTCAGTCAACTTACAAAGCAAGACAAGGGAAGAGACACCTCCAAAGGGGAGGTGGGCGGGTTGGTGAGAACAATCACCTGCTGTCCTCGGAGAATACCTGCTACAGGTAAGTAACCTCGCTTTCTCCGAGGACAAGCAGGCTGCTTGTTCTCACTGATGGGGTATCCCTAGCCCCCAGGCTCACTCAAAACAACAAACAGGGTCAATTGGGCCTTGCAACGGCGAGGACATAACATAGATTGACCTGAAAACATAAAGAACTAATTGAGAGTGCAGCCTGGAACAGAACAAAAATGGGCCTAGGGGGGTGGAGTTGGATTCTAGATCCCAAACAGATTCTGCAGCACTGACTGCCCGAACCGACTGTCTCGTCGGGTATCCTGCTGAAGGTAGTAATGAGATGTGAATGTGTGGATAGATGACTACGTCGCAGCCTTGCAAATCTCTTCAATAGTGGCTGACCTCAAGTGGGCCACTGACGCTGCCATGGCTTGAACACTATGAGCCGTGACATGACCCTCAAGAGTCAGCCCAGCTTGGGTATGAGTGAAGGATATGCAATCTGCTAGCCAATTTGAAATGGTGCGTTTCCCGACAGCCATTCCCCTTCTGTTGGGATCAAAAGAAACAAACATTTGGGTGGATTGTCTGAAGGGGCTTGTCCGCTCCAGATAGAAGGCCAATGCTCTTTTGCAGTCCAATGTGTGCAACTGACATTCAGCAGGACGGGTATGAGGACGGGGAAAAAATGTTGGCAAGACAATTGACTGGTTCAGATGGAACTCCGACACCACCTTCGGCAAAAACTTAGGGTGAGTGCGGAGGACTACTCTGTTATGATGAAATTTAGTATATGGAGCATGGGCTACCAAGGCTTGGAGCTCACTGACTCTATGAGCTGAAGTAACAGCCACTAAGAAAATGACCTTCCTGGTCAAGTACTTCATATGGCAGGAATTCAGTGGCTCAAAAGGAGGTTTCATCAGCTGGGTGAGAACGACATTGAGATCCCATGACACTGGTGGAGGTTTGACAGGCGACTTTGACAAAAGCATACTTCTCATGAAGCGAACAACTAAAGACTTTCCAGAGATAGGCTTACCTTCTACACGATAATGATAAGCACTAATTGCACTAAGGTGAACTCTTACGGAGTTGGTCTTAAGACTTGACTTAGACAAGTGGAAAAGGTATTCAAGCAGGGTCTGTGTAGAACAAGAGCGAGGATCTAGGGCCTTGCTGTCACACCAGACGGCAAATCTCCTCCATTTAAAGGAGTAACTCTTCTTAGTGGAATCTTTTCTGGAAGCAAGCAAAACTCGGGAGACACCCTCCAAAAGACCCAAGGAGGCAAAGGGGCTCATTTTCAAAGGCACTTAGACTTACAAAGTTCCATAGGTTACTCTGGAACTTTGTAAGTCTAAGTGCTTTGAAAATAAGCCTCAAAGTCTACGCTCTCAGCATCCAGGCCATGAGAGCCAGGGACCGGAGGTTGGGATGCAGAAGCGCCCCCTCGTTCTGAGTAATGAAGGTTGGAAAACACTCCAATCTCCATGGTTCTTCGGAGGACAACTCCAGAAGTGGGAACCAAATCTGACACGGCCAGTAGGGAGCGATCAGAATCATGGTTCCACGATCCTGCTTGAGTTTCAGCAAAGTGTTCCCCACCAAAGGTATGGGAGGATATGCATACAGGAGGCCTTTGCCCCAATGTAGGAGAAAGGCATCTGACGCTAGTCTGCTGTGGGCCTGAAGCCTGGAACAGAACTGAGGAACCTTGTGATTGAGTCAAGTGGTGAAGAGATCCACCAAGGGGGTGCCCCACGCTTGAAAGATCTGACGTACCACGAGTTGTGAGACCACTCGTGAGGTTGCATTCTCCTGCTCAATCTGTCGGCCAGACTGTTGTTTACGCCTGCCAGATAGGTGGCTTGGAGAAACATGCCCTGCTGGTGAGCCCAAAGCCACATCTGAACGGCTTCCTGACACGGGGGCGAGGTCCAGTGCCCCCCTGCTTGTTGATGTACTACATGGCAACCTGATTGTCTGTCTGAATTTGAATAATTTGGTTGGACAGCCGATCTCTGAAAGCCTTTAGCGTGTTCCAGACCGCTCTCAACTGCAGGAGGTTGATCTGAAGACCGGTTTCCTGGAGGGACCAAACTCCCTGAGTGTGGAGCCCATGGACATGAGCTCCCCACCCCAGAAGAGACGCATCCATCATCAGCACCTTTTGTGGCTGAGGAATTTGAAAGGGACGTCCCAAGGTCAAATTGGATCGAATTGTCCACCAGTAGAGGGAATTGAGAAACACTGTGGACAGCTGAATAACATCCTCTAGATCCCCCGCAGCTTGACACCACAGACCCGATCGATGACAGATCCACTGCAGTAGATTTCTCCTGTTTTGTGTTCCTGGGAGGGAGCACGCCGCGCACGAAAAAGGAAATGGAGTCCGAAGCACACCATCCAGAGATTAGGAGGCCGCGGTTGGGGGGTGGGGGGCAGGAAACTCGGATCCTCGTTTTTGCTGATGACATATTACTAATGTTAAGAGAACCTATGGTCGTGTTTCCTGTGGTACAGGAGGTGTTACGAGCATACGGGGAAGTATTAGGCTTTAAAATCAATTTTGATAAATCAGAAGCCCTAGATGTAAATATCTCTACCCAGCAAAGGACGCTTCTTTTGGGCTCCCAAATATATTATATACTTGGGGGTTAATATTCCTAGACACATTGAGGAGCTCTTCCAGGTTAATTTCCCCGATTGGAGGTTATTTAAGGATCTCCATAGATGGGAGGGTCTGTCTTATCCTGGATAGGGAGGATTAGTGCGGTAAAAATGTTTATTCTTTCAAAGATCCTATACTTATGGCCGTGCCCATAATCCTGCCAAATAGTTTCCTAAGGGGCTTACAGAGTAAAATCTTCTCCTTCCTTGTCATCAAGCAGATGAAGCCATTACGTATGGGTTGTGTCCATCAACCAGCAGGGGGAGATAGAGAGCACTCAACTTTTCTCAGTGCCTCATGGCCAGCCAGCTCCTGCCTCTTCAGTATTCTCTGTCTCCCCAAGCAGGGTGGCTGCAGCTTCTTCGAGCTCCATCAAAAATCTGCCTGGGGGGTGGCTCCTGGCTTGCCAGTTGTTAGCCGGGGTGTTAGAGGCTATAGCAGCTTCACTTTGAAGGCACATAGGTTAGCCCTTTCCCTGCCTTACCCATGCCCCCGTGGATGTGGGCATATTAGCTTGCTTTTCCCTGTCCTTTCCCACTCAGTGGATGCAGGCACATTGGTTCGCCTTTCCCTGCCTTTCCCACTCATCTGAGCCTCCGGAGTTCTTATTACCTCTGCTTTCCTCACAGCGTTAAAAAAAAAAAAATGGAACAGAGGTTTTCCTGTGATTCTTCTATGGGACCGGAGCTGTGATACTCGGTCCGGTGAGGTAAGAGTGTTTTCTAACTCCTCCGGGGTGGGCCCGTGATCGGAGCGTTTTTGGCGCGAAACCGCCATTTTGAATTTTCCCGCCATTTTCGGCGATGGCTGCAGAGAATGTAAAGCGCTGTTCCCGGTGTGGCATGCGCAAATCAGCAGCGGGGCTCTGTAAATTGTGCTGTACAGGTGTAAGAGCCGGCCCGAGCATGGCGAGCGATGATTCTTCCCGCTTAGAGCTGGCAGCGGACGCCATTTTGAATTCTCCGCATGGCGCAGCCTCCGTAGAGACGGAGAGCCCTGAGCTCGGGGGGGGGGGGGGACCTCGAATTGAGGCTATTCAGGGAGTGGCTAGCCCCGGACGGGATCTGGGTGCCCAGGGCGAGTTCTTCTCCCCAGATTTTGTGTTGTTATTGCATAAAGCATACATGCTGAAAAGAGGTCTCCCTCAAGGGTCGTCTGAGGCCCCTTCTATTGTCTCCCCCGGTGGATTCTGGCTTGGGACTGCCCGCTGAGGCTATTTTCCCTGATAATTGGCATAAAGAAAAGCGTAGAAGGGCTAATTCCCCTTCAGATTGTGGTGCACCTCCTTTCCCCCCCCCCCCCCCCCGTGGTCGGGCTGTGAGGATTCGGAGAGTTCTGGCAGGCCTTTGTGGTCTGAGGAGCCAGAGTCAGGTGCAGAATTACCACAGAATCTGGATGATTCCACCGTGATGAGCTGCCAGCGCTTATTTCAGATGCCCTACAGGTCCTTTCTATTGAAGAGCCTGACAGTGGCACGGCCTCCTCTGTGAATCCTAGGATGGCTAGTACCAAAAAGCCTGCTCGAGCCTTTCCTTTGCATGACTCCATCCAAGAGCTTATTTCGGCTCAATGGGACAGCTGACTTTACATTATAAAGCATGGGAACAGTATGAACATTGGACATCTGCTCGTACAACAATCGAGACTCCGCATCATTAACTGATGGAAAAGGGGGGGGAGATAGGAGGGGAGAGGGGGGAAAACACTGAGAGGGCTAAAAGGGGAAGGAAGGACTAGGAGGGGAGGAGAGGACAGAAGGCACGACATGGATGGGAATAGGGTTTGCAAAGGGAGTAATCGAAATGTTAACTTCTGTACACACAATGTTATTTTCTATGAAATAGCTTATTTTCATGTTTTAAGAAAGATGTGTATGTTGTTAATGGAAACAAACAAACAAACAAAAAAGAAACAAGAGACAGAAGGTTGTCTGCCCTCATCTCGGGGAGATAGGTGTGAGCCGCCTGTGAGTCCAGCAGAGCTCCTATGAATTCTAGTTTTTGAACTGGAAGAAGATGGGACTTTGGATAATTTAGAACAAACCCTAGTAGCTCCAGGAGTTGTCATCTGCATGGACTGTAGAGCTCCTGTCTCGGAGGTGTTCTTTACCAGCCAATCATCGAGGTAAGGGAACACATGCACCGCCAGTCTGTGTAGCGACGCTGCAACCACCGCCATGCATTTTGTAAACACCCTGGCGCAGATGCGAGACCAAAGGGCAGCACACAATACTGGAAGTGCTGTGTTCCCAGACGGAATCAAAGATACTTCCTGTGAGCTCCCGGTGGGCAATTTGGAGGTCTGGAGATCAAATTGAGGTAGTACCCTGACCGGACTATTTGAAGAGGCCACCTTTGGTGAAAAAATTTTAACTTCCCCCCGACCGGAAGATTGTCCGGTACATGTACTTTTATGGCGGCTATACTCAGCTGGAGCCAGTCAAAAGCCCGTCCCTTGCTTTTGCTGGGGAGCTGCAGGGGCCTGACTGGGCTCACGCTGGTGACGTGAACGAGCGCGCTGGGGTTGAGCCTGAGAAGGCTGTCGAGAAGGTGGATTGTACCTACACTTATTATAAGCATAGGGAGCAGTCTTCTTTCCCCTGAAAAACCTTCTACCTGTTGAGGTAGATGGTGAAGGCGTCCGGTGGGAGAGATTGTCGAGGGCGGTTTCCCACTGGTGGAGCTGTTCTACCACCTGCTTGACCTTCTCACCAAAAATATTATCCCCCCCCCCCCCCCCGGCAAGGGACATCCGCAAGCCGCTGCTGGGTCCTATTGTCCAGGTGAGAGGCACGCAGCCATGAGAGTCTGCGCATCACTATACCTTGAGCAGCGGATCTGGATGCAACATCAAAAGTGTCATAAGCACCCCTGGACAGGAATTTACAGCACGCCTTCAGCTGCCTGACCACCTCCTGAAAAGGCCTGGCGTGCTCCACAGGGAGCTTGTCCACCAAGTCCGCCAGTTGCTTCACATTGTTCCGCATATGAATGCTCGTGTAGAGCTGGTAAGACTGAATTATGGACACGAGCACAGAGGACTGGTAGGCCTTCCTACTACTACTACTACTTATCACTTCTATAGCGCCACAAGGCATACGCAGCGCTGTACATTAAACACGAAAAGACAGTCCCTGCTCAGTGAGCTCACAATCTAAATAAGACAGGTAAACAGAACAACTAAGAGGTAAGGGAATTAAAGAGGTGGGGTACAGGGCAAGTGAGTAGAGGTTAGGAGTCAAAAAGAGTCCAAAGTTCTAGATTCTTGTCCCGGGGGCGCCAAGGCAAAATCTGTAGAACTCTGGGCTCTCTTGAGAGCGGAATCCACAACCATAGAATTGTGCGGTAACTGCGACCTCATCAACTCAGGTTCTCTGTGAATCCGATACTGGGACTCATCTTTTTTGGGGATGGTGGGATTAGTTAATGGTTTCATCCAGTTCCTAAGCAATGTCTCCTTAAGAACATTATGCAAAGGAGCAGTGCATGACTCCTTAGGTGGCGAAGGATAGTCAAGGACCTCGAGCATCTCAGCCCTGGGCTCATCCTCAGTTACCACCGGGAAGGGAATGCCCACAGACATTTTCTGGACAAAGGAAGAAAGACTCTCCAGGGAAGAAAGCTTTCTTTCTGGTGAAGGAGTGGAATCAGAGGGAAGACCACAAGACTCCTCAGACGAGAAATATCTGGGATCTTCCTCTTCTCCCCACGAGGCATCCTCCTCAGTGTCGGACAAAAGTTCTCGAACTGCAATCCGAAACCGGGCCCGTCTTGACTCCGAGGAACCACGTCCTCGATGACGGCGTCGAGAGGTCGACTCCCGTGCTGGCGGCGATGAAGCTCCCTCCAACGATGTCGACCTGAGTGGCAGCCGATGCCGCAAGCAGCACCAGCGTCGGAGACCGCACCACGGGCAGAGAGCCAGCCACTGCTTCCATCAACGGTACCAAGGGCGCAAGCACCCCCGGTACCGGCACAGACTGATGCAGCAGCCCTTCCAGAAGACCTGGTCGGTTTTGTTTTGTTTTTTTAAATTCTTTATGTATAATTTTCTAATTTTACAATCACATAACATGACTGCAAAAGCAGTAATTGAATTTTACAAAAAACAGAAAAAGAAATATAAATCTAGGAGGTATAACCTCCTCTAGGTAAATACTTTCATTTATTTAGTCCACTATTAAGTGAGGCAAAACACAATGCAAATATTCAAATAAGAAATGCTATAAACATACGAGCAGGAGAACTACTAAGCCCACAATCGAATTTAACAGCATTAGCCTACGGGATTGTTCTGATTAGAACGATTCTCTTCCTCCTTAAAGGCAATAAAACTGCATTTTCTTCGGATCGGTAAACATATAGTTAACAGAGGAAGAGAGAGAAAACATCTGCAGGGAAATTTCAATAGGAAAGTAAGAGTCCTCTGCTTTAAACCCAAAAATTCACGCCTTCGTTGCAAAGTCTCTCTGTTTAAGTCTGGAAATATTTGCATTCTGGGACCGAGGAACAATGCCTTCATATGTTTGAAGTATAAACGGAAGATGTTATATCTGTCAGATTCAAACACAAATGATACCAAAAGAGTGGTATGCTCAGTAATTACTTCAAGGGAACTTTCAAGAAATTCAGTTAGATTCAATCCCTGTTGCGGTTGTATTGAAGTTCCTTTTCCTGTAATGTATTGAGCCCGGGTAATTGGAGGATATGCTTCTTTCGGAATAGCCAGAATTTCATTAAAGTATTTCTTTAACATATCGAGAGCCGATATAATCGGAGATTTCGGGAAATTAAGCAATCTTAGGTTTAATTTTCTGGCATTATTATCCAGGTACTCTAATTTCCTATTAACAATCTCCCTTTCTATAGTGGCTGCCCCTGCAAAAGTTTGTAAGGATTTTATTTCGCCTTCTAGTTTTAGAATTTTTTCCTCCTGTTTTTGAACAGTCTCAGACAAAGATATATAGGTCTTTTTCAAACCACTTGTTTCTTCTGTAAATGTTTGAGTTACCTGGAGGAGAGAGCCGGTCAACTCTTGAATCGCATCCCATAGGGTGTCCAATGTCACCAGGTTCGGTTTTTCTCTTCTCTTCCAGGTCACAGTAGCAGACCCCAGGGAAGGAAACGGTATCTCCCCTCCTTCACAAGATAATAGCTCTGGGGTAGAAGTAGCAGGGGGGCCTCCTCCAGATAACAAAGAAGCAATCACCACTCCAGGTTGTTCTTTGATCTGCTCCTCTGCTTGTAAAAAGCTTCTACCCCGTCTGGGAAGTGTGGTGCTGGAGGGAGAGCTCAGAGAGATCTCCTCTGTGCTGCGGGCTTCCCTCTCTGAAAGAGAGAGGGAATGTCCGTTTGCAGTGGGCGTTGGAGTTCCCAGTGCCTGAGTAGCAAACATCGTCAGTGTAGTCTGGCAAAGTGCGGGGTTCCCTCCAGGGGTTAAGGAGGCCTGCCCCCTGGATTTCCCTTTTCTTTTCCCCATGTTCACGACAGTTCAGGAGCTCAGGTACTTTTGCTCAAGATGCCATCTTGCCTCTGGTCGGTTTAAAGAAGAAAAGAACACAAGCGGCGAGACAAGCTCAGTGGGACCGTCTGTTCGGAGCTTCGGCCGGAACTTCGGCGTCGATGTCGGCACTGGAGCAGGCATCGACCTCGGGAGTACAGGTAATGGCTGTCCGCAGACCTCTGCATGCTGGGAGTAGTGAGCTGTCGAGTGGGTCTCCACCTGTCTCGAAGGCTCCTGCTTCACAGGCCCATCGGGACCGACCTTCTTCGGATCCGACCCAGAGGAGGCGTTTGGATTCGACGTCCTCCTCGTCGGTACCGAGGGGAAACATGCCATGCCGAGGGCGAAGGCCAAGAAGCATCGGCACCGGTCCCCTTCTCGTCATGGTACCGGGAGCTCCGGGGCGTCGAGAGACTTGGCACCCAAGATGCGTTGACGCAGGGAGCTTTGTTGCTAGGAAGGTTTCCGGACCTCAGGGCTGCTGTGGACGTCACCCATCAGTGAGAACAATCAGCCTGCTGTCCTCGGAGAATACCTGCTACAGGTATGTATCATTCGCTTTACCTGCACTCCCGATGTCGATGCCATCTCTGGTGCCGACGCCGAAGTGCCGGGCAAAGCTCCAAACAGACGGTCCCGCTTAGCTTGTCTCAACGCTTGTGTCCGCTTTTTGAGGCTGAGACACAACTTACATGCGTCTCGGCAATGGTCGGGCCCAAGACACTGGATACGCCACGCGTGGGGATCGGTACCTGAGATTGCCCGGCTGCGCCGACCACACTTCTTGAAGCCGCTGGGAATCCTCGATGTCATGGACGGAAAAATAGCGGCGGCGAAGTCAAAGTTCTCGATGGTGCCAAAAAGAAGGGCACAAAAAGGAGAAGCGCGGCCTAACAGGGCCACGATGGCAGCTAAAATAAACTTAAGAGGGGACACGAACTAAAACTATAAAGGAAAACTTCTTTTTTTTTTTTTTTTCTTTTTAACAACTCAGAGCAAAAAAAAAAGAAGAAATGAAAAAAAAAAGGAGGAAAACCTGCGAAAACGAAGGTTCTTTTTCACAGGGGCACAGAGAGAGACTGAAAAACAGTCACTCCCTAACCGCAGAAAGAAAAAGACTAAGCGGGACTCTCGCACAATGGGCGGGAAGATGGCCGCGCATGTGCGGTGCGTGTGCTCGAAGGCTCAAGCAAACATTTGTTGTTAGGAAGAATTCCATTCTTCGGGGCTGCCGTGGAAGTCACCCAGTCGTGAGAACAAGCAGCTTGCTTGTCCTTGGAGAAAAAGATAGTCCTCTATAAAAATACTTGCAAAAGTTTTAATGTCTATGTGTGTCATTTTTTAAAATTGGACAAAAATGTCATTTATTTTAAAGCTTCCCCTATGAACATATAACAAAATTTTAAATCGGCAAAACAGCATTAAAAATGATTGTACCTGCTAGACACAGCAGAAACTCTCTTTGCATATGTCCAAATCTTTCTGGAAGGGCTGCTTACGCGTAGATCCAGCTGTATTCATTGTCTGAGGGGCAGCATACACCTAGATTCAGCTCTGTTTCTCATCAGAAAGGCCACATGCATCCCTTCTGATCTAAAATACATCAAGATCCTGCAGTATTTGGCCCTTTTGATCGAAAATACATCAGGATCCTGATGTATTTTCCATCAGAAGGGCTGCATACACTAGGATCCTGGTCTATTGTCGATTACAAGGGCCACATATAGTAGGATCCTGATATATTAGGCTCAGAAGGGCGAAATACACCAGGATTCTGGTGTATTTGGGATCAGAAGGACCGCACACATCAAGATCCTGGTCTATTTTTAGGGCCGCATGCTGCAGGATCCTGGTCTATTTTCGATTACAGGGGCCACATATAGCAGGATCCTGATATATTAGGCTCAGAAGGCCCAAATAAATGCAAATCTACTTTTCTATTGTTTTTGACAAACAGAGATGGCTGCTGTAGCGGGACCGGCTTCAACTTTATAGTCATACTGTCTCCTGTAGACCACATAAACTTATCCCATGTAACCTCAAGGAGATAAGAGTTTTCAGTTTTGGCACAGTATAAGACATCACAAGAACAAAATATAAGAAAACCACTGGACTACATTTGGGGCTATTAGCCCATTTAGTTATGTTTAAATAAAAGAGATCTGCATGGAACTAAATATTTATTTTTATTTGAAGTTATAAAACCACGTGCCCCTGAAACATGTTCCAAAACAGAATAATCCATTTGTGTATCTAAAAGGCAAACTTCTACAAAAGAGATGAAAATGTGATTTTATGTGCCTCAATGAAAGGAGAGTTTAATTCTACTTCCATTTAATTTCAATATATTCCATCGTCTTTTAGAAACACCAAGCTTCCCAAGGCAGATTTCAACCAGTTAAGATGAACCCATCAGGAAACAGAATATTCTCACTGAAATCTGCCATCTGTATGGTATAGAACACAGAATAAAAATGAGCACAAACTACAGAATTAAAAATTAATGTTTCTACTGGCTACAATAATTTTTGAAGTTGTTTTAGTGATATTCTATTTTGTCTTTTCTCCTCCACCTTGTAAGGCACTGCCTATCCAACAAAAACAGTGTTAGACAGTACTTGTTACAGATGGACCGACAATAAAGAACGACAACGTGGATGCAGCAGCTCACAGGTTTGCTTGCTGCCTTGCTGTGTTTTGAGTGAACGGCAATGACGGTCTCGCGGGGAGTGGAAACAGAGATTAATCAAATGTCTTCCTTACTTACAATGGACTGCATAGGCTCACAGTCACTTCCACTCCAGTCTATTACACCTCCTTGAAGATTTGCCACGGAAAGAGGGGAATACAGAATCGCAGCGCTCGGTTACGGCTAGTAATTGCTGCATACTGTAAGCAGTACCGGCCGTCAAAACAAAGACACGCTTGTGCTCCGGTCTTAAGGTCATACTTGGATCAGGAAGATCCCGAGGATCCCACAGATCTGGCTTTTACACCGTCCCGCCTCAATGAAAGAAGAGTTTAATTCTGCTTCCATTTAATTTCAATATATGCCATCGTCTTTATAAGCACCGGGCTTCCCATGGCAGATTACACCCAGTTAAGATGAACCCATCAGGAAACAGAATATTCTCACTGAAATCTGGCCATCTGAATTGTATAGAAGCATACTGAAGAAAAATAAGCACAAACTACAGAATTAAAAATTAATGTTTCTACTGGCTACAATAATTTTTGAAGTTGTTTTAGTGATATTCTATTTTGTCTTTTCTCCTCCACCTTGTAAGGCACTGCCTATCCAACAAAAACAGTGTTAGACAGTACTTGTTACAGATGGACCGACAATAAAGAATGACAACGTGGATGCAGCAGCTCACAGGTTTGCTTGCTGCCTTGCTGTGTTTTGAGTGAACGGCAATGACGGTCTCATGGGGAGTGGAAACAGAGATTAATCAAATGTCTTCCTTACTTACAGTGGACTGCATAGGCTCACAGTCACTTCCACTCCAGTCTATTATACCTCCTTGAAGATTTGCCACGGAAAGAGGGGAATACAGAATCGCAGCGCTGGGCTATGGCTGGTGATTGCTGCATACTGTAAGCAGCACCGGTCGTCAAAACAAAGACGCGCTCCGATCTTAAGGCCGTACTTAGACCTGGGGATCCCGCAGATCTGGCTTTTACACCGTCCCACGTTGTCGTTTTTTTTATTGTTGGTCCATCTGTAACAAGTCTAAAGCTGTTTCAGTTGGGTAGGCAGTGCCTTAAAAGGTGGAGGAGAAAAGATTTTTTTTTAAACTTATTGTACAGCTTTTTAATTTGTTTGAAAGCTTCCCATATGTAGAAATAAGTATCATGAAATAACAATTGAATACATTAAAACAGTTAAAAAATATAGCTAGTAACATAGAGGGGCATAATCGAACGTCGCCGGCCAAATAGATCGACGGCAATCTATGTTGGCGGCGGTGCTACAGCTGGCTGGAACCGTATTATCGAAAAAATGGCCGGCCATCTTTTTTTTTTTCGATAATACGGTTTAGCTCGGCCAAATGCCGTGGAGTTCGCCGGGTTTGAGATGGCCGGGTTTGTTTTTCAGCGATAATGGAAAGTTATGTCGGCCATCTCAAACCCCGGCCAAATTCAAGGCATTTGGCCATGGGAGGAGCCAGCATTTTTAGTGCACTGGCCCCCCTGACATGCCAGGACACCAACCAGCCACCCTAGGGGTCACTGCGGTGGACTTCAGAAAAGCTCCCACGCGCATAGCTCCCTTACTTTGGGAGCTCAGCTGCCCAACCCCCCCCCCCCCCCAAACCCACTACCCACAAATGTACTGCACCCACTAAAATTGCTCCAGGGACCTGCAATACAGCCTCTAGGACTTATTGCTGCTGTATAACTTTGGCACACCAGTTCACACCTGAAGACTAATCTCTCTGAAAAAGTCCTTTCTTGAAATAACCACGTTTACTCACAGTTAACTGCAGATCAGAGGTTGTGCTCCACTGGCAAAGAGTCCCCTGGTACTAAGATTAGCAGTAGGTCAGAGCTGGCACAATGGTGTACAATGCCCTCTTTCAGCACCATTCAAGGTAAGAACTACGTTCTCTAACGTGGGTAACACAGGAAAGGGAACTAAAAATGGCTTACAAAAATGGCCACTACCGCATGGACTTCAACAGTACCCTATACCCACCACAATGCATTGCTAATGTGACTCTGCAGGGCACCTAACAGAAAAGGTGTCACACTCACCTGAGAGCCACATCACAACCAGGGAAAGGCTGTCAAAGGATAGAACACATTCTGCTGTCATGAAGGTGGGTCTGGCATTTGAGGCTGGCATACAGGCTAGCAAAACAGGTTTTTAGTTTGGAAGCGGATTGGTGACCACTGGGGGAGTATGGGGAGGTCATACCCCATTCCCTCCGGTGGTCATCTGGTCAGTTGGGGCACCTTTTTGAGGCTTGGTCGTGAAAATAAAAGGACCAAGTAAAGCCGGCGAAATACTGCTTAACGCTGCTTTTTTTCCCATTATCGGCGAAAGCCGGCCATCTGGTAGCCATGCCCATGCCCGCCCATGTCCCGCCTTCGCTAATCTACCGACACGCCCCCTTGAACTTTCGCTGGCGAAGCGACGGGAAAGCGGCGATGCTGTCAAAAATGCTGCTTTCGATTATACCGATTTCGCTGCTTTTAAGAAATCGCCGTCCATCTCCCGATTTGTGTCGGAAGAAGGCCGGCGATCACTTTCGATTATAAGCTGGATAGTAACATAGTGGATGACGGCAGAAAAAGACCTGAATGGTCCATTCAGTCTGCCCAACAAGATAAACTCATATGTGCTACTTTTTGTGTATACCTTACCTTGATTTGTACCTGTCCTTTTCAGGGCACAGACCGTGTAAGTCTGCCCAGCACTATCCCCGCCTCCCAACCACCAGTCCCTCCTCCCACCACCGGCTCTGGCACAGACCGTATGTCTGCCCAGCACCATCCCCACCACCCGCCACTGGCTCTGCCACCCAATCTCGGCTAAGCTGCTTAGGATCCATTCCTTCTTAACAGGATTCCTTTATGTTTATCCCACGCATGTTTGAATTTCGTTACTGTTTTCGTATCCACCACCTCCCGCGGGAGGGCATTCCAAGCATCCACTACTCTCTCCGTGAAAAAATACTTCCTGACATTTTTCTTGAATCTGCCCCCCTTCAATCTCATTTCATGTCCTCTCGTTCTCCCGCCTTCGCATCTAAGGAAAAGGTTCATTTGCAGATTAATACCTTTCAAATATTTGAACGTCTGTATAATATCACCCCTGTTTCTCCTTTCCTGCAGAGTATACATGTTCAGGTCAGCAAGTCTATCCTCATACGTCTTGTGATGCAAATCCCATACCATTCTCGTAGCTTTTCTTTGCACCGCTTCAATTCTTTTTACATCCTTCACAAGATACGGCCTCCAAAACTGAACACAATACTCCAGGTGGGGCCTCACCAACGACTTATACAGGGGCATCAACACCCCCTTTCTTCTGCTGGTCACACCTCTCTCTATACAGCCTAACAACCTTCTCGCTACGGCCACCGCCTTGTCACACTGTTTTGTCGCCTTCAAATCCTCAGATACTATTACCCCAAGATCCCTCTCCCCATCCGTACTTATCAGACTCTCCCCGCCTAACACTTTCGTCTCCCGAGGATTTCTATTCCTTAAGTGCATCACTTTGCATTTCTTTGCATTGAATTTTAATTGCCAAACTTTAGACCAGTCTTCTAGCTTCCTCAGATCCTTTTTCATGTTTTTCATTCCCTCCGGGGTGTCCACTCTGTTACAGATCTTAGTATCATCCGCAAAAAGGCAAACTTTACCTTCTAACCCTTCGGCAACGTCACTCACAAATATATTGAACAGAATCAGCCCCAGCACCGATCCTTGAGGCACTCCACTACTCACCTTTCCCTCCGAGCGAATTCCATTCACCACCACCCTATAGCTTCTGTCCGTCAACCAGTTCCTAATCCAGTTCACCACTTCGGGTCCTATCTTCAGCCCATCCAGTTTATTTAAGTGCCTCCTGTGGGGAACCGTGTCAAAAGCTTTGCTGAAATCTAAGTAGATTACGTCCATAGCTCGTCCCCGATTCAATTCTCCTGTCACCCAATCAAAGAACTCAATGAGATTCGTTTGGCACGATTTCCCTTTGGTAAAACCATGTTGTCTCGGATCTTGCAACTTATTGGCTTCCACGAAATTCACTATCCTTTCCTTCAGCATCGCTTCCATTACTTTTCCAACAATCGAATTATCGGCCTGTAGTTTCCAGCTTCTTCCCTATCTCCACTTTTGTGAAGAGGGACCACCTCCGCCATTCTCCAATCCCTCGGAACCTCTCCCATCTCCAAGGAGGGAGTGGAAAACATGAAAAAATATCTGAAGAAGCTAGAATCTCTGCACGAATATAGCACATGCTAGGGTGTCCCTATAACCAGCCCCTCCTACTGACCACTGATTAAGATTTATAACAAATTACTACTTTACCTATGAAAAGTTATTCTGTTATTGTACTTCGTCTGTGTACATCCATATGCTTCACAAGTTGGCATGTTTGAAAATATAAGTAAGATTAAATAAAAATGCTGCCAACAATAAAGAACGACAACGTGGATGCAGCAGCTCATAAGTTTGCTTGCTTTGTTTTGAGTGAACGGGGATGACGGCTGTGCTGGGAAGGGGAAACTTAGACTCCTAATTGGTTTCAGCGTTCTGACATCACTTCATCTCCTGTTTATTAAACCTACTTGAAGATCTCTCTTCGGCCAGCTCTTCCCTCTGTCATAACTTCCTGTGGCCGAATTGGAAGGACGCAGCAGAGGGAAAGCTTCAGGCCAGTTGGAGGGAGCAAGATGTAATTGCTCTAGGCACTGCCGGCCAATGTTACAAATCTGTAGGCCCATGGGGAGGGGTGGGCAGTGGGAGGTAGGAAGACAGGCCAGATCCATAGGGGGGGAAGGGGGCGAGAAGCTACACACAGTTGGAAAGGAGAGGAGGAAATGCACATGAAGGGAAGGGGATTGGGGGAGCCACATGGATGAAAGGGAAGGGGAGAGGGGAAAATGCACCTGGCTAAGATGGAAGGGAAGGGGTGAGGGAGAAATGCACATGGATGGAAGTGAAGGGGAGAGGAGAAAATACTGCAAGTGGATAGAAAGAAAGTGTGTGTGTGTGAGTGAGAAATGCCCATGTATAGAAGGGAAGGAAGTGGGGGAAATGCACATGGTTGGAAGAGAAGAGATGAAAAACTAGATTTGTGAAGGAGGTAGATAATGGAAGAAAGCTGAATGTGAAAGATCAGTGCTAAAGATGGATGTAGGACAGGAAATGAAGAAGAAAGGAGGAGAGAAAAAATAGCGAATGTGCAGGACGTCCTGAAAACAGAGATAAGCTCGCAGACAAAGGGAAGCAGAACCAAAGACTAGGAACAAGATGATTAGAAAAGTATAATCTCCAGACAACAAAGTTATGAAAAATGATTTTCTCAGAGGACAAGCAGGCTGAATCCTTCTCAGAAGTGGGTCGACGATCCGCGTCAGCCTGGGACCCGGCATTATTCAAATAGTTTGCTTGAGCTTTGTGGTGCACATTGTGTGCCTGTCTGCTGCGCGACCGTGTTCCTCAGTGGGGATTCAACGTCGTCCTCGTCGGCACTGAGGAGTCTTGGTGAGGTTCATCGAGCAAAGGCTAAGAAGCACCGACACTGTTCTTCTTTGATGCATGGTGCTAGAAACTACGGGGCGCCAATAGATTTGTCACCCGAGAAGCGTCGAAGCCGGGAGAACTGCTCTCCCTCCATTCAAGAGGTGCCAGCGTGTCTGTCTCCCAGCAGTCAAGTTCCTGCTCCCGAACCCCAGGCGATTCTGCAGCCTGGTGTTCCACTGGCCCTGCAGCCTTTACTGATGGCTAATGTGGAACCTTTTTTTTTTTTTTGTTACATTTGTACCCCACGCTTTCCCACTCATGGCAGGCTCAAAATGACTTACATATACAGGTACTTATTTGTACCTGGGGCAATGGAGGGTTAAGTGACTTGCCCAGAGTCACAAGGAGCTGCCCATGCCTGAAGTGGGAATCGAACCCAGGACCAGAGTCCACCACCCTAACCACTAGGCCACTCCTCCATGACATAGCTGTAATTCGGGTTCCTCTTTCCCACATGCATCACTTTGCACTTGTTCACATTAAACATCATCTGCCATTTAGACACCCAGTCTCCCAGTCTCGTAAGGTCCTCTTGTAATTTTTCACAATCCTCCCTCAATTTAACAACTTTGAATAACTTTGTGTCATCAGCAAATTTAATTACCTCACTAGTTACTCCCATCTCTAGGTCATTTATAAATATGTTAAAAAGCAGCGGTCCCAGCACAGACCCCTGAGGAACCCCACTATCTAATACAAAAACAAACGGCCTCTAGTGAGTGTCGTTCAAAACAGCTGATGTAAATTCTGGTTTGAAAAATTGGAGAAAAGCCGTCTTTGGTTTTAAACACTGTTGTATTCAATTTATGTATATGTATCCAGCGTTTGATTTCGATCATTGGGCATAAAAACTCCAATAACTCTTAAGAATACAAAAAAGTATTAACGTATATTCTTTTTTTAGTTTTTCTTTTAGTGAAGCTGTGGACATAAAGTGCCTCTACACCTATGTGATTCTTTCCCATATATCAACTCTAAACACATCAATTTCCACTCAAAATAACGTTAGAGAAAGCACTTAGCTTTTCTTCAAATCCAGCACAGACTCAAATTAGCTCGACGGGGCCACCGTTTCACCCATCACAGGCTTCATCAGGAACTGGTGCTGAATGGCAATGCTCATTATCTGGGAAACAAATATATGAACTTATATAAATAAAGAAACATACAAAGTACTACTACTACTATTAAACATTTCTATAGCGCTACTAGATTTACGCAGCGCTGTACAAATGAACATGAAAAGACAGTGCCTGCTCAACAGAGCTTACAATCTAAATTGGACAGACGAACAGACAGCTAGGGGTGGGGATATTGCAGTGGTGGGGGTGATAAGTGAGGGTATTGAGTAAGATACCAGCTAAACCACAAACACCCTTGTTCACTTGCTTTCAGTCATGGAAATGCTGTCTCAAAATGGCGGTTGCAACGTCACACACCATTGTTCATGGAATATATAGGTTCCTCCTTTGAAATTCTTAGAGGTGGTATTATATTAAATGGGGGAAATTAAATCAATAGAAAATATACCAGCCTATTGAACTATTAAGACCCCAAGCTTCAATAGATTTAAGATTAAAGATCCATCGGGCTTCTTTTCTTTGTAGTATGAGTTTGCGGTTCCCTCCTCTTCTCAAGAAATCCACTTTTTTTTTTTTTAAACTGGTACTAGAAAGTTGCACGGGGACAGAAATCTTACCCATCCCCGACGTCCCTGCTGGAATCTTACCCATCCCCACCTGTCCCTTTAAGAACTTAACCCGTCCCACCCATCCCCACAAGAATTTAATGGTACAAAAAAGAAAATTCCAGTCAGCTCTCTCAGTCTCTCTCTGGACTTGAGCCGCAGCACTGCAAGCAAAGAAGGAACAGAAGTTGGAACTTGGAACACTCTGGTGTGTACATGTAAGATCTGTCTCTAATTCACTGGCATGGTTCCTCACTTCTGTTCTGGACTGTAGGATGAAAATAAGTAATTAGGACAATAATTATTCCCTGATAATACTTATTACAAGGTTCCCGCTCAGCCTAGGGGATATTATAAAGGAACCTTGTTGCTGGCACCCTGCCAGTGTTTTGTTCCCCGCCAAAGAACCAAAGCCACGTCACAGATGATATTATTAATATTTATTGTAGGTAGAAAAATAAACACTCTGCCATAGCTTATATGCAAAATAATGTCTCTTACTGATATGCACACTAACAAAATATATTGTCTAACTACACTCTGATTATCCTGAGACTACGTACAGTAATGATTAGAACAGTACAAATGATATCCTAATGATCCTTATGAAAACTTATCACATCTTATGCAAAATACACATTAGCAGCTTTCCCTGACCAAGAGCTGACATAAATCAGTCGTACTTAGATAAAACCACTGCCTAACCCCAAACTAGGAAATATATCACTGTGATCTCACTCACCACGCTATCCTGATGACGGTTTCAGATGAGACCGGAGCAGAATCTCCCCAGACGCTATCTCAGCTGTCTGTGTCTTATGTAGTGCAGGTCTTTCTCAGCAAACAAGCAGGTTCTCGTCTCTCCGTTGGTTATCAGAGCCAAAATCTCTGCCACAGGTATTTGCACCAGTTATGCAGGTCACAAGGTTGGTATCATACAGTCTCTAGCTCACCCCGAGCCTTGCTGGATTTCTCAGGTCCTTCACAGGTACTCCTCCTCCGAGGGTCTCCGACTAACTTTTTTTTTTCACTCTTCCAGCGTTCTTCCAGACTTCTCTGTCAGATGATAGCCTGGACCAATTAGCCTCTCGTACAGTCCAGTGCATAGGCAAGAAGAGTTCTTGGTTTTGTGACCTTGGAGATGGTAACTTCTGGTGCCATGAGTATGACTCCCTTCCCAGCGTCTCAGAGATAGAAGGGGGATGGTTGGAACACAGAATGTCCTTAGCTTCAGCAAGCCTGTCAGTGATTTTCCACAAGCTGAAGCTGGATCTTGCTGACACAGAGATGTGCAGGTCAGAGGGTGCAGCAGCCATCTTATTGTACCAAGATGTCATAGGCTTGTATAGGCCAAGACCAGCTCAGGCTAGATCACAGGGAAATACCCCTACAAGACTTAGCATCAGATGCCTTCCTTCTTTATTGGGGGACAGGCCTCCTGTATGTGTATCCTCCAATACCTCTAGTAGGAAAGACTTTGTTGAAACTCAAGCAAGACAGCGAAACTGTGATCCTGATCGCACCCTTCTGGCCGTTTCAGATTTGGTTCCCTTTTCTTCTGGAGTTATCCTCCAAAGAACCATGGAGATTGGAGTGTTTCCCAACCCTCATCATGCAGAACAAGGGGTTGCTTCTTCATCCCAACCTTCAGTCTCTGGCTCTCACAGCCTGGATGTTGAGAGCCTAGAATTTGCTTCCTTAGGTCTTTCAGAGGGTGTCTCCCGGGTCTTGCTGGCTTCCAGGAAAGGTTTCACTAAGAGATCTTATTCATTCAAATGGAGAAGGTTTGCCGTCTGGTGTGACAGCAAGACCATAGATCCCCTTTCTTGTCCTACACAGACTCTGTTTGAATATCTTGTACACATCAGAGTCTGGTCTTAAGACCAACTCCATAAGGGTTCACCTAACTGCGATTAGTGCTTAATATTGGCGTGTAGAAGGTAAGCCTATCTCTGGACAGCCTTTAGTTGTTCACTTTATGAGAGGTTTGCTTTTGTCAAAGCCCACTGTCAGACCTCCACCAGTGTCATGGGATCTGAACATCATTCTCTCCCAGCTGATGAGAGCTCCTCTTGTGCCACTGAATTCCTGCCATCTGAAGTATTTAACCTGGAAGGTTGTTTTCTTGGGGGCTGTTACTTCAGCTCGTAGGGTCAGTGAGCTTCAGGCCTTAGTAGTGGATGCACCTTACACTAAGTTTCATCACAATAGAGTAGTCCTTCACCTGCACCCTAAGTTCCTGCCGAAGATGGTGTCGGAATTCCATCTGAACCAGTCAGTAGTCTTGCCGACATAAGCATTGCCATGCCGGGACAGACCAAGGATCCATCGAGCCCAGCATCCTGTCTCTGACAGCGGCCAAAAGAACAATTTGTCCCGCCCATCCCAGAAATGGTAAATTGTTCCCACGTCCATTTAATAACATTCTATTGCCTTTTCCTCCAGGAAGCCGTCCAATCCCTTTTTAAACTCCGCTAAATTAACCGCCTTAAAAACTTTTTCCGGCAACGAATTCCAGAGTCTAACTACGCACTGAGTGAAGAAAAATTTCTTCCGATTTGTCTTAAATTTACTATACAGCAGCTTCATCGCATGCCCCCTTGTCCTAGTATTTTTGGAACGCGTAAACAGACGCTCCACATCGACCCATTCCATTCCACTCATTTTATTATAGACCTCAATCATATCTCCCCTCAGCCGCCTTTTCTCCAAGCTGAAGAGGCTTCCCTTATAGGGAAGTCGTCCCATCCCCTGTATCAAATTTGTCACCCTTCTCTGCACCTTTTCCAATTCCACTATATCTTTTTTGAGGTGCGGCAACCAGAATTGAACACAATACTTGAGGTGCGGTCGCACCAAGGACCTAAGCTCTGACACAGGCATGAGCATCAGATGTCACCTGACCTACTGACTCATGCATGTGGCAACCTCTCAGCACACCATGCCAGTGAATTAGAGACAGATCTTACATGTACACACCAGAGTGTTCCAAGTTCCAACTTCTGTTCCTTCTTTGCTTGCAGTGCTGCGGCTCAAGTCCAGAGAGAGACTGAGAGAGCTGACTGGAATTTTCTTTTTTGTACCATTAAATTCTTGTGGGGATGGGTGGGACGGGTTAAGTTCTTAAAGGGACAGGTGGGGATGGGTAAGATTCCAGCAGGGACGTCGGGGATGGGTAAGATTTCTGTCCCCGTGCAACTTTCTAGTACCAGTTTAAAAAAAAAAAAGCCCTAATGGCTAACACAACTATCTCATAGAAAATCATTAGCATCATACCTATGGTTTTACCAAAGGGAAATCGTGCCAAACGAATCTCATTGAGTTTTTTGATTGGGTGACAGGAGAATTGAATCAGGGACGAGCTATGGACGTAATCTACTTAGATTTCAGCAAAGCTTTTGACACGGTTCCCCACAGGAGGCTTTTAAATAAACTGGATGGGCTGAAGATAGGACCTAAAGTGGTGAACTGGATTAGGAACTGGTTGACGGACAGACGCCAGAGGGTGGTGGTGAATGGAGTTAGCTCGGAGGAGGGAAAGGTGAGTAGTGGAGTGCCTCAAGGATCGGTGCTGTGGCCGATTCTGTTCAATATATTTGTGAGTGACCTTGCCGAAGGGTTAGAAGGTAAAGTTTGCCTATTTGCGGATGATACTAAGATCTGTAACAGAGTGGACACCCCGGAGGGAGTGGAAAACATGAAAAAGGATTTGAAGAAGCTAGAACAATGGTCTAAGGTCTGGCAATTAAAATTCAATGCGAAGAAATGCAAAGTGATGCACTTAGGGAATAGAAATCCACGGGAGACGTATGTGTTAGGTGGCAAGAGTGTGATAGGTTCAGACGGGGAGAGGGACCTTGGGGTGATAGTATCTGAGGATTTGAAGGTGACGAAACAGTGTGACAAGGCGGTGGCTGTATCTAGAAGGTTGTTGGGCTGTATAGAGAGAGGTGTGACCAGCAGAAGAAAGGGGGTGTTGATGCCTCTGTATAAGTCGTTGGTGAGGCCCCATCTAGAGTATTGTGTTCAGTTTTGGAGGCCGTATCTTGCTAAGGATGTAAAAAGAATCGAAGCGGTGCAAAGAAAAGCTACGAGAATGGTATGGGATTTGCATAACAAGACGTATGAGGAGAGACTTGCTGACCTGAACATGTATACCCTGGAGGAAAGGAGAAACAGGGGTGATATGATAGAGACGTTCAAATATTTGAAAGGTATTAATCCGCAAACGAACCTTTTCCGGAGATACGAAGGCGGTAGAACGAGAGGACATGAAATGAGATTGAAGGGGGGCAGACTCAAGAAAAATGTCAGGAAGTATTTCTTCACTGAGAGAGTGGTGGATGCTTGGAATGCCCTCCCGCGGGAGGTGGTGGAGAGGAAAACGGTAACGGAATTCAAACATGCGTGGGATAAACATAAAGGAATCCTGTTCAGAAGGAAAGGATCCTCAGGAGCTTAACCAAGATTGGATAGCAGAGCCGGTAGTGGGAGGCGGGGCTGGAGGTTGGGAGGCGGGGATAGTGCGGGGCAGACTTATACGGTCTGTGCCAGAGCCAGTGGTGGGAGGCAGGACTGGAGGTTGGGAGGCAGGGATAGCGCTGGGCAGACTTATACGGTCTGTGCCAGAGCCGGTGGTGGGAGGCGGGGATAGTGCTGAGCAGACTTATACGGTCTATGCCAGAGCCGGTGGTTGGGAGGCGGGGCTAGTGCTGGGCAGACTTATACGGTCTGTGCCCTGAAGAGCACAGGTACAAATCAAAGTAGGGTATACACAAAAGAAGCACACATGAGTTGTCTTGTTGGGCAGACTGGATGGACCGTGCAGGTCTTTTTCTGCCGTCATCTACTATGTTACTATGTTACTATGTTAGTTGAATGTTCTAATGCTTATTAGGTGTATCATTAGTATTATGCTAACATTGTATTATATCTCTGGTATTTGAATTTCAGTTCTGTTTAAATGTGTATATTTTTGATACTGTTTCACGGTAGTTCTATTATTGGGATTCAATTTACTGTTTTCAAGTTTACCTCATTTGTTGTATTTATGTTTATTCTTGGTTATTTTACTATTGTTATGCTGTTAACAAAATTGTAAGTCTTATATTCAACTGTACCTGCTGTACACCACCTTAGGGGAATCTGTTCATAAAGGTGGTTAATAAATCCCAGTAAATAAATAAATAAATATAACAGTCTGTTACACAACCATGATAATGAAACTGTGACTGATGGTGTCCTGTCTTCTGTTCCAGGTATTGGTCGCATTCAAGGATGTCGCTGCTTATTTCTTGGAAGTGGACTGGGACATTCTGGGAGAATGGCAGAAGGAGCTGTATAAGAAGGTCGTCAAGGAGATTCATGACATCCTCATCTCACAAGGTAACTATGCCTTCTTTATCATTTACCACATAGGTACATTATGGAATGGGTGCTGCTGTTTTGTCAGAGCTGGAAAAATCTCAGGTACCAGGTGCCAAGGGCACCTGAAATTGAGACCTGGCTTCTGATGCAAAAGATGTTTACCTTAAAGTAGAGGCTTCATCCAAGACCAGCTGCAGTTTGTCTCCCTTTTCTGTACAACAGCATTTTTACCCTTTTTGCTGAGAACTGCAGCTTCTGGAGCCTGACTTCCAGCTGCTCACTGGTCAATTACCCCATACAGTGTGTAACCCCTTCAGTTGGTAACCAGATATCGCAGCGAAGTTTGACACCTGCAGTGACTTCAGCTTAGAGGTTCATGAAGAGAAATGCGGCACCAGAAAGCCTCCAACATTTAGTGTAACTCAGGCAGCAAACTGCAGCTCCCTGCTCTCTGCAAACCTCCTCAGGACAATACAAATAGCCCAAGATAAACAGTGTTGCCCTAAGTCTATATATGGCCCTCAAAATTTTGTGTGTGCAACTTAATTGCTGAATGAGCCAATTAGCACCAATAGTGGGCACTAATGATCAATTTTTAGTGCTAATTGGCATTAATTTAAACTATGCTTGGATCTAGAAAGGGGGTGCGGACATGGGCGTTCCTGAAATTTGCATACAGTGTTACAGAACAACGGAGATCCACGCCTAATTTAGGTGTGAGAATCTAGACCAGGTTTCAGTTGCTGTAAATCCTCCCACTCAAAATTGAGTGCAGATCCTGACGCAAAGGGTATTCTATAAATTGCGCCCAACTCTGAGCAGCATTTATAGAATAACGTTTAGTGCCAATTTTTATCAGCGCTGTTTTTTTGCTGCTGTATTAAGAACTTAGTCCTGTTCGTACACACAGAAACACAGACACACACACATGCACTGCTTGTTCAGAACAGGAAACAGATGGAACCTCCCCAGGACTTCTACATATATATTTAAATGCTATTTTCCTGCTTACTTACAGGTTATTCAATTGTTAATCCTGATGTTATATTCAAGATTAAAAACGAAGACGAGAAATATTTCACTCCACATTTTGAGTGGGAGGAAAAAGGAAACCCAGATCTTATGAAGAGTAAGTAAGATGTTTTGGATTTGAAGGGCTCTGAATTTTCAGATCAAAGTCTCCAGGCATTTAGAGACTTAAAGTCCATTTCCTAATTTAGTATTATTGTATCTTTGATGACTCCTTCTAGTGTATTTTCTCTTAACAGACCTTCCAATTGTAACGTCTGTGATCTCACTTGGTGTTAAACAAGAGGACGATCTTCCTAAATCAGAGGCGTCTGAACAGGCTCAGTCTCCCGTAACAAGTAAGAATAAAATTCCTCTTGCATATTTTACTAAGCTCAGCCAGGATTATTTAGGAATTCAGAGCTGGTGGGATAAAAATCCGTTACCCTCTCTATAAAGCAGATGCTGTCAAAATACCCCTCTTTGTTGGTTCTGTACCAGTGGAGGTGTCTATGAAAACAGCATCAGTATGGGCACTTTGAGGCCATGTGGTAACTTTTTTTTCTAAACATATTGGACCAGATTCTATATATCGCGCCTTACGTTCTCTGCCGAAATCTTAGCGTATTTCATAACATACGTAACTTAGTTGGCTTAATAAGCCAATCAGCGTTTCTAACAGCATTTAACAAGCAATAATGAACACGCGTGGGATAAACATAAAGGAATCCTGTTCAGAAGGAATGGATCCTAAGGAGCTTAGCCGAGATTGAGTGGCAGAGCTGGTGGCGGGAGGCGGGGATAGTGCTGGGCAGACTTATACGGTCTGTGCCAGAGCCGGTGGTGGGAGGCGGGGCTGGTGGTTGGGAGGCGGGGATAGTGCTGGACAGACTTATACGGTCTGTGCCCTGAAGAGGACAGGTACAAATCAAAGTAGGGTATGCACAAAAGTAGCACATATGAGTTTGTCTTGTTGGGCAGACTGGATGGACCATGCAGGTCTTTTTCTGCCGTCATTTACTATGTTACTAATTGGCAATAATTAGAATTTACGCACATAACTCACTGAGCGTATGCTGTAATGAACTACGCCTAAATTCTGAACTGTTCAGTTCAAAGGGACGTGGCCATGGCGGGTAAATGGACGTTTCCAAATTTACGTGCGTTCTTATCAAATATACCACAGTCCGCTTAACTCTAAGCGTGGGGATTTGCGCCACATTTTCCTTGGTATAAATGGAGGCAGGTAGTTTTAGGCACTGGGATATGAACCGAGCATATTCTATGTACCGTGCCTAAACCTTATAGCGTACGCCTAGGCCAGTGGTCGGCAAACCGCGGTTCGCGAGCCACATGCGGCTCTTTGGCCCCTTGAGTGTGGCTCTTCCACGTTCCATCCCGGCGCTCCGCTATTTAAATTTACCTCGCTCCAATTCGTCACAGCAGCTGCGCAACCTCAGTGAAAGCGCTGCCCGACGTCTCTCCACCAGCCTTCCCTTTGCTCGTTCGTTCCCTCTGTGTCCTGCCCTCGAGGAAATGACGTCGGAAGAAGGCGGGGCACTGAGGAAATGAACGAAGGGAAGGCTGGTGGAGAGACGTCAGACAGGCAGCGCTTTCACTGATGCTGCGCAGCTGCTGAAACGGAGGTAAATTTAAATACTAGAACTAGAAGAGAGAAAGAGGGTGGGCAGGTGGACATGGGAGTGGGAGGGATGGGCAGAGAGAAGCATTGACAATGATGGACGTGGATGAGAGGGCAGGGCCCAGGGTGAGAGGATTAATTGCTGGACATGGAGGGGAGGGAGGAGAATTGCTGGATATGGATAGATGGAGGGGGGCAGGGGAGAGAGGAGCATTGATGGACATGGATGGGAGGGCAGGGCCCAGAGAGAGAGGAGAAATTGCTGGACATGGAGGGGAGGGCAGGGGAGAGAGGAGAATTGCTGGCTATGGATGGCTGGAGGAGGGAAGGGGAGAAAAGAGCATCGATGGACATGGATGGGAGGGCAGGGCCCCGGGAGCGAGGAGAAATTGCTGGACATGGAGGGGAGGGCAGAGGAGAGAGGAGAATTGCTGGATATAGATGGATAGAGGAGGGAAGGGGAGAGAGGAGCATCGATGGACATGGATGGGAGGGAAGGGCCTAGGGAGAGAGGAGAAATTGCTGGACATGGAGGGGAGGGCAGGGGAGAGAGGAGAAATGTTGGGCAGGAATGGAGGGAAGGAAAGACAAAGGAAGGAGATGCACATGGATGGAGTGGAAGGGAGAGAGGAGAAATGCTGGACATGGATGCAGGGGAGGGGAGGAAAGTAGATGCACATGGATGGAGGGGAGTGAGGAGAAATGCTCGATATGGATGGAGGGGAAGTTGCTGAATTTAAGGGCTGGATCGGAACACTTTGAAGGCAGATGCTGAAACTGGAGAAAGGATAGGGACAGAGCTACAGATGGTAGACAGGACACATAAGGACACAGGAGGATGGTGGACATGGTGAGAGAAAAAATATCAAATGGATAGAAACTGCATAAAACAGAAGACACTGGGACCAAAGCGAATAGAAAAACTAAATGATCAGACAACAAAGGTACAAAAAAGTATTTTATTCAGAATTTATTAATTGGAATATGTCAGCTTTTGGAAATGTGCATCTGTGATATTTTGCATGTATTGCTGCATGCTGAGTCTGACTTCTTGAGGTAACTTTCCAGTTCAGTATTTTGCCTTCATATCTGTTGTGACATGTGTTTTTCATGTGTGATCAAGGTGCAGTATCCTGCTAGCGTGTAGTATTTGCAGCCCTTTTTGGGGTTTTTTTTTCACGAGGTAGTGTATTGGTGTTTTAGAGCCTGGTGTAATTACAGTTCTACCTACCTATATAGTTTAAGTTTAAAAAATTTGGCTCTCAAAAGAAATTTCAGTCATACTGTTGATATTTGGCTCTGTTGACTAATGAGTTTGCTGACCACTGGCCTAGGCGGAAATGACTTCCGTGTGGATTTTTTAAGCGTCATATATAGAATCTTACCCATTGTGCTGTTTTTTTTTCATATAATAGGCTCCCACAATGTCAAGCCTGACATTTTAATCCGATTTGAGCAAGAAGGATTCAGGACTGAGCCTCCAGGAATTGAGGAAAGAGGAAATCTGACCACCACAGGCACATGTGAGGAACTGCCTGAAGCATGTGATGAAGCTACGATTAAAGCTAGTAATGAGGTGATACAAACTTTTCCTTTAAGAAAGATGCCTCCTCTGGACCAGGGATAGTGAGAATGAGCAGTTATAATCACAGCCTCTGACTTCTAACTCTTGTTGTGTAGATAATGTATTTGTTCTATTTTTCTTATTTTTACTTTTCTCCTTTCTTTTGTGTTCTCTTTATTTTTTTCATTTCTTCTCTTTCTGTTATTCACCCCTATCCCATGTCGCTCTCTCTTTCCTTCATCTTCTTTAATATCTATTGTCTCATCCTTTACCAAGTTTTATAATCTTCCCTGTATCTCTCACTGTTTCTGACCTCTCTCTATCCACTTTGCAATCTGTTTCCTGCTGAATTTTTATTCTGTTGCAAAAAAACAGAAGAAAACAGTCTTCGCAAAAAATATCAATGGGCAAAACAGCGAAAATGACCAAACAAAAAAATGAAAAATAATGAAGATAATAAAATAATGATGATGATAAATAATAAATAAAAAATAAAAATATTAATAAAAAATAAGTAAATAGAACCACAAAGAAAATTATAAAAAAAAGAAAAAAATTATTATAACCAAAGTAAAGTAATAAGATAAAAATATTTTTAATAAAAAATGTATTGAAGACAGTTCTGATTAAAATCTACAAAATATTTATTGGCAATTAAAAATGATGACAAAATAGGTAGAAAAGGACTCGACACAGCTGTGTTTCGGCCGTAAAGGCCTGCGTCGGGAGTCTTTTCACCATATAGAGTCTTGTTCTCTATAGATACAACGGATGATGTTAGTATTGGTATGTAGTAAATTTAATGAATGAACCATTTGTAAAACGTCTGTGTGAACAACTGTCCGGTTATCTCTTTAAAGATCTTGTGCTGCTGAAATTAACTCGACTGAATATAGATTAGAGTTGCTCTGGTAAGCAACTCTACTCTATATTCAGTCAAGTAAACCCTAACCTTACCCTTCTCTCCCTAGCAGAACTTCCTGGAGACACATCCTCAGCTGCTTTTGACTGAGTAAGCCACGTTGAATCGAAACCATGTGGGATATAAGACCGAGGGCCCCTTTTACCAAGCTGCAGCAAAAGGGGGCCTGCGCTGGTGTCAGCGTGTGTTTTTGACTTGTGCCGGGGTCCCTACTTTACCGCAGCGGGTAAAAGGTAGGTCTTTCTTTTCTTGAGGAAATGGCTATGCAGCAAGTGAAGCACTTGCCGCACAGTCATTTCAAGAGGGGGGGGGGGGCCCTTACCATCACCCATTGAGGTAGCAGTAAGGGCTTCCGTGGTAACCGGTCAGTGATGACACTGCCTGATTATCGCCAGGTACACACCGGCGCTACAAAAATAAAAATATTTTTGTAGCGCCGGATATGACAGCGTACTAGGGGTGGGAACTATCACCGGGATTCTGCAGTAGCCCAGCGGTACTTCCTTTTTAGCAAGTGGTAAGCCCATGATGGGTTTACCGCTGCTTTGTAAAAGGGCCCCTGAATGAATGAATGAATAAATAAATATTAGCTCAGGTCCTCTTAAAATGCTTACAAGATATAAGTATAGATGGGGACAAATTTGCAGTGGTTTTCCTCCTTTTTAGGAGGTTTTCTCCATCAAATATGAGTTTTTTTTTTTTTTGGTGGGGGGGGGGGTTCCAGGGAGAGTCGCAGTGGTTTAGTATGCTGGGGAGGGGGTTCCTCAGGATTCTGTTTTCTGCTATATTATTTGACATCTGTAGGTCTGTTTTATGTGATTTCTTGTGACAAGAGTATTGTGTTTGTCAGTTGTTGTGCTGATGCTATATTAGCGATTGTATCTTTTTCTAAGTCTCTTGGTTCTCATCAGTCATTTTACTGAGATTTCAGCACAGTGTGGTCAAAATGGCCCAACAATGAATATGGAAAAGACTGAGATGATGGTGGTACCTACTGATCAGCTCTGCTCTTCTCTACATTTTTGTCTTTACCCTCCTTTCTTGAAGCTGTTCCAATTCATAGTTAAATCTGTTATCTAGGAATACTTCTTGACTTTGCTGACATTTCGCCCACAGGTTTTTTAATGTATTATTTGAACTTTGCTGCTTCATTTTCACTATGTCAGATGATTTTTGTGTGCTGACTGAATTGTTGATTTTACTTTCATTTGATTACTGTAATGTTCTATATTTAGGTTTGCCAGATACAGTGCTTAGGCTTTTGCAACTTGTTTAGAACACTGCAGCACATCTGGTTTCTGGATGTGGACAATTTGGAGGCAATTCGACAACTGGAAGCCTCCATTTAGGTGCCCCAAGGATGTGCAGTAGGACCCTACTCCATCATGGAATCTAAGTGACTTAGGGTCCTGTTTACTAAGCTGCGCTAGAGGCGTGCTAGCATTTTTAGCGCGCTCTAACCGTGTAGATGCTCAGAATATTCCTATGGTTATCTACATAGTTAGCGCGCACTGAAAACGCTAGTGATCCTTTGTAAAGAGGGGCATAAGTTCTCTTATAGAATAGTAGGTTAACCTGTCGACCTAGCTAAGATTTAGATCCTCAGTGTTACCAACCGTAGAGCTGGCATAAATGTCTTGCTCATGCTCTATCGCTGCGTCAGTCCCCTTGTACGTGGGTATTTGCAAAAGAGCACTTAGGCTTCCTGCTAGCAATAATGCAAGTACCAGCACACATACACGCCGAAATGCTGGTATTCTAGACATTCACGTATGCAGCATCTAGATTATAGCATTTCCCATTTAATACCTAGTTCTTCCATTCTGAGGGAGTTGCATTGGATACCTGTATCGAACACTAGTAAATGTCTTCCTTCTGGAAACCTTTGTTCTTCTTAGCAGTGCTGTGGTTTATAAAACTTCCATGACACAGTGTGTGTTTTCACTATGATGTACTCAACTGGAACAATTTACCTTTGAAGATGTGGTTTCTGTAGCATTATTCAATTTTTTTTTTAAGATAAAGGCTTGTCTGTTTTCTTTTACTTACCCATTTCATTTTGAATGATTTTCTATTTCTCTTATTGTTTCTTTTTATGTGAACTATTACATGTGTTTGTTGTAAACCATGTAGAAGTATGTTAATAGGTGTAAAATAATGACACTTTGATGTTGGGTGTCCTGTTTGCTGTTCTAGGCTTTGGTCACATTCAAGGATGTTGCTGCTTATTTCTTGGAAGTGGAGTGGAACATTCTGGAAGAATGGCAGAAGGAGCTTTACAAGAAGGTCATCAAGGAGATTCATGACATCCTCATCTCACGAAGTAAATGTGCTTATGTGGTAGATGATAGAGGAACATATTATGGAATCAGTGGTGTAAAATTCACAGGAACTAGATACCATGGGCACCTGAAATTTAGATCCTGGCTTCTGATGCCATCCCATATTCAATAGGAGTCTGTGAAAGACTCCACTGCTACGGGATCTGCAAAAGATGCTGCTCTCTGTTGTAAGATAAAATGTAGACCTTAAACTAGAGGCTTCACACAACACCAGCAGGAGTATCTCTCCCATTCCTATACAAAATATTTTGGAACAGAAATCCAGAGAGAGGATTTACCTCAAAGATTTCTTCTGAGACTTCTGCATAAGGTCATGACATATCAGGTGTACACGAGTCAACTATAGTGTACAACATATAACCTCTCCAAATGATAACCAGAAGATTGTCACCTGCAATGCTTCCACCTAGGAGGACTATGAAGAGAAATCTCTGTACCAGGAAAACTCTATGATATAATCTAACCAAGTGTCAGGCCACTGCTGCCTCTTCTCTCCAAGCTTTGTCAGACAAATACACACACCCCAAGATATCTGTATATACACATATGCACACACATCCATGCACACATCACACATGGCTCGATCAGAGACGGAACTTTTCCAGTAATTTTCCTACTTTTTATTGGCAGGTTATTCAGTTGTTAATCCTGATGTTGTATTCAAGATTAAAAATGAAGATGAGAAATATTTCACTCAACAATCTGAGTGGGAGGGAAAAGAAAACCCAAATGACTCCAACAGTAAGTAAATGTTTTGGATTTAATGGGCTTTGCATTTTTAGATCACAGGAGATGGTGTAAAACATCAAACATTTGGACACTTAGGACCTGAATGGCTGCCTGAGTCTGTAGCTCCGACGCGTCCCTGCCTTTAAGCAATATCAGCAACCATCCACCCCTGATTTGAAAACTTTTTTCATCGGGGCAACGTTTTTGACTTGAGTGAGGACTTTTCTGGTCATATGGAAGCTATGTCAACAGCTTGGAAGGGAGCGAGCGCCAACCGGTAAGGCAAGCGGGCAAGGCCCCGTGGCGCCACGTGTTGTCATCACCTCGCACTCTGACTCCTCTATGTCCCTTATCGAGGCAGGTAAAGCTTCTTCTAAACGGGACCTTTCAAAAGACATAACCAAATGCTTAGCAGAGATTCGGGAGGAGATCAAATCCTCCAAAGGGGAAATTCTAGAGCGCATGGATGTCCTGAGCGTTGATCTGCGAGAGTTGGGCGGGCGAGTGGAGGACTTGGAGGCACGTGCAGAGGAGCATGATGAGCAGCTGAGCAGGGCTGAATTACGATTATTTAAGCTTTTTGAGTATTATGAAGATCTGCAATACAAAGTGGACGACTTAGAAAACCGATGCCGCAGGAATAACCCCCATTTTCGTGGGGTTCCTGAGGTGGGGGACAAAGAAGATGTTACGATTGTTAAGATGCTCTGTGGAAAGTTGCTCGGGATGGAGGACATAGCTATTGAAAGGGCACACAGAGCCCTAGGAAAGATAGTTGATAACCGACCTCGGGACATTGTTGTCTGTTTTACTGCCTTTTCCACTAAAGAACAAGTGCTGCAGTGGGCCCGCCAGGTTCCACACATTGACTATAATGAGGCTCAAATTAAAGTATACCAAGATTTATCTCAGCTTACGCTGTCCCATTGACGTGCGATGAAACCTGCACTGGACATTTTAATAAAACCTAAGATCCCCTACCGCTGAGCTTTTCCTTTTGCCCTCTGCTTTACGTTGGGGAGGGGGGGGGAAATTGCACCAGATTTGATTCCTCTCTGAGGTTTGGAAGATTCTGTACGCCGAGGGCTTGATGACTACTGAGACTCTGCCCGTAGACCTAGCCACCACAACTTGGGCTTAACTCCAAAAATGGAAACGTGTTCCCAGCAAATCCAAGACTGCCCCGGCAGACACCTGAATGGATTGCTTGGTCTGTTTGCAGTCATATTCAAGATGCTCTGTGGGACTTGCTGTTATGGTTATATTTAAGGTTATATACGATGTGTTCATGATGTGTACATCCGTTGGCTTGTCATTGAGATAGGGTTGTATGAGGGGGTTTGGTATGATTGGGGGTCTTGGGGTTGAGTGGGATTTTTTCTGTGTGTGTGTGTGTGTGTGTGTGTGTGTGTGTGTGTGTGTTAGAATTGGTTAGTATTTGGGTGGTTGAGGCGTTTGTGTGGAGGTGGGGATGCATGGGGAGGGGTGGCTTGGGTGGTGTTTTGGGTGTGGTGGGGTTCTGGAGTTCTTTCTCCTGTTTTCCTAGTTAGGGGACTTTGTCCCTGTCTAGTGGTGGGTGATGTGTGTGGGGTTGCTCTGGAGGGTGGTGGGGGTGGGTTAGGCAGTCTTCATCGGGGTCTAGTGCCTTATTGTTACCTTTTGTTTCATGATGATATGGGTTGGTACTATCTCGCTTAGCTATTATTCCATGCTCTTGTTTGTGTAGTGTTGTGCAGAAACGGGGGGGGGGGGGGGGGGGGGGGGGGGGGGGGGGGGGGGGGGGGGGGGGGGGGGGAGGGGTGCATGGAGGTTGTCATTTTTTTTTCTCCCGGTCCTTCCAACTTTTTCAAGGCTACTTGGTTTTCAAGTTGTATCACAGTTAATAAGCTTTAGTGTTGAACTCTAAATGAGTGTGGATCTAAAGTTTTTGACATATAATGTCAAGGGTCTGAACTCTCCTCAAAAGCGTCAAAAGTTCTTTAAGGAATTGCTGTTTCATAAACCTCAAGTTGCATTTGTACAGGAGACTCATTTAAAGAGGGAACATGAAAAATATTTGTTTCATCATCATTACTCATATGTATATTGCGCTTCTGCTGCTGACACGTCGAAGCGGGGGGGGGGGGGGGAGAGGTTGCAATCTTGCTTCATTCTTCTTTGCTGGTTCAGGTGTTGAAAACTAAGCGTGACCCTGCTGGTAGATTTTTGCTTCTGCATGTATTATTGAATAATTTAGCTTTTACCTTGGTTGCTGTTTATGCGCTCAACGAATCTCGGGGTTTTTTTTTGTCAGGTTTGGCAGGGTGGTTCAATCTGATCCCTATGGTAAACTGGTGTTAGGAGGCGACTTTAATGCATCTTTTGACCCAGCGTTGGATAGGTCTGGTGCAGTGTCGGAAATTGATGTTAAATTCTAAAGTGTTGTTTGGTCTGGCTCGATCTTTAGCCATATGCGATGCATGGCGTCTACATCATCCAAAGGACAGGGATTATTCTTTCTATTCCCATGCTCATGACTCATACTTCTGTATTGATCATTTGTTATTTGAAATCTTATTGATTTAGGGGGGTTGTCTCTCAGGTATTGGCTCCATTACCATTTCGGACCACACTCCGACCTGGGTTCAGCTTTCATCCTTTTGTGAGGAAGATAAGGACAGTAGGTGGACATTGAACACCTCTTTGCTGAAGGAGGATAAGATCTTAGCTAACTATAGAACACTCGAGGGAATATCTTGATACTAATTTGAATTTGGGTCCCTCTCTGGGGATTGTTTGGGATGCTTTAAAGGTTGTAACAAGGGGTTCTTTTTAAAACAGGCTAGCACTCGGGCCAGGTAAAAGGAAGTTGCTGACTGCATCTCGCAATTGTCCCACTTGGAGGATCTCCATAAGTCCTCTCATTCGATCTCTAAGGCAGATCCAAGCTCTCCGGTTAAAATTAGACAATATTTACTCGGACCAATTGCAATTTCTTCCGGGCCAACAACAACAATTTCAGTATTTTTGTCATAATAAGCCAGGGTGTTTATTGGCCCTTAAGTTGAGACAGCAAAGATTTGATCGTACTATTGTTCACATTGGAGATGGTAAGAATAAAGTGCTGACTAGGTCTTCTTTGATTCGTCAGCGTTTCCAATCTTTTTACCAGTCCTTAAACTCGGCTGACTCTATGATTTACCAAGTCGCTATTGAGGCTTTTTTATCATCCCAAGACCTTCCTTCCTTGACTGATGAGCAGTGGTGCCTGTTGGATAATCTTGTCCAAGTGGATGAGGTTCCCAGTCATTAAGGACCTGCCCACCAGGAAGGCCCCAGGTCTGGATGGCGTACCGAATGATTTTTATAGGACTTTTAGGGGGGACCTTGCCCCTCTGTTGGTAGAGATTCTTAATGGGGTTCAGGATGGGGAGGTGTTGCTTCCCTTTATGATGGAAGCTTGGATAGCAGTGATTCCAAAGCCAGGCAAGCATAAGGTGGACTGTGTCTCCTATCGCCCTATTTCCATTCTTAATTCTGATGTTAAAATTATAGCTAAGATCCTAGCGATTCAACTAGCGAAAGTCCTTCCTGATCTAATCCATCCTGATCAAATATGGTTCATTCCCCCAAAGACAAATAAAGATAACGTTTGCCATATGGTTAACCTGCTGCATGTGGCTAACAAGTTAAAAAACCCGGTTGTGTCTTTTAGGATTAGATGCCGAAAAGGCATTTGACCGGGTTCATTGACCTTTCATGATTAATATTATGGAGCGATTGGGATTTGGGTTGGGCTTTAAGGGTTGGACCCAAGCTCTTTATAACTCTCCTAGCGCTTGTGTGCGAATTAATGGTTGTAATTCTGCAACTTTTCCTTTGTCTAGGATGCCCTCTCTCGCCAATGCTATTTGCCTTGGTTATGGAACCCCTGGCTATTGCAATTCGTTCTTAATGTCTCGGGCATTTTTTTATTTATTTTTATTTTATTTATTGCATTTGTATACCACATTTTCCCACCTCTTTGCAGGCTCAATGTGGCTTACAATACGTTATGAGTAGTGGAAATATAATAAAAATAGACATTTAGTGTTACAGAAGAAACTTTGGCAATATGATAATGAAAAGTCATGATAGTAGTATAACAAGCAGATATTATAAGGCAGTTCTAACTATGTGTGGAGGAGTTATGTATATTCACATTGGTTGATCTTTGTGGTAAGCCTTGTTAAAGAGATGGGTCTTCAGTAGTTTACGGAAGTTCGTTAGTTTGTGAATCGTTTTTAAGTTGCGTGGCAGTGCATTCCATAACTGTGTACTTAAGTAAGTAAAGTTTGACGCGTGCATTAGTTTGTATTTTAGACCTCTGCAGTTAGGGAAGTGCAGATTAAGGAATGTGCGGGATGATCTTTTGGCATTCCTGGGAGGTGAGTCTATCAGGTCTGACATGTAAGCTGGTGCATCTCCATGAATGATTTTGTGAACTCGGGAGCAAATTTTGAACGTGATGCGTTCTTTAAGTGGGCATTAAGGTAGGTGGTCAGGAATATAAGTTGGCAATGTTTGCTGATGATATCTTGCTTACCTTAAGCAAACCATTACTCTCCTTGCCTAACTTAATCAAACTTTTAGCTGATTATTCTGCTGTTTCGGGGTTCAAGCTCAACATGACTAAACCGGAAGCTATGACTATTGGTATTTCTGGTCCGATTTTACAATCTTTACAACAAGCCTTTTCTTTTCGTTGGGTGACTACACCCAAGTGAAACATTTTCTTGCTGCTGTTGAAATGTTATGGTGTATGCTTTGTCAAAGATCTCTATTTCTGTTCCTTTTAATGAAAATGCTGTAAAAGTTTTATATAGGTGTTACCTGACTCCAGCGCGCCTTCATCACTTGTTTCCAAAGGTATTCCCTTTGTGTTGGAGGGAATGTGGGCAGAAAGGTACCATGGTACCATGGGTCATCTCTGGTGGTCATGTGTTAAGGTTCGGGCTTTCTGGAAAGCTATTCAACATAGACTCCAGAGCTGGCTCTCTAAGCCTATAAAGTGGTCACCTGAATTTTTCTTTTTCCTAAAAAACCTCCTGGCCTTACTACATCCCAGTCCTTATTGGTTCACCATGCTATGTCGGCAGCCAGGGTTACTCTGGTCGCTCACTTGAAGTCTCCTCATGTTCCTTCTTTGTTAAAATGGTTAAACAAGTTGTGGTATATTTGTGAAATGGAGAGGCTCTGGGCCATTCACAGCAAAACACTGTCTAAGTGGGAAGCGATTTGGGAACCCTTTGTGTCACACTGTTTGTGTTGAGAGTCTGTGGTTAGAAGGTGGGGGGGGGGAGAGGGGGGTGGGATACAGGGGAATTTTTTTTCTCTTTCTTTCTTTGGTGTGGGGGGAGGCACTTTGTAAACTCTTGTTAAAAAACATAAACCTAAGGAGTATAAGGCAAGCAGTTACCTTAGCCTTGAGAGATTATTACACTGTTAATCTCTAGTGTACTTTGGACTTTGTATTGTTTTACATTTGCATTGTATTTGCTGATGTTGGTTGTTGTGACTTATCTGCCTTTGTTATATCTCTCAAATTTTAATAAAGACTTCTACAAATTAAAAAAAAAAACATTTGGACACTTAAATCAGTTTCTTCCTTGTCATCAGCAGCAGGTGAATCCATTAATGATGGGTTATGTCCGCCTACCAGCAGGTGGAGATAGAGAACACTGAAAAACCATAGTGCTGTATGGACGGTTAGCCCCAACTGCCTTCAGTATTTCTCTATCTCCCAGCAGGTGTGGACGTAGCTTGATCAGCTCCTGGAAAAGTTCTGCCTGGGGTGGCTCCTGTGCTTTTGTCAGTTGAAGCAGGGGTGTTGTGGCTGGTGGTGCCCACTTTGAAGGCATATAGGTTCGCCCTTTCCCTGCCTTACCCGTCCCCCCTGCCTATCAGAGTACCTCTGTTGCTGCCTGCCGCCAACTTTCCTCACAGCTTAATAAAAAAAATACGCATTGGTTCTGCGTGGCTATTCTGATGCTATTTTCCACATGCAGCTTGACTGGAGCTCGTTTGACTCGGTCTTTTGAGGTGAGAGTGGTGCCCAGCTACTCCTGGGAGGTCCCGCGTACGCTGTTCTGATCGGGGTAAGTTTTGGTGCGAAGCCGCCGTTTTACTTATATAATTCCGTCCGGTCGGACGATGGCTGCTGAAGCGGTTAAACGCTGCTCCCGTTGTGGTTAACGTAGATCAGCAGCGGGGCTCTGTAAGACGTGCACTTTAGGCGCTGGAGCTGGTATGAGCATGGCGAGCAATGATTCTTCCCGCTCAATGGATCAGGCAGCGGGCGCCATTTTGGAAGCGCCAAGTGCCTCAACCCTCGCTGTTGCAGAGGAGTCTGAGTGCAGAGGGACGCCTCGGTTAGAGGCTACCAGAGGAGCTCCTGTTCCCGTTTCTCCTGATTCGGAGACGGAGGGTCAGGGTGAGTGTTTCTCCCCGGAGTTTATGCTTTTAATCCATAAAGCTTTCATACTGAAAAGAGCTCTGCCGCACGTGCCTGACACTGCGCTGCTACCTGGTTTCTCCCCGGGTGTTGATGGCCCGGGGCTGGCTGATTCCTCTGAGCGTTGGATGGATGCAAAACATAGGTAAATTCCCCGTCGGAGAGTGGCGCACTTCCCTCCTCCCCCCCCCGTGGTCGAGCATTGTGGATTCTGAGGGTTCTGGCAGGGCCTCTTGGTCTGAAGTGCCAGAGGAAAGTGCTGGTTTGCCACTAGATCTGGATGATCCCAATGCGGTGAGGATTTTCCACCGTGATGAGCTGCCAGCGCTCATTTCGGATGCCTTGCAGGCCCTCTCGATTGATGATCCTGCCAAGAGCGAGGCCTCCTCTGCTAATTCGAGGATGGCGAGTACTAAGAAGCCTGCTCGAGCCTTTCCTTTTTATGACTCCATCCAAGAGCTTATTTCAGCTCAATGGTCTGAACACCAAGGGCCTTTGAAAGTGGCCAGGGCTATGGGTCAGCTTTACCCTCTAAGTGAGGAGCACTTGGCCCCTTTGGGGATTCCTAAAGTGGACGCTGTGGTCACGGCGGTGACCAAGAGGACCACCCTCCCCGTAGAGGGAGGGGTTGCCCTGAAAGATATACAGGACCGGCGGCTTGAATCCGCGTTGAAACCGTCATTTGAAATGTCGGGCCTCGTCTTAAGGGCATCTAAATGCAGTTCCTATGCTGCCCGGGCCTACCTTTCTTGGTTACAACAGGCAGTGGAACAGCCCGCGGATGGTGCGGAGTCCCTCGTTGAGGTTGCACCGCGGATGGAGTCAGCCCTGTCATTTTTGGCTGACGCCCTCTATGATCTGGTTAGAGCTTCGGCTAAACAGATGTCTGTGGCAGTTGCGGCTCGCCGCCTTCTATGGCTACGGCATTGGGCGGCTGACATGGCCTCTAAGCACAGGCTGGTGAAGCTTCCCTTTCGGGGCCACCTGTTATTTGGAGAAGAGCTGGAGAAGATTGTGAAAGACCTGGGGGATCCTAAACCCCAGCGCTTACCCGAGGATAGGCCCGTACCTCGACGACTGGCTCATCAGAGCGGATTCTGCAGACGAAAGTCGTCTGGCCACAGCCAGAGTGGTCACAGTACTGCAATCTCTCGGCTGGGTCGTCAATATACCCAAAAGTCACCTGACCCCTCTCAATCCCTCGAATATTTGGGGGTCTTGTTCGACACGGCCTCGGGTTTTGTATTTCTACCCTACCAAAGGCGGTGCAAGCTTCAGAATCAGGTCCGTCTGCTCCTGAGGATGCCTGGCCCACGAGCTTAGGACTTTGTCCAGCTGCTGGGGTCGATGACGGCCACTTTGGAAGTAGTGCCATGGGCGAGAGCGCAGTTGAGACCTCTGCAGATTGCCCTGCTTCAACGATGGTCTCCAATGTCCCAGGATTATCAACGCAGACTCACGTGGCTCCCTGCGGCCCAGCTCAGTATGGAGTGGTGGCTCTCCGACAGCATGCTGTGGCGAGGAATGCCGCTGGCGCTTCCCTCTTGGTGCCTGGTGATAACCGATGCCAGCCTCGTCGGCTGGGGAGCACACTGCAACGGAAGCTATGCCCAGGGCCTGTGGACACCCGCAGAATCGGGGTGGTCCATCAATCGCTTGGAACTGAGAGCGATATTCCAGGCTTTTCTGACCTTCCACAAGACTCTGGAGGGGCTGGCTGTCAGAGTTCTGTCGGACAATATGACAGCTATGGCCTACATAAATCGACAGGCAGAGCACTGGCCGCAGAGGCCACCCAGATTTGCCACTGGGCAGAGCAACATCTGCAGTTTCTGTCAGCAGCTCACATTGCAGGTCAGAGCAACGTGCAAGCTGATTTTCTAAGCATGCATCAAATCGACCCAGTGGAGTGGGAACTGGCAGACGAAGTGTTTCTTCAGATCTGTGCCAAATGGGGAACGCCCGTAGCGGATCTAATGGCATCAAGCACAAATGCTAAAGTCCCGTGCTTTTTCAGCAGACGGAGAGATCCTTGCTTGGCGGGGTTGGATGCCTTGGCTCAACCCTGGCCTCCAGGCCTCCTGTATGTGTTCCCTCCTTGGCCCTTGATAGGACGAGTCCTCCTGCGAATTCGACTACATCAAGGAGTGGTGATTCTCACTGGCCCAGGCGACCGTGGTACGTGGACCTCCGGCGGATGCTGGTGGAGGCCCCTCTTTTTTTGCCTCTGGTACCGAGTCTCTTGATGCAGGGCCCGGTGACCATGGAGGATCCCTGCCACTTTGTTCTTACGGCATGGCTCTTGAGAGGGCACAATTTTTTTTATTTTTTATTTTTATTTATTTATTTATTTTATTTATTCAATTAAAAGAAATATACAAGAAACTTCTTGATTGGAAAAGCATCATAAAAATAAAAGTATATCAACAGAAATTAACAATCAAACAGGTAAATTTTGATACTCAAGTCCATAAATTGGAAATCCAAAATTTAGGAATTCAAGGGGAGCAAAAAAATAATAGGAAATTAATAAGGATAACACAATCTCTACTAGAAAGAGTTAACCTTTTCCTTAACGCTTATCCTTTTTCACCGAGGCTATAAGAGCTGATGCATGTGTTGGTTCTGTAAATACATATTTCTTCTCTTCAAGTCTGACTATGCACTTGCAGGGGTATCTTAAAAAGAAGGTACCCCCCAAGTGCAGTATTTCAGGCTTAAGGAGCAACAATTGTTTCCTCCGCTTACGAGTCTCCTTAGAGACATCAGGAAATAATAATATTTTATATCCCAAAAAGGGTTTATCTTTATTACGGAAAAATAAGCGGAAGATCCAATCCTTGTCAGGCAATAATGTAACTGTCGCAACCAAAGTCGCAGCAGTTGCTAATTCGGAGTCAGAAGTTTCAAGCAAAAGAGAGATATCCAATGGAGTTTCAGGCATTTGATTCAATTCTTTTCCTGGGATATAATATGCCAGGGTAAAAGGTGGCAAATTCTGCTCTGGTATATTCAAAATGTCCCGCAAGTAACGTTTTAACATATCAAGAGGAGAAACAGTTTTTGTTCTAGGAAAATTGACAAATCTTAAATTATGATTTTTTGTATAATTATCAAACATTTCCATCTTTTTTTCTAAGATTTGTCAAGTCATTAGTCATTAAAGGTTGAATCGTCTCCAATTTCATAATGCTTTGTTCCATTTTGTCAGTTTTTTCATCTATAACTTTAATCTTTTCCTCTGTTTTTTGTAAGTCAATCTCTAATAGTTTTATTTTAGGTGCAGTTTCATTAACTTGTTTCAGGAACGTTTGAGAGGGCACAATTGAGAGACAAAGGCTATTCTAACAAAATCATCTCCACTCTCTTGCAGGCCCGCAAGCGGTCCACTTCCGTTGCTTATGCTCGGATCTGGCGTCAGTTTGAGGTGTGATGTGGTTTAAGGGCGATCAAACCGACGAGGGCTACGGTCTCGCCAATACTGGAGTTTTGCAGGATGGTTTACAAAAAGGCTTGGCCTACAATTCCCTGCGAGTGCAAGTGGCAGCATTGGCATGCTTTCGAGGGAAGGTCGCTGGCCTTTCTCTGGCCGATCATCCAGACGTTGCCCAGTTTCTAAGAGGGGCGCTCCAGCTTCGCCCTCCAGTGCAGCTGCCGTGTCCGGCTTGGAACCTGGGGCTGGTGTTGAAGGCGCTCCAGTGTTCGCCCTTCGAGCCACTGAGGCGACCTTCAGAGAAGGATGTGACTCTAAAGACAGTCTTTTTGGTGGCCATCACTTCGGCGAGACGTGTGTCTGAGCTCCAGGCTCTGTCCTGTCTAGACCCCTTTCTGCAATTCTCAGAGTCCAGAGTTACGGTGCGTACTGTGCCTTCCTTCCTGCCTAAGGTGGTTTCAGCGTTTCACCTAAACCAGCCCATTTATCTGCCCTCCTTTACTAGGGAGGAGTTTCCGGAATCTTTTGGGCAGTTACATTTTCTGGATGTTCGCAGGGTTCTGTTGCAGTATCTGCAAATGTCAAATGACTTCAGGACCTCTTATCACCTTTTTGTCTTGTCAGGTCCTCGAAGAGGGTCCCCGGCGTCTAATGCCACTATAGCCCGTTGGCTCAAGGAAGTAATTTTTTCTGCGTATCTGCTGTCAGGGCGGTCTCTGCCTGGTGCATTTAAAGCGCATACCACAAGAGCGATTTCCTCTTCGTGGGCCAAAACAGGAGCACTCTCTCTTCAGGAAATCTGTAGTGCGGCTACTTGGGCTTCTAAGCTCTCCTTCATCCGGCATTACAGGTTGGATGTTGCAGCAAAGCAGGACACACAGTTTGGAGCGCAAGTACTTGCTCGGGGAGTGTCAGACTCCTGCCCTATCTAGGGAGTGCTTTTGTACATCCCATCAGTTAATGGATTCATCTGCTGATGACAAGGAAGGGAAAATTAGGTTCTTACCTTGGTAATTTTCTTTCCTTTAGTCACAGCAGATTAATCTATGATCCCTCCCTGTCTGACTTTTTTTTGTTCAGTTTTTCCTGCAGATATGTTCCCTCATTGGGAGAAGTTGGAAAACAGTCTTCAGGATTTCTATTTACTGTTCTGTTACAGGAGGTTGAGATCGTCCCTCCTTTGTTTGATTATTGCTCCTGTTCTGGGGCATTCGTTAGCTGTGAGGAAAGTTCATGTTATTCTACTTGAGGATACACTCTGCTTTGAAAGTTTCGAATACTGAAGGCAGATGGAGCTAGCCGTCCAAAGAGCACTATGGTTTTTCAGTGTTCTCTATCTCCACCTGCTGGTAGGCGTTCATAACCCATCAGTTAATGGATTCATCTGCTGTGACTAAAGGAAAGAAAATTACCAAGGTAAGAACCTAATTTTCCCCTATTTTAGTATTATCAGATACTTGGTGAATCCTTGTAAATGTGTTTTCTCATCGCAGGTCTTCCAGTTATAATGACTGTGTTCTCGACGAGTGTTAAACAAGAGGAAGATCTCCCCTTCATGGATCTTCCTGAATCAGAGATGTCTGAACAGAGTCATCCTTCTGTAACAAGTAAGTATAAAAATCCTCCTGCACATCTTTACTGAAGTCAGCTGGGACCATTCAGGAATTCAGCTCTGGTGGGATAAAAGGCTGTCATCTCCTCTTCTCTTCCCACTGTCGATTTCCCTACTTTAGATAGATTAAACTAGCTGTAAAGATGGAGGAGGCACGGATAGAGGTGGGTATCCTAGGGGTGGGATCAGGTCTGCAAAACCCTTCAACCTAGAGTGTCTTGGGGTTGAGAAATCTGTACTGTTGAAAGGGCTACTGGAGGTGGAGGGCTGTACCGTTGTGGAGGAACATGATTGACTGACATGGTGCAGTTTGACTTAGTTATGGACATTTTATATTGCTGATAGATTAATGCAAATCACAGTACATAATGCAGTTTATCGTAATGATGCCATTCCCAGTTCCAAAATGGCGGTCACAACTTCCTGGGGCAGCCTCCTGCTCATGGCATTCCCAATTCCAAAATTGAGGCCGCAGCCTCACATCAGTCTCGACTGCCATTTTGTTGTGGTTTTTTTGTAACTTTAAATGTATGCATTTTCAAGCAAAATAACTGACAGCATCTATTAACAGAAAAAAATTAAGAATAAGTATGCATTTTGTTACACAATGAACTGCCACTCCAGTAATTAAAAACTAAAAATAGACCCTTTCCATCCCTTATCTCCCCCTCCCCCCTTCCACTCCTTTCCCCAAAACTCACAGAATGTCCTTCCAACTGGAGAAGTCTTCCCTACATTTCTTGATAATATTTTCATTTATTATGTTTTAAGGCAGTCAGTCTATATCATCTATATAAATAATTCTCACCTCCAACGTTCTGAAGCTCACTCTTCACTCTGTGGCAGGGAAACACTGAAGCCCTGTACTGTTGGTAGGCTAGGCTGTGAGCACCACTCACTCTCACTCATGGACCCGCCCTCAGCCACGCCCCTTCCAGACATAATTCACAACCCCAACGTTCTAATGAAGCCACAAGCTGCAAAGTCTCCAACTTCCGTGATGGTGTAGATATCCGCTTTCCCCATGAGTGTATGTCCCACCCTCGCGTCACAACGTTATGACGTTGAGGGCGGAGCACTGACACTCACCGAATGGCCTGCAGTGTAGCTCCACCCTCGCGTCCAAATGCGATGACGTCGAGGGCGGGGAAGGCACTGTCGCAAACGTTGGATGAATGAACACCAGTGCCGGCAGTGAAGCTCTGAACACCCTCCCTCCTCAGATACCACTCAGCTGGCCTTCCCACGGACTCAAACAAAAGCGGAAACTGCTCAGCTGCCCTTCCCATGGACGACAACAAAACAAAAGCGGCAAAAAGAAGCACTCACTGAAGCGCTGAAAACACCCCCCCCCCCCCCCCCCCGCAACGCCGCTGCCGGTACTGAAGCGCTGAAAAGCCTCCCTGCAAACAAACAGCTCAGCTGGCATTCCCACGGATGACAACAAAATAGAAAAACCAGCGCTGTCACTGAAGCGCTGAACAGACTCCCTCATTTACAAATCAGCTGGCGTTCGCGAAAAAAATACTAACAAACGAACACGATGAACACCCTCCATCCACAGTTAACGCTGTGCTGGCCAACGCACACAAACACGGAACAAAGGTAAGCAGGGAGGGCACCATCGCTAAATATAATAATCCCTGTCTTCAAGTAGGACCGAAGAGGGAGCGAGGGGGCAAGGCCTGCAACACAGACATAACGACTGCAAGGGAAGGAGAGGGTCATGGAAATCACTTCACCACACACACTCTCTGTATCTCTCACACACACAAACACACAGTCTCTATCACACACACACTCTTTCAATCCCTCTGTCTCACTCTCACACACACTCAAGACATTTTGAAAATGTAAATAAACATCTCATTACAATACTTTAATATGAACTATTTGGTTAAGGAAAAACAACTAATCAATATAACCTTGCTAGCGCCCGTTTCATTTCTAACAGAAATGAGCCTTTTTTACTAGTTTGCATATAATACACAGTGTCTTTTTAACCATCTCTGTAGTTTGCATGTCCCGTGTATGCCAACGTGAAGCAATCAGCAGTTAGGCTGCTGTAAAAGCCAACAGCATTAATTTATTCATAGCTCCCGTTATCCCTTCCAGTCTCCCACTTAGTAGAGCATTTTCCACAATACACAGTATGAGTCTCGAGTAACTGTTGCTCATATGCAAATACTTCCTTCCATAATTTCTGGACCTTAAGACAGGTTGTTCCCAAACCTGGTCCTGTAGGCACCCCAGCCAGTCAGGTTTTTAGGATACCCATAATGAATAGTCATGAGAGATTTGCATGTACTGCCTCCACTGCATGCAGATGTATCTCATGAATATTCATTGTGGATATACTGAAAACCTGACTGGCTGGTGTGCCTCCCAGACCAGGTTTGAGAATCACTGCCTTAGGACATTCCCACCCGATGGAGAGGGTGTGGTCAGAGAGGAACTGTACTCAACATAAACCATAATTTTTCTTCACCCAACGTGTAATTAAACTCTGGAATTCGTTGCCGGAGAAAGTGGTGAAGACGGTTAGCTTAGCAGAGTTTAAAAAGGGGTTGGACGGTTTCCTAAAGGACAAGTCCATAAACCACTACTAAACGGACTTGGAAAAATCCACAATTCCAGGAATAACATGTATAGAATGTTTGTACATTTGGGAAGCTTGCCAGGTGCCCTTGGCCTGGATTGGCCGCTGTCGTGGACAGGATGCTGGGCTCGATGGACCCTTGGTCTTTTCCCAGTATGGCATTACTTATGTACATTCTCTTTCCTCATAATGACCTGTAGTGTCATCTCACCAGTACCTTAAGACCGTTCTCAATAATCTGAGGTGCATATGACAATTTATGAGATTGCAATGATATATTTTTCCATTCGTCCTCAGAAAACTCTCTATTTAAATCCATCTCTCATACCCCCCTGTAGGCAGCCTTCCATTTATCTAAGGTGTTGGGGCGCCCATAAACATAATATATATATAACCCCAACCAACTTGTCCACCCACTAAAGTTTCAAAAGCCAACTTAGGTACTAGTTGTTCTACCTGAATGAAATGTTTGTCTTGAAGGTAAGTGAATGCATCTCTAGCTTCCAGTTAGTAGCAATCTTGTAACGTTCCAAAATGTAGAATTTGGGCATCTTCTATAAATTGACCAAAATAGAGAAGACTGTGTCTTTCCAGTCTTTGAAACAAGCTATTGCCACACCCAGGTACAAAGTTTGTACGTCCCAGAGGTTGAAAATAAGCCCTTGTCATATCCTCCAATAAATGGGGACGTGTCTTGATCCTTAGGCCCGTAGTGATCCTCATAAATGGGTTTTGGACCTCTTAATGTCTTTGAGCATGCTAGCTGCCCAGGAGAGAAATTCCAACTGAAAAGTACTAGCCCCTTGTTTTGCTAGGACCCATTGTTTGCATGGGGTACCTTCCACTCTTGGTAATATTTTTCTAGCTTGGGTATTCCCATCCCCCCATTCCCCTGAGATAGCCTCCCATGCCACTCTGGATCTCTTCCTTCCCCAAATAAAACAAAATATCTTTTTGTGCCAACATTGAAATATTAAAGGAGGTAGTTCAACAGGGAGAACTTGGAATAAATATAAAAATTTAGGGAGAACCATCATTCTCGCTGTCTCCATCCTTCCTATCCCACCTCTCTAAATCTTGGTTCCAACTGAAGAGTGTCTACCAGTCTGCCCCTAGGTTGATAGCCAAATATTTAATAGAGCCAGAAACCCATCGAAAGGAAAAACATTTCCTAAGATTAGTCCCCTGCCCTTTGAAAAGGGGTATGTTCAAAATCTCTGTCTTAGTGAGGTTAACTCTGAATCCCAATAAGCTTCCCTATTGTATAAAAGGATGCCGCCACTTTTGTAGAGAAGGCCAGACGAATTTCATATTTAATATAAACAGTTTACTCATTTGTTTAGTGTACAAGCTGATTACCATCAATAGGGGTAGTCAGGAAGCATTTCTATACTCGGGTGGATGTGAAGCGACTGTTCACGCTATCCAAAAATACTAGGACTAGAGGGCATGAGTTGAAGCTACAGTGTGGTAAATTTAAAACGAATCGGAGAAAATTTTTCTTCACCCAACGTGTAATTAGACTCTGGAATTCGTTGCCGGAGAACGTGGTACGGGCGGTTAGCTTGACGGAGTTTAAAAAGGGGTTAGATAGATTCCTAAAGGACAAGTCCATAGACCGCTATTAAATGGACTTGGAAAAATTCCGCATTTTTAGGTATAACTTGTCTGGAATGTTTTTACGTTTGGGGAGCGTGCCAGGTGCCCTTGACCTGGATTGGCCACTGTCGGTGACAGGATGCTGGGCTAGATGGACCTTTGGTCTTTCCCAGTATGGCACTACTTATGTACTTATGTACTTATGTACACACACAAGCAATTTACAGCAAGCTTAAGGCAAATCAAAATGCTATACACAGACAAAGAAAAATTCAAAATGCTTACTACCTCTTTGTTCCCCTCTAGTTTTATACCGGGCCTCTGACTAATTCTCTCATACAACATTCCTGTGCAAGTCTCTGAATACCACAAACTGTTAATCATGTGCAGAACATCTGCTTTCTATTACCCCCCTACCTTTTAGCCCACAGACTTTCTGGAGCCTGCCTTTGGCTAATGTGTTGCCACATTCTTTTCATGCCTCAGGAGGATTAGTGTTAAAACAGCTTGTTGTAATCATGGAGCCTTCCACTCCGCATTTTTCATACTTTTATTCAACAAATCTTTCATACTTTTGTTCAACAAATCCTCCCTTTTGAGGCCTGGTATTCCAGGACTCAAACATCTGTTTTAGCTCCAGTCTGTATCCTTACCTCCCTTCTAAATTTCCTCCCCCCTTTGTTTGTGGCATTCAGTTTCTGCACGCTTTTTCAATATTTTTGGCTGACATATTAAAGTTCTATTTATTCTTGATTTCAGTTATCATTGTTATTTTAAAAGCATCCTGGCACATCTTTGCAAACATGCTAATACATGTTGCATTAAACAGATTCAATTGTACTAGGGTACAAAATTTATATTTCTTTTGAATACAGACAGTGAGTTTCATCAAAGGGAAGTACACTGTCATTCTTATGTTTCATATAAGAACAATTATAAGGATAATGCCCAATTGCATTAGTTAATGTGGCATTAAAAATTACACAAATTAAAAGCATAACATTCATTGAATCAGTTGTTACAACATTCTGCATGTAAGTGCACTTTATCGGGGGAATGTGTTCAGTTGTCATACTATTAATCAGACACCAACATGATGTCTGTGGGCACTTGTCCATAAGCAATATAAATAGTCTCATTTGTCCAATGAAGGTTTTCATCATCCCTTACATAGGTATTATTGGGATCACAGTCATGGTGCCCACTCAATTTTATCATTGTAGTCCCATACATCATAGCTGGCAAGGACAAGGATGATGTCAATCAGTGGGCACATATGATACAATCAGTCAAATTCAACATCTTGGCCACTGTAACAAGTCTATTCTCATATGTGTTCATTGTCCATTAACAAACAACAACAGTCCAATACCATCATGTTTAGGGACATGATGTTTGTTTATTCTTTGTCCATTTCAATATTATTAATTCGTCGAATATCTGCTAAATGTATCCAAGAAGTATGACCTTCCAGACGGGCAGCAGTCTGAGTAAGGGCCGTGATAGCAAAAGGTCCTACATACACAGGATCCTTCCATGTTTTATGTGTAAAGTTCTTTCGTAGTACTAGATCACCTACTTTAAAAGCACAAACATCATTAGTAGTCCCTGCCTGTGATGCTACATTTGTTCGGATCATATCACTTGTCAGGTTCAACATAGGTTGTAGCTTTTGCCAGTACTGAGCTGTGCTATCAGTACTTGCTGTCTGCATCGGGAAGAAATGACGTCCTGTCTGAATTTGGAATGGGGTCAATTTAGTACGCCCATTAGGTTGGGCCCTTATAACCATCAAAGCTAATGGTAACAAATCAAGCCAGGTATATGGTTTACCTGCTGTTTCCTTGTTTAAAGCCTTCAGTAATACTCTCAATTTAGTTTTTAAAATACCATTGTAGCGCTCCACCAAACCATTGGAGGTGGGGCGATACACTGATACTTTTCTGTGTGTTAAACCCATAATCGTTTCCATTTCTTTCAAAACACTGTTATTAAAATGTGTCCCGTTATCAGAAATTATTCTAGATGGACATCCATGCCTTGGCATAATATGAGTTATCAGGCATTGTACCACCTCATGTGCTGTCTCCCTTTTACATGGAAATGCTTCTATCCACCTTGAAAAAGCATCCACCCAAACTAACAAATATCTTTTTCCCTGCACTGGAACAATCATATCGGTGAAATCGATATACCATTCTTTTGCTGGGCCTTCTGGTATTGGAAGTGTCCCAGGTGATATTTTAGGACCTCGTTTAGGTATGTTAATATTGCATACCATGCAATTTTGCACAACCTGTTGAATCAGGTTATCAATTTTTAAAGTCCAAAATCTTTGCTCAAATTGTTGCCTCATTGTTTCCTTATTCCAATGCATGGTTGCATGCCACTCAGCCAATACCTTAATCGCCTGGCTCATTGGCATGCAAGGTAATCCTTCTTCTGCATTAAACCATTCACTTCCCAATTTTATACATCCTCTCTTCAACCATTTTTCACTTTCCTGTCCCTCTGGCTGCCACATTTCAATCTTATCTACATTCGTAAGTGGCCCTTCCTGTGTCTGTCTAGTATTATACAAAATCTTTTCACTTTGCTTAACCACCTCCGTTGCTGCTGCATCAGCCATTGCATTACCTAGTGCTTCAAAGGTTGGCTTTTCAGTGTGGGCCGGGGTCCACACAACTGCAGTTTTTCTACCTTCACGTTCCCTTCTTGCCAAAATTTCAAACAGCAATTTCCAATATGTGTAATGTTGTAAATGTTTACCCGCACTGGTTATCATCCCCCTACGCTGCCATTTTAATATATGATACTGTAGTGAACTTGCAACGTAACCACTATCAGTATATATAGTGACATTTTGAGTCATATCAGTGTGTTGTAAGGCTGTAATAACGGCTAAAAGTTCAGCATGCTGTGCAGTATGATCAGGAGGGGTTTTATATTGTACTTGCATTATCTTTCTTAGATTCTCATCTACCTGCACGCAGGCAAAGCCTGCAACAGTCCTTTCACAAGCTCCATCTGTAAACCATATTAATCCATCAGATAAGGGTTCAAAAGTAAGACAGTGAAATGTAGAGATTTCTATAGTATCGATCTCACCCTTTTGATCGACAGGAAAAAGCAGATCTATCTTATTTCTCTGTTCTTTAGTTAATGGTATTATTCTTATATCTTGTCCTAAAAGTACTGCTTGATATTTTCCAAATCTAGTGGCTGTCAATGCCGTCTGGCTAGGGCTCAACA